>NW_025964361.1:54738863-55227504 GCF_023055435.1 Haliotis rufescens | reverse complement strand
TTCAGGCAGGTCAAGAGACCCCCCTCCCCCCCCCCCCCCCCCCCCCCCCCCACAGAAATTACCCATGAAAGACAATAACAACAATAATCATAATCATGACCGTAATCATAAAAATAAACAAATAATAAAGCTATCATACGAAATACATGCTGAAAGCAGAAGCCATTGTACGATTTTGACTTTATCATAAGCATGTGTTGATGAATCACTATGAAATAGTAATGATACCAGGTGTTCGCAAAAAGGTGAGCGTATCCTGCCCCACCGGTGGCACCCGTCACAAACACATGCAAAGACTCCGCCGTACTATCCTACCAAGTGTCCCGTGTGGTCATCCCAATCCAATACTGTTTCAAGCCAACATATTCAATTTAAACAATTTTACATATTTAAATGAATTTGCGCAAGGAAATAGTTAACTGCACTGAGTAGATGTCGATCATGTCATTTTATGCATATACACATTGTTTTCACTGGTTCGAGTGGAACATGTTTATTAAGTGGGAGAGACAAAAATATGAACGCGCTGATCAAATACATAATCTGGTCACATGCGCTTTGTGATTTGATTTTCGCCCACCATCTATCGAAAGGATGACGAACAAGTCTTCCAGCTGGTCACGGCAAGTGACGATTGTGATTCAAAGCTCATATCTAAAAGGCCGGGCAAAACAAAGTATACACCCATGTATGATGATGATGATGATGATGATGATGATGATGATTTCAGGTACATGCCCGGCAGTGTACCTGGGCGTACCAACAATGGAAGCAGTTAGTTCTTCCGCTTCAACTGGACCATTCCCGATTACTCAGGGAATTAAATCTCCATTGTATTACGATACTTGCCATAATGTATTACCATAGGTTTGTTTTAATTCCGATTCGAACAGCATGACGCTAAATATAGCCGTCCAATCAAATTACTCACACGAACGAAAGAAATTCTGCGCTTTGTTAGAGACAGAAGCCATTGAGGTGGTGACGTCACTCCCGAAACGAAGTTTTGCATTCGTGACCAACTCGTGTTATTCCGGGACAAGCCGAATAGCGACTCGTGCCCCTCTCGTGGTTATTTTTGCGATCGGGTTCCGTCTTAGCGCAAACGGGCATACCTAAAACAATTGTCAACTCGTTGCGTAATGGTTCACACATTTTCCCCAGGTTTCCCACATTATTTCAGATGCAATTTAAAGCACATCGGGACATGCGGAATTATACAGTATGATTGAACACATTTAACTGTGTCTTTGGTATATTTTTAGATGAAAGACATATGTAAATTCAAAAATTATTTCTGAGGGATTCTTTGATGAAGAACTTGAAATCATACGCGCATTCTGATTGGTTTATCGTATTTTCGCACATACATTCATCGATAGGGGGACGAGCCTTCTTGTAGGTTACGGAAAGGGGCGAGTGGTGACGAATGGCAGTTTTGGTGACGTCACTTCCGAAACGAAGCTTTGGTGACGGATGAGTCCAAGGTATTTTTCATAATAGAATTGAGATATAATGAATGTGGGTTTTTTGTATACCTTTTGTATCAATAATGTGTTATTTTATTTATTTTATGTTTTAATTGATCTCTCATTACTCAAATTCGAAGTACATCATTGTCCAATACAAATAAGTAAACTTATGTGTTCTGTACAACCGCTGAGCTTCATATAGAGGGTTACAAAGACATCTGATAAAGAAATTATTACTACACCATTAGTCAAATTTAAATAGACCGCTCTCTCTCTTTCTCTCTCTCTCTCTCTCTCTCTCTCTCTCTCTGCCTCTCTCCCCCTCTCTCTCTTGACTCTTCGTATGACAATGGTTGTGTTATAATTATTACGACACCGTTAGTCAAATTTAAATAACTGTAGATCGCCCTCTCTCTCCCTCTCTCTCCCTCCCCCTCTCGCTCCATCTCTCTCTCACTGTCTCTCCCTCTCTCTCTTTCTCTCCTCCCCTCTGTGTCTCTGTCTGTCGCTGCCCCTCTCTCTCTCTCTCTCTCTCTCTCTCTCTCTCTCTTGACTCTTCGTATGACAAAGGTCGTGTTTCATTGCACAAATGGTCTGATAAACATGTGAAAAACGATAGATCATTGTTTCTTGCACTGACGTCAATTTTAGACCAACAATTCAAACCTTCGTGCAAGAGACATAAAAAAACAACCGATTACATTTTGTACTTTCCAGATTTGTATAGGTCCCTTTCTACAGGATTGACAACCGAACGCTTTTTACACATTTTACTTTGAATATTTTATCATCCCCAAAAACCTGGGACAATGTTTACGAATAAACAGAACTAACAATTGCTCTGTTAGCTGCAGTCGCCAAGAGAATTACACGCCCCATTATCAAATACTCTCAGTGAAAACTGCAATTCGAAAAAAAATAGTTTAAAACCAGATAACTGAATTATTTATATAGGCCATATTGGTGGCGCTACATATTGGGGATCTGTCAGATATTTCTGTGTGAATCCTTTAGAAACGCGGGGCCAGTCATCTGCAGTTCGAGAGATTCGCGCAACAATTTGGAACAAGGATCGATGAATTTTTAATGTTTCGGCTAAGTGGATACTGCCTGGCTGTTCAGCGCCATCTACCGGCATGCCGAGAGGTTGGCGCGGAGTAGACTAATGAATATTCATGACTTTCAACTTGCGGGCGTATCGTTGAACTGAATTGATTTCGGTGATGTTCTGAAATATCCGATTCTGTTTTATGTCAGTTTCTAGTGATTAAATATTGTTGGGGTTTTTCTTTCTTATTATCACTTGCAATATGAAAAATGAACATGGGAATATGTAATTGTATTTTAATAATACGATACGCTCCCGTCAGTCAGGGAATCGTCCAACAATTATAACATGAAACTTGCCAATAAATGATATATTACTCAATAATGAAAGAAGGATATCAGACTAGGCAAAGCATGATCAACTGCCATTATTTAACGAGGCAATAAATACTTGACTAGATATGTCGACGTTCAGTAGAAGTCATATTTTATTGTAAAACATTGTAATTCAAACATATTAAGCACAATGTTAATGAGAGTATGGCAAAAAACAGGTTTTATGCGGTAAAGTTGATTTATGGCATAGTTAATTTTCAAATGTATCGGTTGAAACCGGAAGGATCTGCAACGATAATAATATATTATGACAAACAACATTCCATAATCATAAATCATCCATAATAAAGAAATTTCTTCTAAAAGCGGAGTCCAACGCACGATTCCGACAATATTCATAAGCATGTGTTTATGAATCATTATCGAATTGTGACGATACCAGAGAGTGATAATGACTCATATGCGCGTGTGCGTGCGTGCGTGCTTGCGTGCGTGTGTGTGTGTTTGCGTGCGTGTGTGTGTGCAAGCGTGAGGTGGGGGCGTGTCCTGATCATTTTGAAAAGACAAATCTAAACAGATATTACAACAAAGAATAATATTTGCTCGCTGGAAAAGTTGAGGGTTCTGATAACAAAATATGATTCAGATGAAACAAATTGTAAATCTTGAAACAATGCATATGCCCATAAATATTCCGTCTCTAAAGAAACATGAATGTGGTATTATAGGGTCGGACCCTGTGTCTGTAGTGAAGCATTGGAATTTCGATGGTCGTGACGATTTGATCACAAAAAGGTTTCAAGTGGATGCTGAAGACAATACTTGTTCATCATCATCGTCGTCATGGTCGTCATCGTCATCATCATCATCATCTTGTATTTCAGCATAGATGAAAGCCATCGACCCAGCCTGAGTTACAGGACAGTCAACATATAGGCTTTGTATTCTCATTCACACCATTGTTACTTTATTGCATTGCACGAAAAACAAACTTTGCTAAATGCTAAACAGTTTCAATACCATTTGGCCTGTGGGTCAGTTGGCCTGTAAAAATGTAGACGTAGATTTCATATGGTTGCTCGGTAATTAATTCCAGCAATCAGGCTGTATCACAGAACATATGAATACTTTCACTATATATACACAATAATAATATTACACAATAATAAATAGATGCTATATATATATATATGGGCAATAATATATAAAACATATCTGGACAGCGTTTTAGACAATGTTTCCATGATTTTCTCAAGGCACTAAAAAATTGGTAATAATTTCATAAATTTGATATTTGATTTACTTTGATAATATAAGTCTGCAAAATTGGTTCTTAGCACAGTGAAATTTTTGTCTGTCTAATTGTACTGGTGATTAATTTTATGTATTATGCTCAGGTAAGTAAGAGCTTAATAAATACCTGAGAATAATGCATAAAATTAATCACCCATACAATTAGACAGACAAAGATTACACTGTCTTTCAGACTGCCCAGACTCCGGGATCAGCGGCAGCGAGGGGGGGATGTCTTCCCTTGTTGGAGCAGATATCACGGGTCTCCAGTGATGTGAGATGACGATCCTTCCACTACGTCGCCTGTGACAGTTCTACCCCCACAATAAAATAGTTGTCACCTCTCAGCGCTTGTTGGAGTAGTTCATTGTCCTAACATAGAGGGCATGGGTAAATAGCTGATGGTTAGAAACTGTAATAAATCACATTTCTAATCCCACCCTAATCCTCCCCAAAAGTGCCGATCAAATGTGAAACGGGCCATTAATGGCGACATCTTACAATGTTATCAACAGACAGTGGTATATTATATACAAAGCTTGTTATTTGCTGACAGTGTCATATAGGATGGTTTTCGTTATCACAAAACACGCGGTGTTCACCTGTAATATCAATTTATTCCACTGAGAATCTTGTTAAAACTACCAATATTAGATGTGACAAGTGACCGCCGTTCTGTACCACTAACAAACCATTCGAATTAAACAGAATCGTGTGGCAATCCTTTTTTTCAAATGACAAAGTGGCTCATGTGTAAAATGAGCCTAACCTTATTAGTGAGAACTGTAATGTTTCTAGTTATAGTTATTTATCATGTAAAAAAGATATAAAGTATCGAATCTACAAAATACATATTTAATTTCGATTGAAGCATTGTTCGATCGGTAAGGTTTCCATTCTCGTTATAATAAAGAAAATCAAACTATATTACGGTATATTATAATAAGAAGAAATGACATTAGTTGTCGACACTACAATTGCAATACAATGTGCATGTGTTTATTATTGTTACATAAACAGAAAATTATTTAAATCTGTATCTTAGTTTAGTAAAAAGAATAACCAAGCTAGGGGTGCAGTGTGTCATCTAAATTTTTTATAATTAAGTCACTACCCAATGTACCAGTTAAAGACGTTGTCAAGTCAGCAGAACCTGTTGAACCAGTTTGACCAATTATCATCATTGTCTTTTTTGTAGTCATTAATTCGTTTTATGAATTATTACTTTTATTATATATCCATTTTCTAAAATTGTTTGAAGTGCTACTCACTTCTCAGTTTCTACTATATTGTGCGAATTGTTTCGATATAAATGTGTGTTATTGTCGCGTTCAAGATTGTTGCACTTACATAGTGACGTGGATGGACATGTGTGTGTGTGTGTGTTTTGTGTGTGTGCGCGTGCGTGTGTGTGTGTGCGTGCGTGCGTGCGTGCGTGCGTGCGTGCGTGTGTGTGTGAGAGCGTGTGTGTGTGTGTGTTTTGTGTGTGTTAGTGTTTTGTGTGTGTGCGTGCGTGCGTGCGTGCGTGCGTGCGTGGCTGCTTAAACTAGCCCGGATCTGTGCCGGTTTTATAGTGCCAACCCACTCTGATACCATGCCGCAGTTTAACATGGCACGGTACACTCCGGGCCGACCCTGTTTTATCCCCTTAATGTTGAGAGCAGATTAACAACAAATACCATCTTTTCACGCATCAGGGAATCGAACGTCTTGGCCTAAATAAAACGTGCATGAATCATGTTTATTTGTATTTTTTAATTTGTATTTTGAAACCTGTTTCTCTGTATCTAATCGCACACTGCATGCACGTGCATCATGCACACGTTAGAACACACTACTATTGTATCAGGTAAAATTAACTTATTAGCGATAAAATACATTCAAATGAAATATTTCAAAGTGTTAGACATACACTAGATGTGCACTATCTAGTCCATTAACTTAAGATAATATACATATATTCAGTAATGCAGCTCGGAAAACTCTGATTACAGAGCTTAACGATATGTTAAACCGACTTTCATGCTCTCGTTTAAGATTAAATGTATCAAAGTCTTGCTGGAACCCCTCGATCTGCTTAACAATTATTGCTCTATAACTCCATCTAATAACCAGAGGGAATAAAATTGAATATAAATAATTCAAATTAATATTGTAAAATCATATATAGTAATTCCTTTTCGTTTAAAACATACATTGAACGATAACATTACTCCAGTAGAATGAATATTTGATATTTAGCGCATTATATGATCAATGGAGATCGATGAATATCCTTTGTGAGCTTATTATTAATTTTGTATAATTTCACCTGATGTAAGTATTTCTAAGTAAAATAATCATTATCTTCACAGATTTTACCGTCATATCATCATTAAAATTGATGAAAGTGACACCAATACCACATATCACATAGAACCATCACCCTGATGGGATATTTAACCTTCCTCGACAACCGCATATCAGCATATTAGAAATTTATTAGAATTAACACAAGTGCTGTTTGTGAGTGTTTGTTGGTAGTAGCGACGTTGACGACGCATGATGCATATAATATTTAGATCAAAGCTCCGCGCTAACGCGTTACAGTGTTGCCACAATTATCACATGGCTAATCCTGAATTATATATAATTTAATTTTGTAAATGAATTGCCCCCAGATGAAGAGAGCATCTCAAATAGACACAAGCATTGGGACATAGGAGCCTTGCATTCTAGTCAAATTAAAGATACATATGAACTTAAAATATTTACGGGTCGTATAGAGCGATTTATCGTGTTGCCAACTGCGCTACAACAGCAACAGACGTTGTAGTATAAGGATGCAGTACGTACAGGGTCGAGAATGGGCCTCCGCGAGAGACTGGGGCCCCTGGATTGCTGGGGGTCGGGACTGGCCCAAACAGGTGAGACTACCAATGTTATACCTCACATGACGTCACGAAATTAAACCTTCGCGTCGATTTGAAAGACTTTCAAACGGGCATATTTCATGTCATACATGTTTTCAGGAACCCTTTCCCAACCTCCCTTTATCTATACCTATATCTTGGTTTGAATAGTCAATATAAGTGTGGGTTATTAAGTGCTGTTATTCATATTCCTGAAACCGTGCAATCTGTGCTAAGGTTGTTGAATTGTTGTGATCGATTTTAAATATACTTCAATATTTCACACAGAATGGTCATACACTTGATGGTGTGTCCAGGCAACCGTTTGTTTTTAGTTTTACAGTTTCAAAAATCGTATTGGCATTATAAAGAGGAATTTTGGTGATACTTAAAATGGATGTATTAATCAAATTGAGCTATTTCATATGAAGATAATATGAAGGAATATTTTTAAAATAATTTTAGTAGCTAATTTTTCAAAGTTATGCTTGTTTGCGAACTGAATACGTGCTTTATTATAAATTTGAAAAACAGACTTTTATAAATCACATTTAATATCTTCCTCCTTCATATTCCTGCTAATAAATAACTTATGAATTGTGGAAGTAAATACGACGACATGAGGAATATGAAATATGATGTTTATACCGGAAACATCATTCAAATATAAACGTCTAAATTATGGCTTTAACAAACAATCTATATGGCAAATATTTAAAAACAAAACGTGATTTTATCAATATCAAAATCATAACTATGACTTATTATATCTCACTTCTAGATAAAAAATACACGTACAGAGATACATATAGGTTTCCTTCAAGCACGTCATAATAACGGTTACCGATGAAGGTGTTAATTTCTTCACCTTGACAAAAATAAGAAATTTATTAGAATCAGTTTGTCCTCGGTTTTTATTTTAAGCTTTCTGGTGTTACATTGTTTTCATGCTGTGCCTGGAACCTATTATTCACTTGTATATTTTTCATAAAGTTAGTTTTGAAGGAAATAAATATGTATTCGCAAATATTCTTGTATGAACAAGTACTCTTGTATTGAAAGCTAAGTATGCATTTTAAACAATTTTTTTGCATATTTGATTGTGACTTAAGGCACCAAAAACATATATTAATATCCTTGTTTAGTGAACTTGTGTCGTCAAATATACCCAGGTGACTGTCAGATTTGTATAACAATGAATAAAAACGAAAATAACCATTTCCATATTTGTAAGTATTCTCTGCAAAAAGTAGACTCGATTGTACAACCATTTAAGCGACAAAAACCTTTTCCATAATCACAAGAAATATCTACTAATATCAGAGTCATTGTGCGATTCCGACAATAGCATAACCATGTGTCCACGAATCACCATGAAGTAGTGATGATACAAGGTGTTCGGGAAAAGGTGAGGTTATCTTGCCCAGCCAGTGGCACCCGTCACAAACAAATGCTAAAGTATGTACACGTCCTTCTGTACTTCTGTACACGTCCTTCTGTACTTCCGCACACGTCCTTCTGTACTTATGTACACATCCTTCTGTTCACGTCCTTCTGTACTTCCGTAAACGTCCTTCTGTACTTCTGTACACATCCTTCTGTACTTCTGTACACATCCTTCTGTTCAAGTCCTTCTGTACTTCAATACACGTCCTTCTGTACTTCTGTACACATCCTTCTGTACTTCTATACATATCCTTCTGTACTTCCGTACACGTCCTTCTGTACACGTCCTTCTGTACTTCTGTACACGTCCTTCTGTACTTCTGTTTTGCGTCCTTCTGTACTTCTGTACACATCCTTCTGTATTTCTGTACACATCCTTATGTACTTCCGTACACGTCCTTCTGTACTTCTGTACACATCCTTCTGTACTTCTGTACACGTCCTTCTGTACTTCTGTATTGCGTCCTTCTGTACTTCTGTACACATCCTTCTGTATTTCTGTACACACCCTTTTGTATTTCTGTACACATCCTTATGTACTTCTGTACACGTCCTTTTGTACACATCCTTCTGTTCACGTCCATCTGTACTTCTGTGCTGCGTCCTTCTGTACTTCTGTAAACATCCTTCTGTACTTCTGTACACACCCCTCTGTACTTCTGCACTGCGTCCTACAGGCGACAGAACAATATTTCTGAAGCAATTGCAGATATGCTGAGTGTCGATGAATATAGGAAATGTTGTCCAAGTGACATCGATACATTTCAGATTACTTTTCTAGGTGCAATAACACTGCTTGGATGTCTTGACATATATACGTGCTTATATACTAGTTATATATGCTGGGTTTTTTACATGTAAACCTTTTTGTTCAGATATATCCCGCCTGATATTGTATAATTCATAATGTTCAAATGAACCATATGATCTTCAAATGTCGGAGAAAATAAAGATGATCACATCTTATCTAATCTTTGGATTATTTGCGCGTGTAGGATATTCAATACGTATAAAATATATGTCATTAAAGTCAGTAGGATCTGGTACGTAAAACACAAATATTCTGAGGTAAATATATTGGTGTCACAAAGTCACAATATAATGCCTTTAACACGTCTTTATTACGTGTTTTCATTGGCATCGCGTGATTGTGCGTTGTTTAAAGGTTACAGGCGAATTTTATTAGCCTGTATCATTACAGAATAGATTGTTTCGGTTTGACGAAGGCCCAGATGTGATCTTCGATACTTGATAACCTTTTTAGTGAAGAAACTAGGCTTATCAGTTTATAAAAATGTTATCTAGCATCGGCGATGAAGTGTTTTACAAAAGTATAGAAGTTCATTGGTAATATTGTGTGGAATATGGCTAGTGTATACATACAAACAAGATGTTGGTGAGGTGAAATTGGGTTTAACGTCGCGTCCAAGATTATTGCACTTATATAGCGACGTGCATGCACGTGGATGTGTGTGTGTGGCTGCTTGTACTAGTCCGGACTGATGCCGATTTATAGTGCTAGCTCACTGAGATACCATGCCGCAGTTTAACATGAATACCCCACTCAGACACAGTATACTGACTCCGAGCCGACCAGTCCTTGTTTTAGCCCCTTAATGCCGAGCGCCAGACAGGGTAACAACAAGTACAATCTTTTAACGTCTTTTGGTATGACGCGGCCCGGGATCGAACCCTGGACCTTCCGCTCTCCGGGCGGACGCTCTACCACAAGACCACGGAGGCGGTCCATACATACAAGAAGAAAACAGGAATGACTACACTTCTATTGACAAAACCTTGGCAGAGGTAGCCTTCTGGCATTAAGTCATATTTTACATCGTGCTCTTCGTTAAGTACATACATATCAGGAAATATAAAGAAAAACTGTATCAGCTATGTTATATGAATATCAGATTTATAAATGCGAATGCGATGGTGATTATGATTGTTCAAAGCCAATATAGAGTATTAAAACTATAAGAAGTAAAGAACACCTGATTAGTTCATATGACTCTATAGCTAATCCTTCAAATGAAAAAATATCGGGTGTTCTTTAACTTCTTTTGAGTAGTATATATACGATTAACAATAAATTTTATTTAGGGTTATCAATACAACGATGACGTCATATGTCGAGTAACGTATAATTGTAATGCCAGGATTATCATTATTCAAGTTTTAGAAGACCGTGTTCCTTAAATGACCAGCCCGTTCGATACATTATCATCACGGTCATGTTCAGTATTACAGTATACAGAGGAATAGACAAAAACATCAAGAAGAGGCCTCTAAAAGCACATACATGTACAGGCGTACTATTGCTGTATACAACAAATACGTCACAGCAAGCATGCAGAGCCCAAATGTGACTTGTGAGTTACCTGGGTCTCGCTTAGTGACTTTGAAATAAACTAATAATTCATTTGTACAGAGTCGGGCCATATTAAACTCTGGCTTCTAGTCGAAGATTAACAGTATTCGAAATTTGAATTCATCACAGTATATGTCATTTTACGTCATCAAGGTCTGTGTCAATATGACGTCATTACAGACTTGAGTCATTTGACGTCATGGCATTATTTGTAATTTGGCGTAATCACAGTATGTGTTAAAGCCATCATAGCGACTGGCTTCCAATCTAAATGAACAAAGACGTCATTTAAAATAGATTGCAAAACAAATTCGCCAATTGAATATAATTATATTCAAATTTGAATGTATCTACAATAGAGATGGCAAAGGAAATTGCAAGTTCAATGGTTTAATATCTCATAAGTAATTATTTCATATTCATATCACTACAATGCCTGACTGGTTGTCCGAATAACTTTGCAAAAGAGACAAAATATAGGGTAATTTTAAGTAAAACCTAATTTCTTTACAAAGAAAGAATTAATTTCATTTTTCTTCCCAGGAAGTCTACCTATCAAAGGTACTATTGAATGAAAAATCCATTTGTAAGGGTGGCCTAGTCATCTAAGGCGTCGCAATTCCCTGCGCAAATTTGCCAAAAGCCAATGATGGTGGGTTCGAAAATCAGATTCACCCTGATAATGATTCTTGGTTCGCTAGCACCATACTAATGCTGGTGGGTTTCACCTAAGTGGTAAACGTATGACACCACATAACTTTAGGCTTTCCTCCCACATGACGCTGACACGCCTTGATTTTTCCGGTGAATATTGACTTGCCTTTGCGTGTGTTTGTGACATGTGCCACCGTGGGGGCAGGATATGCTCATATTTTCGCGAACATCTGGTATCATCACTACGTGATAGTGATTCATAAACACCTGCTTTGGACACAATCAAAATCGTACAATGGAGTCCGTGGAGTAATGATTCCGTTTGATTATGGATTTTGTTGTCGCTTATATTTATTGCCAAAACTATGAATACAAACATAACAGTTCTGAGTAGCCTCATACTTATGTGCAAGCCAATTTGTCTTTTGAAAAACTACTTCAATTTTCACATATATTTTCGTTTAAATCATAGTTTGTTACTGATGCAAATGAAGATCCAGGATAGAACTGGACCCACTTGCACAAAGCGATCTTAGCGCAAAGATGATCGTAACTCCCATACTTTAACATAGGCTTACAATAGTTGTAGTGCTAAGATCGCTTTGTGCAAGTGGGCCCTGGTCTTCAGCAACCCAATCTTCTCTAAGAGGCGACTAACGGGATCGGGTGGTCAGGCTTCGCTGACTTGGTTGATGCATGTCATCGTATCTATTGCGTAGATCGATGCTCATGATGTCAATCACTAGATTGTCTGGTCCAGACTTGATCATTTACAGACCGCCGTTACATAGCTTGAATATTGCTTCAGTTTTGAAATATGGTGAAAGGTTTTTCTCACAAATTAATAAAATCTGGCCATTTATCAAAACATTTTCTAAGAAGAACTTCTTTTATATCATCTTATAACATAATGAAACAGTACATCTGCTTAGACAGTTTCTTCGATCGGGTACATTTTCATATCTGCCAGTTTCTAGTCATTGTGATCATGCTGAACTAAAACGACGGGGTATTTCTAGGGATTTTGGAAAGAGTTTTCTCGCATTTATTTATATCAAAAATATATTTCAGCGCAATAATGCTTAAAAAAAACTTTAAAGCCTTAATTTATTTGACCTTGTCGGCCTTTTCAATGTTCTGTTAACCAGTAGAGTCTTTTACACAATTATTCATATTTCAAAAGTTGGATGTCGGATAAAAAAAACGAAATTCCTTATGTTTTCAGACATACCCCATACAAATCCGAAAACTTAAGGATTAAACTGTTGACTTCCACAAAGAGATTGCTTCAGATATATAGATTCATAGATGATAGCAGCAGTGTATAAATCTCATCAACACCTACAATAACATGTACTGAGGCTGTGGAGCAAGACCAACACCAAAGTACCAAAGGAAGATTTTGAACTGGCATTCAATATAAAACGTCAACGCCAGGAAATAATCAATCTCATCTGCCTAAGCTGGACGTTTAAGGCAACAACGGAGAACAGTGTGACAATGTGAACTGTTATTTATTTAATTGAATGTAAGACTCCTGAAAAGTTTATATTGTCGGATGGAAAAATTGCAGGCTTGTTAAGCGAGTTATATTAAGAGGTGATTAAATCGCGGGTACAAACGCACATAATTTTCAATAATAATTTTATTATCAACATTTGCGTACGTAATAAATGTACACTAAAATGGTCGAATGTGCTTTTTCGTATTCAGGTAATGCTGTCATCATTTAGAGGGTTCAAGCCGAGTTGTGTTGGTGAAAATATCAAAATTGTATTACATCTTTATAAGCAAGTTATACGACAGTTGACACAATGAAATTGTACATGTAGCTCCATATTTTGTTTTGATATAATTTCATTTTCCTTGTTAACCAAGAAGTTTGATGTCATTTTGTTGATATTTGTTTCATTTGCCATTCGTTGTTATGTAATGACGGGTGTTTGTTAAATATAAGACTGACACACCTGGTTATGTATGTGGACTAGGGGTATTCGACTTGCTATTAGTCATTGTGATAGATCTATGTTTATGATATAGCTTGATGCTTCCTTGATTACCATTGAGTTGATTACCATTTTAATTGATAACCATTCCAGTTATTTACAGTTTCAGTAAAATAACATTTTAGTTTATTACCATTCTAGCTGTTTACCATTTCGGTTAATTACGATTTCAGTTGACTACCGGTTTAGTTGATTGCCATTTCAGTTGTTTACAATTTCAATTAAATACAATTTCAGTTTATAACCATTCTCGTCGATTACCATTTCGGTAAATTATAATTTCAGTTTACTAACAGTTCAGTTGATTACCATTCTATATCATTACCATTTCAGTTAAATACAATTCTAGTCGATTACCATTTCGGTAAACTACAATTTCAGTTGACTAGCAGTTTAGTTGATTACCAGTTTAGTTGGTTACCATTCCATATCATTACTATTTCAGTTATTTACAATTTCAGTTTATAACCATTCTAGCTGATTACCTTTCCGGTTAATTACAATTTCAGTTGACTACCAGTTTAGTTGATTACCAGTTTAGTTGGTTACCATTCTATATCATTACTATTTCAGTTATTTACAATTTCAGTTTATAACCATTCTAGCTGATTACCTATCCGGTTAATTACAATTTCAGTTGACTACCAGTTTAGTTGATTACCAGTTTAGTTGGTTACCATTCTATATCATTACTATTTCAGTTATTTACAATTTCAGTTTATAACCATTCTAGTTGATTACCTATCCGGTTAATTACAATTTCAGTTGAGTACCAGTTTAGTTGATTACCAGTTTAGTTGACTACCAGTTTAGTTGATTACCAGTTTAGTTGACTACCAGTTCAGTTAATGTCTTCTTCTTCATGTATCCGTGTCATGTGGAGATGAAACTGATCATTGAATATTCTGTGCACTTTGCGGGGGATGTTTTTGTTTGAGACAGAACATTATTTCTGTCAGCGCTTCAAAACGTAAAATGTCCTTACTCGGAAAGGGCGGGCCAAACAGATTGTTTTATCAACATCACAGAATAATTCGGGAATGGTGGAAGAAAAATTACATGAAAAATGTTACAGAAAATAATCATTGTATTGATAAATGTATTAAATAGAAAATGATTGTACAAACCTGTCCCAACGAAATGTAACTGCAGGGTTTAACTATGAAATAAATACACAAGGAAAGAGACAAAAGGGTATCATCTAATTAAAAAATATAACAAATAGGGAATAGGGTTTGGTAATATATATCAGTTAGGCTGCATTTTGAAGGCACAAGTGTTTTATCTATATATTGTTGAGAGAGAGAGTATTTATTAGAGACCTATAATTCATCTTAAGGTTTATATGGGGATATGTGATGTTAAGGGACGATATGGTCACTGGAGTTAACAAGAGAAACAAACCTCTCACCCATTTAATTCATTTATATAAATGCCAAAAATAATTTGAGTTTGTAACTTTTGTCCCTGTAACATATTTTCCTACCCAAATCTGTAACTGTTTTTCTGTTGCTCATTTTCCAATGACTTTTATTATATAATAATATCTGAGGACACATTATTTTTTCCAGCATTTTCGTAAATAGACTGTGTTGTTAAAAAAAACCCTGTTTACTCAACCTATACCCACCACACCCCATAATATCATATGGTGGTTCCCTAAGCTGTCAGTGACAAAATCAGACTATTATTAACAGAATACGAAAAGGTCTTATTTTTTCTCTTTTTGTGTTCGATAAATAGGAATATACACACATGTGTGTGAAGGTAGATGGATGAATGATTCATTATCTTAGATCATTGGTAACACGATTCTTGTCAAAGTTGTTTAGTCATTAATCTCTGAATGAAACAAGATCGAGTGTACAGTGAATACAAAGATTTTAAAGTACATAAAAACGACAAACAAAATGGGGTATTCTAGAACCAATATTCTATCTTTCTAAGAGTGCAGCTTATAGCTATGTGCCTACATGGCATACGTATGTTATTGTGACAACAGCATGTATAATCGATTATATACATATGCTACTAGTTAAACGCCTAAAGCAGTAGGTCAACACTATGTACCTGCCTACATGGCAGCCATATGATGCTATGTCAGCAACATGCACGTGTATACATGATAGACATATTGCTATGTCAACACTTAGTACCTGCCTACAGGTCTGAGTGGGGTATTCATGTATTCGTGTTAAACTGAGGCATGCTATCTCAGTGGACTAGCACTATAAAATCGGCATTGGTCCGGACTAGTACAGGCAACAACAACAACAACACACACACACACACACACACACACACACACACACACGCACGCACGCACGCACGCACGCACGCACGCACGCACGCACGCACGCACATGCACGCACACACACGCACGCACGCATCCACACACGCACGCACAAGCACACCTCGCTTCATAAGTGCAATAATTTTTAACGCGACGTCAAACCCCATTTCACTTCACCTGCTATGTCACCAACAAACATATGTTGCTATGTCAACAACATGAACATGACAAACATATGTTGCTATGTCAACGGCATGAACATGTGCACATGACAAATATATGTTGCTATGTCAACAACATGCACATGTGAACATGACAAACATATGTTGCTATGTCAACAGCATGCACATGTGAACATGACAAATATATGTTGCTATGTCAACAGCATGCACATGTGAACATGACAAACGTATAACTAGTATAAAGGAAGTTGGCATATGCTATATTAATGATTATAACGTATGAAGTAATATATTTATTATCAATAAAAATAATTCATCGTTTTTCACTCTGTTTTATATCAGAATCCTTGCATTAACGAATATAAGTAATCTCCACGCGAACCAATATAGGCGAGGATGGACACCATCTGACATTCTGAGCAATGCTATTTTGTCCATGTTCCTGCAAGTAGTGCCTTCAAACCTTCACAAGGCTAAATGTCAAGAATGCAAAATGCAACTGCAGGGTAGTTTGGTATCAATAAAGCGTTTATGGGATTAATAGGAAAGCCACACGGCTTGACTGGTTTCTGGTTCCCACGAGTGAATTCCCCAACTACCTGTTACTAAGTAAATTATTAATTGATGTAATTAAGATCATCTCACTGTGGTGTGCTGTCTCGCTTGTTCCCCAGCAGACAATGTCAGAGGATACAACGACAGATGGTCAGCGACGTGCACTAGCCGGGAGTGAGACTAAGACAGAAGATGGCAATCTCACACTGAAGGGACATACTGAATAGGAAACCTAGAAATATTGGTAGTCGTTGTAGTGTATAAAACAAAACCATTGTTGGTAGATATAGGTGCCATGTCACGGCTTCAAACAAAACTGTTGTAGGTAATATACATGCAGTGCTGCTATATTAAACAAAACTGTAATAAACATGGTGTGTCACTGCATAAAACAATATTGTTATATACACGATGAAATGATACCGTAATATACACAGGGTGTCACTGTATCAAACAATACAGAAATATACATGGTGTGTCACTGCATAAAACAACACTAAAATAGACTTAGTGTGTCACTGCATAAAACAAAACAGAAATATACATAGTGGGGCACTGTATAAAACAATATTGTAATATACACGATGAAATGATACAGAAATATACACAGGGTGTCATTGTATAAAACAATACTGCACTATACATGGTGTGTCACTGCATAAAACAATACTAAATAGACGTGGTTTGTAACTGTGTAAAACAATACAGTGATATACATGGTGTGTCACTGCATAAAACAACACTAAAATAGACTTAGTGTGTCACTGCATAAAACAACACTAAAATAGACTTAGTGTGTCACTGCATAAAACAAAACAGAATATACATAGTGGGGCACTGTATAAAACAATACAGTAATATATATGGTGTGTCACTGTATAAAACTGTATAGTTCCCATTCATATTCAGTTCATGGCGCTACACATTGTTATTACCTCAGTTGTTTAATCAAATTTCACCCCGTGAAATGCAATTCGGTGGAGATGTATTTTATTTTACGGGAATCATAATTGTGTTTTAAACCATACGTTTACTGTGGTGACGGTTTTAAGTCTAAAAAACATTTTGATAACGTTTGTAATTGTTTGATCCGATCCAAATTTCAAGTGTATACTTTCATTTGCCCTGAGGCTTCGAGTTTCAGTCACTGACTTGCCTGATCCATGTCCAGGTCATTTCCAGGTTCTTGTAATATACATGGAATGTTGCTGAATGCCGCATTACCCAGCATTCAGTGAATCGATCAGAATACTCGACCCATGCTATATTATACACAAGCGGTAACATTCATACTGTGACATCCTTCTTTGACGGTAATAGCATGACAAATATATACACTACTCCATAGAAGTTAAAGAACGGATTAGCTATGGTCATATGACAAAATCGAGTGTTATTAAACTTCTGTTGAGTAGTATAGGTTAAAGTAATTTAACAGTGAAACAATATGTTGCTTCTTTAGGATGTAAGACGTAGAACACGATACTGTTGTTTCAAAACTCTCTGGGATACACGAGAGGTTTATATATGACTGATATAATGTACAAAAGTATACTGCTCAACGTTTGATAGGGATAAGCCCATATGTCATTCTTTTTAGATATAAGTTGACATAAACTGCCGGTCAAAAGAAAGTGTACACATGAAATTGGATTTGACCAAAAAATTACAAACGTTATCAAAATGTTACTTGGGTGTAAACAGTCGCCTAAGCACTGCAAACTTAAGGTTCAAAACACAATTATGATACCCGTATCAAATGCATCACCATTGCAGACTGTGACTCACTCACTCCCTCACTCACTCACTCACTCTCACTCACTTATCGACCCACCCACTCACTCACTCACTCACTCACTCACTCACTGTATATACATTTTACATTCTGTATTGAAAACCTCAAACTTGTCATCAAGGACTGTATTGATGTCATTTAATATGATTAATTAATTTAGTATGACCAAAACGGCGTATGCCATACCTTGTACATATGACAGCACATAGTATGGTGCGTCTACGATGGTCAATATATTCAATAATATGGTTATTTGGATCGAATATTAATAATCATAAACTAGACCAGGAAACCCCAGTGAACTTCCAGGTGATTGCTTCTCAATAACGTAAAGGGACTATGTGTTTCATTTGTCCCCAAACATGACAATTTTTCGGTTCTTACTTAATACCCTCAAATTGGTATTACAATTTTGTAGGTTTGCATAAACATGCCTGTTCTTAATGGTTGTATTTTATCTTCACAATCAGTTACGTTGATGGGAAACAATAATGTCCCTGATACCTATCTATACACTGAACCCTCATTACTATTTCACGAAAGCTCGCAATATATAGTTGCCATCCAAATGCATTGCGCCATATCCCTACATTCGGCTTCTTCTCAAATTCAAATTTTGTAAATTTAAGAAAAACCGTCAAGTCAGTAGATTCTATTACAACGACTCGTTTAATGGAAAGTATGGTTAAGAATCGTTAATGTTCCCTTTTGATTTTTTTAATAATGAACTGAATAATTTTGCTTTAAAACGCGTATTAAACTTTCATATGGAAGGATATGAATGCATTGTCTCCCCATTGACGAACATCATTAAAATTCCCAATACCTGAATATATGCAATTTATAATTGATAAGAAAGTAACTGCTATTGAATTAAGCTCAATAGAGAGTGAGTGGCGTCCTAAATGAGGGGGAAATTAGATATGTTTGATAGATTGGTTAAAACTTCTTTCAAGAAACTATGCGGCTGATGTTTGTATCATGTTACTTGTTTAAGTAAACACATTGCAAAGGAGGCTGATGGCATTTTGACAATTGACATTATCTTAGTTTTTTTTAAAAATAATAATGGTACGTTTGACATTCTTGGTGTTTTTACCTAATGATGAGTATACTGTTTTTCTGATTGATATGTTCCCAAGGAGGTAGAATTTTGCTGTAATGTACAAGGAAAACAAAAGAAGTGTTGTATATAGTGTTACAACTTGAACGAGCATTACCACACACACACAGAAGGACAAACACGCGCACACAAACAAGCACGCACGCACACCGACGCACACGTACACAAACACGCATACACACACGCACAAAAACACTCATCACGCACGCACGCTCAAACATACACACAAGTAAACGCGCGCGCGCGCACGCACGCACGCACGCACGCACGCACGCACGCACACACACACACACACACACACACACATACACAAACGCACACACACAAACACACAGAGACACACACACGCAGGCACACAAACACAAACACGCACCGATCACATGTTCATGGTTACAAACCGAGGATTGGGTGATTGCGGTTTAGGGGTTTAGTTGTAATGTGAGATTAACCCCACATCAACTCTGAACCCCACTTCACTCTAAACCACACATAACTTCTACATTCCACATCACCCTAAACCGCCCTAAACCTAGTCTGTCAGACAGACCCTGAAACAAATATATCCAATACAGCCTTTGCAAGTCTATAATATTTGGCGTGTTTAGATAACTGCAGTATCAGGAATGAATAGAAGTCTCTGGGTTCCTTTTTACCATATTTCATAACTATAATTTAACAACTGTAAAAAATGTTCATTACAGAGACTATATGTTACTCTCCCCTAAACCCAACATCACCCTAAATCCCACATCACCATAACCCCACATCACCCCCAAAAGCACATCATCCTAAACCCACATTACCATTAACCCCATTAAACCCTTAACCCCACATCACCCTTAACCCCATATTACCCTAAACCAAACATCCCCTTTAACCCCATATTACCCTAAACCCTACATAACCCTTATCCCAATATTACCCTAAACTCCACATAACCCCATATTGCCCTGAACCCTACATCACCCTTAATCCCATATGGGTTTACCCAACATCACCCATAACCCCATATTACCCTAAACCCTACATAATCCTTATCCCAATATTACCCTAAACTCCACATAACCCCATATTACCCTAAACCCAACATCACCCTTAACCCCATATTACACTAAACCCTACACCACCCTTAATCCCATATTATCCTGAACCCTACACCACCCTTAATCCCATATTACCCTGAACCCTTCACCACCCTTAACCCCATATTACCCTAAAACCAACATCACACATAACCCCATATTACCCTAAACCCAACATCACCCTTAACCCCATATTACCCTAAACCCTACACCACCCTTAATCCCATATTACCCTGAACCCTACATAACCCATAACCCCATATTACCCAAAACCCCACATCACCTAAAATCCCACATCACCATAAACCCATTCCACCCCCCCCCCCCCCCCCCCAAAAACAGTTTTCCGACATGGGTACAATGTGTGAAGCCCATTTCTGGTGTCCCGAGCCGTGATATTGCTGGAATATTGCTAAAAGCGGCGTAAAACCATACTCCCTCACTATATTGACAAAACGGATGTACTCAACATTACTCAAGTTATGTTGTAAACATGTGTGTGACAATATTGGCATCAATGATGTAAAAATCTTGTCACTGTCCATAGATAACGTTGTAACATATAAAGGTTTATTTCTCTGCTATGGCACCATAAAAAAAGAGAAAACATATTTGAAAACAAACATGAACTAAGAAGGCCTAAATTAAATTATGTCCAAACATATTTTATTCGAGGAAACATCACATTGTCAACGATTTGGGTTTTTGAGATCTTGTGTCCTTGCCATAACCCCCCACCCCACCCCACCCCACCCCCCACCCCCCACCCCCACCCCCACCCGACTGTACACTTCCTGATCACGAGGTATCAACAGCTACAGCATCGATTAACGTTCGTATCGCTAAGCCATGGCAGCTTATAGGATACTTGGATACTTATGTGACAGATGTCTGTTTTTCTACACTGGTCGCCATGGTAACGAACCTAAATGTACTGAATAATAGATGTACCCGAAAGTCGACAACATCGTCGACTACACAGCTTCTGCAATATGGGGTGTTTCTTGCAGCACCTGATAAAATAATGTCACACAAAGCTTTATTGTATTACTCTAGTTGTTTTTTATTTTGCTTCGTACAGTTTGAACGAGTGAAATCTATAGCGTTATAACGCTAGGGTAATTGGGTAAAATGTTCACGTAAAGTTCATCTAGCTATATACCGTCTTCAGCAATCCATGCCTGTTGTAAGAGGCGACTAACGGGATCGGGTGGTCAGGCTTGCTGACTTGGTAGGTGTATGTCATCGTGTCCCAAGTGCGTAGATCGATGCTCATGATGTCAATCACTGGATTGTCTGTTCTAGACTCGATTATTTACAGACCGCCATCATATAGCTTGCATATTGTTGAGTACCGCGTTAAACAACAAACAAACAAACAATAAACAAACTGAATTCAAATATACTGCAGGTCTAAAAAATTACCTTTTGGTTTAACGAGTAACAATTAAAGCGGCATTGTTTAGAATTGATGTACGCTGGATGGCAAAACATTTTCGAGGTCGATTTCAGGTGAGCTTCAGTGTAAAAAACAGTGCAGTATTTCCCTAATAAATCACAAATATATGAATAATTATGATTATTATGTATCCGTGTTCTCTCAGAAGTTTACTGTCACAAATAGCTGCAAGCGAATTTTGATCACACGGTGTTAATTTCATTGTCACAACTTGACTTATGTATTGTAATGTCAAGGTTCAAAATGCAGATATTTGTTTTATATTTTGAAGCCAGTACACTGGGGAATGAACAACCTTTATCTTTCTCATACTGAATGTAAAAATATAAGAGAAACGACACAGAGCAAATATCATTATGAATATGAATATTGAAATGAATATCATAATGATTCAGCGAGCGGATGAACATCTCATATCAGTAGCTACGTTGATGATATATAGACTCTTTGAGAGAGAAATAATTAACATTAGTTTGATCAATAATCGATCAATCGATTTACAATTTGATGTCCAGTGTATTAAAAATTAGAGGTTTTAATTTACAGTCAAATAATTACCAGTCAGTTTGTTGTATCGCGCGTTACCGTCAGCAACGCGGTATTTTTGTGTATGATATCGATATCAGTATCAATAGAATATAGCTAACACATTTTATAGTGCATTTTATCTTCACTGGCAACAATCTACAACCATATTCATCTTTATATCATAACCTATATTTTATCGTCGTTTGTTCAGCAGATACCTACAGGGCGTATTAATTTATCGACTACATTACACTGACATTTAGAATTGTACCTTTTTCAATGTCAAGTATTGATTTTCATGGCAAAACATATAAAAAGCAACACCAAGGAACGTATATCCATGTCCAATGATTGTCATAACGTTTTGTACCTGACATTTGTATTGATTTGTTTTTTTGGTGATGGTGTACATGGCATAGCACAAACGGCGATGACACCATACCAACTCCATACCATATGGACGGAAGTGTTCACACTTTGTTATTACCACTGTTACTTCTACCCTGTTGTGTTTTGCACAAAGGGTAATTTTGACGTATTTGTCAAGAAATATCATAGATGTCAAGAGCCGGGCTCCTCCCAGTTGTCAGACACCCAGTTGTCAGACAGTGGAATATATTTTAACTGCCACACACCCCTTTACTCAAAATGATATGACCCAAACACTGGCAATCTCTTTGATAAAAACATTGCTAAAATGAGAATAATAAGTGTTTGGGCAACTTTACTCTCCGGCAAATCATCTAAATTATTCTTTCTTGTATACAAACTATTATTTAATGACAACCTATTTGGAAAATGTAAACATAGATGGGTTACCTATATCCAACGAACTTTTGACAAACTTGGACTTACATCTCGTTTTCACAACGTTTCAAAAATCCTACTTATCTAAAGCATTTAACCCATGAGGTTTCACTCCAGCTTGATAACTTCACTCTAGCTTCTACACGTAAAAGTGTGTAAAAATATGAACAAAACAGACTGTTGTGAAACTGAGCATAACCAGGTGTTAGTAGATCAAGGTGAATGTCCATGACCTATGACACCTTGACGACAGGTGAAAACAGGTGCTTGAAACCCTCGTGCATGTGATTTGTCAGTGGTTAGTGATTTGTGAGTGGCATTGTGGGATAGTGACTCATCGTCAAAATATCAGAACGTAACAGTAACATATTCCCTTCTCAAACAACAACTTACATGTCATTATTATTATGTACATAAACATAGCTGTTATTTTTATTGTTGTTTTGATCACTTTTTTCCAGGCTAATTAGCATAATGCCTATAGCCTGTTTCTGCCATGTCAATTTGGACTTAGTTTTATTTTTGAATGTTGAAAGTGCCTACAAATTACCTCCTGTAAAGTACATTTTGTATTGAGCACAGAGATAAAACTAACAAATCCAGACTAGTACTTTTCCAGTTGTTTTGTTATTTCGTATTTACATCTACGTAATGCTTTGTGTCGATTATTAAATCCAGCAAAACAGGGTTTTTTCATTTCCATGAGTACTTTAGTAAGCAAACGTGTTACAGTGCATTCTTTTCTTACACTAATAAAGCTTATCAAACACACAATATACAACATGCATGTACACTATATGTAAGACAAGGATATCACAATGATATCCCTGCTGTGTTTTGGACATAAGCGGATAACAATTTGATCATGATGATCAAAGCCAGATATAAAAAAAACAACTAATGCAACAAGCAAACATAATTTCGAACCAACTCATCAACGACAACACTGGTAGCCGGTCAACCTGTAAATTAACCAAAGATCATGTAACTATAAATAACGACTGAAAGAAACACACACTATAGAACTTTTTTTATCATATGTTTTATTAATATTTAAGATTTCAAAGTGTAAGAATATGCTTTTTGTGCTACGAAGCAGCTGGGTGTAAAAAGGGATACCTGTGTTTTCATTTAATAGATTATTACATCTGTGCAGCTGATCAACAAACATATGCGATGTTAGGAGAAGCATATAAAGTTGTTCTTCCTCTAACTGTAAGCATATTATAGCTTATATAGTTGTTCCCATTACATGAGAAGCAATCAGTACGGGATACAACTAATGAAAATATATTACACAAATATATCAATTATTAATGTGTTTATATTTTTGGTACTGGGTGGTATTTCAGCTTTAGTCGTGTGAGAGAGTTGCAGATAGCAACAGCATGGGAAGTGACGTGTAAATACAGATTATGTTTTGTCTCAGATGAAACGACTTTTCGTTTTTAAATCATGACTGCAAGGAGACAATCGCAATTATTCTGTCACAGGATCAACAACATACAGACAAGCGTGTCTTCTGATAGTATTTATCACCGGCTTGTAAAACATACCCTAATAATGTTTGACTTGCTGGTGACGTCACAGTGTCATCATTAATAAAACTGGTATTCGTCAGCAACATCTATTTGTGTGTCATCTATATGATATCATATATGAAATATGAAAATATAGTATGTGTTTAAAATATGTTATCCTTAATATCCCTGTTAAATCTTAACGGTGAAATATCAGTTTGAACTAACCGTAAACACAGCGTTCGTGATAAACAAGAATTTTAAGTGTGGTTAAACGTCATTACTATTTTCAAAATAAAAAACGCATCATTCATAAAATCGAAAATATAATAAAAAAACTTATCTTCGTGTGACTGGTGTGTGGTGTGGTGATGGGTTTTGGTGGTTTTTCGAAAATATGTTTGTAACTAGTTCTAAATTAATATATTTAAAAAATATTAAAACCCTTTCCTCTCCTGGATGTGTATAACAATCCTCTCAGATTCCTGAAGACAAATTTGGACTGTCACCTTACAGATTTCCAGCTTTTCAATAATAACCGTATTAATATTTTAACCTTTTTCAGTGGTTTTGTAGCAAAATCTCGTTATTTTTTTCCGAAAGCAGATCGTTTGATTAACATATGAGTATTCCGTGTCGTTTACACCATGATTGGTTTGATTGACAGGCTGTCATTATAAACGGAAATCGACATCATCGATCGACGACGCACCCATTCACCTTCTCATTAGCGAAAAAAACAAAGACGCTAAAAGTTGCCCAAAGAAGCTTTTACAATAGAGCTCTCTCCCTTTGTCGACTCTTTCCAACTGAAGCATATCCACATCCCCGCGGTGACGTCAAGTCACAAATACATTTATGTGAGATATACACAAATATACCTTACTCACAAACATATACCTCTTTCTCACACAAATATGCCTCTTACTCACAAATATATCTCTTACTCACACAAATATGCCTCTTACTCACACAAATATACCTCTTACTCACACAAATATGACTCTTACTCACAAACATATAACTCTAACACACAAATATAACTCTTACTCACACAAATATGCCTCTTACTCACACGAATATGCCTCTTACTCACACAAATATAACTCTTACACACACAAATATAACTCTTACACACACAAATATAACTCTTACTCACACAAATATACCTCTTACTCACACATATATGCCTCTTACTCACACAATATACCTCTTACTCACACATATATGCCTCTTACACACACAAATATGCCTCTTACTCACACAAATATAACTCTTACACACACAAATATAACTCTTACACACACAAATATGCCTCTTACTCACACAAATATAACTCTTACTCACACAAATATGCCTCTTACTCACACAAATATAACTCTTACTCACACAAATATAACTCTTACTCACACAAATATAACTCTTACTCACACAAATATAACTCTTACTCACACCAATATGCCTCTTACTCACACAAATATACCTCTTACTCACACCAATATGCCTCTTACTCACACAAATATACCTCTTACTCACACAAATATAACTCTTACACACACAAATATGCCTCTTACTTATACAAATATAACTCCTACACACACAAATATGCCTCTTACGCACACAAATATGCCTCTTACTCACACATATATAACTCTTACTCACACAAATATAACTCTTACACACACAAATATAACTCTTACTCACACAAATATGCCTCTTACTCACACAAATATAACTCTTACACACACAAATATAACTCTTACACACACAAATATGCCTCTTACTCACACAAATATAACTCTTACACACACAAATATACCTCTTACTCACACAAATATGCCTCTTACTCACACAAATATGCCTCTTACTCACACAAATATAACTATTACACACACAAATATGCCTCTTACACACACAAATATGCCTCTTACGCACACAAATATGCCTCTTACTCACACAAATATAACTCTTACACACACAAATATGCCTCTTACTCACACAAATATGCCTCTTACCCTCACAAATATAACTCTTACTCACACAAATATAACTCTTACTCACACCAATATGCCTCTTACTCACACAAATATGCCTCTTACTCACACAAATATAACTCTTACACACACAAATATGCCTCTTACTCACACAAATATAACTCTTACTCACACAAATATAACTCTTACTCACACCAATATGCCTCTTA
The DNA here is from genome assembly GCF_023055435.1 of Haliotis rufescens. Taxonomy (NCBI): domain Eukaryota; kingdom Metazoa; phylum Mollusca; class Gastropoda; order Lepetellida; family Haliotidae; genus Haliotis; species Haliotis rufescens. Next base: position 55,200,441 of record NW_025964361.1, on the reverse strand, counting down.
CACACACAAATATAACTCTTACACACACAAATATGCCTCTTACTCACACAAATATGCCTCTTACGCACACAAATATAACTCTTACTCACACAAATATAACTCTTACACACACAAATATGCCTCTTACTCACACAAATATGCCTCTTACTCACACAAATATAACTCTTACACACACAAATATGCCTCTTACTCACACAAATATGCCTCTTACCCTCACAAATATAACTCTTACTCACACAAATATGCCTCTTACTCACACAAATATGCCTCTTACTCACACAAATATAACTCTTACACACACAAATATGCCTCTTACTCACACAAATATGCCTCTTACCCTCACAAATATGCCTCTTACTCACACAAATATAACTCTTACTCACACCAATATGCCTCTTACTCACACAAATATGCCTCTTACTCACACAAATATAACTCTTACTCACACAAATATAACTCTTACACACACAAATATAACTCTTACTCACACAAATATAACTCTTACTCACACAAATATGCCTCTTACTCACACAAATATACAGCTTACCCATACCAACAGACCTCTTACTCCTACAAATATACCCCTTGCCCAAATATACCTCTTATTCACACAAACATCCCCTTACTCACAGAAATATGCCTCTTACTCACGCAAATATACCGCTTACTCCCTCAAACGTACACAATAATATATATTTTGTACAAGTATACATATTATTTTTACTCACACAAATATACCTCTACGCTTATATCTTTCAGTGAAAGTATATGCATTCGTAAAAACATCTGTTTTATTACAATTTGGTTACAATACGTATGTATTTCACCACGCCAACGGCATGCATGTAGTTATATTGTAGTCACAAGAATCGTCAAAAAGATGGAAGCAGAATCAAGAACCTAATGAAATATGCTTTTCACAGAGTCAAAGTTCTGTAATCAACAGCACCTAGGAGAATAAAGATGCTTATCTTATTTCGCTACTTCTGTAAAAAATAAGTCTTTGTATCAGACAGTATATTATGTTGCACTTTGTTCACTTATCGCGTATTCTCTATCCGCTATATTTGATATTGCGAGAAAAAATGGTCGATAAAAGATAAATATTTATCACATATGTGTAGAAGTACACACATTCGCGCCTTTTTATCTGTATTTTGACTTATGAAGAAGTGTCTTAGGAACATACCTGCGGTTTATCTTGGACTAAGAGAATGCTTATCAACAATCTCCTTATAGCATGGAACATTTAGTTATGATTAATATTTCAACATTGATGAGTCTGGCCGATAATAACGAAACAACTTACTATAAACGCTTATTCTCTGGTTAGAGAAGGTGAAGAAAATGCCAATTTCGTCTAATCTAGCGTCAATTAGAATATGAAAAGGTTAATATAACGGCCAAAAGGTTATATTATTGTGTATGGGAGGTAAGATGACATGGCCTCTTATTGAAACGTATATAGTTTGTAATACGAATATCTTATCAAAGATCTTATTGTTATAAAACTTAAATTGATAACGATTGTATCAATTTTGTAAAAGGAAAATTATACATTTACAATTAAGTTAATAATATTAAATGCATGGCTTCGCTTATAGATTGAACTATGCGGGCTGAAGATTGTTTTGTCGATTAATGTTAAAACATTTATTGTTCTTAAGAACAATGATTTATGATTAAGATGATCGGAGATAGCCTACTGTTTTTTATCGAAATGATTTAACCACACCAGAATGTATAAATAAAAAGGGATAAGCTATTTTATAAGTTATTTCGGTGTTATGTATTCTTAATTATTGGGGAACAATTGAGTGATGTTCACCCTACGCGTATAGTTTAAATTTCTTAAGATGATAGTGATTTACTTTATTCCTTTTGAAAAATGGCTTTAGCGTTGGCTCATTGTTTTGGTTTGTAATAAGGGACAATTGCATGCAGTGAAAAACTCGTTTACTCGATGTTCTCGAGCACAAACATGTAACGAGTTATTCGTAGTTCGATACAAGCGGAGTTTCGATTTTAGGCCAAAGTGCATATAAAGATTCTGACTCGAAATAGAATTATATCTTCTGAAGAGTCATATTGGTGAGAGCATCCTGCCACACTGGTGGCACCGTTACAAACACATGCAAGAGCTAGGTTGTTAACCTGAAAATACAAGAGAACTTATGGGTACAAAACAAAATAGGTAATTGCATCGGACATTATTTTTGTCACTGATGTGTCAAATTTGGAAATGTCCTCAATAAAAAGCCATACATTCGCTTTAACGCCAAATAGAATTATGCCTCCTATACTTGCAACTGTTTCCAACTATGGTCTTCCGGGCAATATTTTGCTACACTGCCAAATTCGCTATAGCGCCAAATAATGGCATTATTATATGTGTGAGTTTATTTTAGTATTCATTCGATTGCAGTTGAGAACTTCAAAAGCGCTTTTTATGATATCAAATACGTTGATGGATTATCAATCCCGAAGCATTCAGAAATATGATTGAAAAATACCCATGCTTCAAAACAGAATATTCTTTGGGCATGGGGAGCGATACGACCCAGATTGCGGCATTCGGCTACAGATGCAACATGGCGATCACACGTTGACGTTGACGTTGACCTCTCAGACAGACTCGTCTTGAAATAATAATGATTATATTGTCCCGTCATATTGGTTGGGGAACATTGAAATAGGACGGGCAGGTTTTACCTGGGCAGAATGAACGTTGCTTCTGAAATATTAATACGCGTTGTTAATGAAGCCGAACGCAGGCTCGAGGCCTCCGGCGAACGTGAACGCCGAAGTCGTGGGGTTTTCAAATCTGCGACAGTCACACAAAACCAATATATATTATTCATGTTAATGATTGTTGACTTCGCTTGTTACGAGTTTAGTCTGATAATAACATTTAGCATGGCCTTCTGTGAATTGGACTGTTGAGATGTTCTCGAAACCCTGATAATCAACGAGGAGCTAGAATCACTACCACCCAGGTGTAACGTTTCGTAAGGGAGATAACTCCCAATTATAGGTAAAAACTTCGATTGTTGTGGTGAGAGTAGATCGGTCGCTTCCATTTATATGATTTCATCCACTGATTGGAGGTATCGATCTGTTACGCTGGCTTGACATCGAATTATTCTGTTTCAACGACGATTGGGATCGCACTGGGTGTAAAATAAGAGTTTCCAGAAGCAACAATACCCACCAGCAGTAGTATTCATTGAAAGATGAAGTTTGCTAATCGGGTGTATGTCGTTAATAGCTTTCAGTAAGAAAGAAATTACCCACCTGAGACTATGTGACACGACTTATAAATTGTTTCAAAGGCATTTGCAAATAGCTGCGACACAAAGAGAGACAAAGAAAACTCAAGACACAGAATTCTCCTCGTGCTTCAAAGATACATTGCAGGATAGCTTCCAATAGCGTGGTCGTTTCCGAGAGAAAAGAACCCTGTTTTCAAAGTATCCATTTCACAGCAACTCAAACATGGCATGTAGTTATCCTCAGTCACTCCGAGTACGGGCGTGTCTTGAATCGATAAAAGTTTCGAAAGCCTATTCACCATCTAAACATATATTTGGGTGAGGAAATTCAAAGCCTTTAGGTACATATCACCATCCTGCTAAACATATGTTAAAACACACGTGTGTTTAACTTGCTGTGGCGTACGTACATGATGTGTTTTTATTTCAAGGATGTATTATATTTATCAAATTGTTTTTAGTCATTATTACATTCTACAGTTTGACTACTGAAATATAAATTTGGAATAAACAAATTCCTTATGGTGATTAATAAACAAACTTGAATGTGGAAAGGGTTTTGTCGCTTTTCTTTACAGTAAATTTATTTAGGAAGAGAGAAGAAAATGAACTTTGTAACAAAACACAGCAATAGAAATATGAGGCTGACAGCAAGTATTCGGAAACACGTTTATGTAAGTATATGTACGTTTATGTCTACTCTATGATGCTATTAAGTGCATGTAATTGTCTTGTCTCAAAAGGGCGTTAAACAACACGGGTCCCTGTGTGTCCGTCATAAATATAAGATTATAGACGAGTATCTAACGATTTTGTTTGGATGTTTTTTTGTAGAACGTTTTTATTATTTTAAAAAAAGTAAACGGCAACTTTCAATGTAAATCAATCCTAAAACTTTCCCTGATGTGGGATGGGATGGGTTGGGTTGGGTTGGGTTGGGTTGAGTTGGGGTTGGGGTTGGATGTGATGGGGTTGGGATGGGGTTTGGGGTGGGGTGGGGTGGGGTGGGGTGGGGTGGGGTGGGTCGGGGTGGGGTGGGGTGTGGTGGGGTGGGATGGGATGGGATGGGGTTTGGGGTGGGGTGGGGTGGGATGGGATGGGGTGGGGATGGGATGGGGTGGGGATGGGATGGGATGGGATGGGATGGGATGGGATGGGGTGGGGATGGGATGGGATTGGATGGGATGGGATGGGGATGGGATGGGATGGAATGGGATGGGATGGGATGGGATGGGATGGGATGGGATGGGATGGGATGGGGTGGGATTTGTGGGGTGGGAATGGATGGAATGGGATGGGACGGGCTGGGATAGTCATGTGTTGACCATAAGGTTTAAGGAGGCATTATGCTGAACAGTGTGTTTCCCGTGTGTAGGTCCAGGTGATCAGTGCAGTGTATCAAAGTGAGACAGTGTCTCTGTGTATGCAAGGTATCTGCAAAACATCATCCAAGTGGATTTTAAATGATTTACATCAAACTTGATAGAACCACCAATTACCACGACCAAAATCTCGTTTCAAATGACTTTTTTCATATTCATTGACTATTTTACCAAATAACTTATGATGGCATCACGTCGGGATGCTGTATATTTCGTCCGTTACACCATCCACACATCTACACAACTACATCATTAGCACCATCTACGCGGCCACTGCAACTGGGCCTTCTTCATAAACGCTGACCATTTACCCCTGATGGACATCAGGAAGCATCCCTGACCGCTGCCCTGTCGTTCGTATGGCTCTCAGAGGGCGATCGATTGAATATTTGTATGAATAATTAACCTGACGAGAACAAAAGCCGACAAAAGATCCACATACCTGAGCATCTTATGTTGTGATTGATCGCAAATATCTTTACATGTAGACACCATGTGAACGGTGCATTTCTAGAATAGTCGGAATATCTGCGATAACTGTTGAACCATACATTAGAAGGGTGTCTCATAACACAATAAATGAACTATTTGTTCTACGAACTAACCCCTTTCTTTGTCCTATCTGTTTAAAACATGGTGACCAATTGACTTGACTTTGCGTGTGTTTGTGACGCGTACCAACGGTGGGGCAGGATGCGCTAACCTTTTCGCGAACACCTGGTATCATCACTATTTGATAGTGATTCATTGACACATGCTCATGATATCGTACAATATCGTACAATATCGTACAATCGAAACTGCTTTTGGCAGAGATTTCTTACGAATATAAAAAGGGTTTTGCCGCTTTTATTTGTTAACAAAATACAAACATGTTACTGAATTGCTTAAAACGGCTTTGATTCATAAACACATGATTATGATATAATCCTACAATTGACTCCGATTGTAGTGGAGATTTTTTATTATGAAAAAAAAATCTATATCATTGACTGCAAAATCACTTAAGGCATTCAGCGGCAAAATCCTAACATCTGGAATACCAAATTCTGATCACTGACGATTGCCCTTCAGTTGAGGAGATATTAGCACCACGAGAGAATTTAAAAATTAAAAATATATTTAGTTGCTGCATATGTAGCGTGAATGTGCAGATGCAGATGCAGATGTAGATGTAGATGCAGATGCTCAGCTACAGGCGCTCTTCTACCAGGATGACTTCACGAAGCAAGAGTGAGTGAGTGAGTGTGTATGGTTTTACGCCGCTTTTAGCAATATTCCAGCAATTGTACCCATGTCGGGAATCGAACCCGGGTCTTCGGCGTGACGAGCGAACGCTTTAACCACTAGGCTACCCGACCGCCCTCACGAAGCATGGATGAATTGCTCAGAGGGGCCCAGAGAAAATTGTCATATCGTCACTTGAAACGCAAACCGTGTTATCTCTCCTTACCCATCGCGAATAAATCGGAGAACAAATAATACGTTCATACAATTATAAGCATTTTTCCCATATTCAGTTAGTGAGTATGGTTTTACAACGCTTTTGGCAATGCTCCAGCAATATCATATTCAGAGTAAAGGTTTACTTGTGAGTATAATACCCTTTCATACTGCGTCGCAAAACTTCTTGAATCAAATAAAACATGTATTTCCATGCCCTTGTTATAGTGTACTGTAAACAGACAAGATGCTTCTAAAATGTACCGTTACTTTCCGCGAAAACCCGATATCATCTCTTTTGATAGTGAGTCATAAACCAGGCATAGTCGAATCGTATAGTGGACTCTGTTTTTAGCAGAGATTTCTTATGAGTATTGAAAGGGTTTTGTCGCTTTTATTTCAAGAACAAAGGGCGAGCTATAATATTACGTCAGGGGAAAATACCTCTTCTCCCAAGCTTCTTAAGACCATCTAATCAACAGCAACTCTGAGACCAAAGCTGAAGTATTGACCAAATCGATTATCTTTAGTAACGTCAATATCATTAAAGATCAGATTTTGGAATCGATATTGTCAAAGGTACAAGATTTGAAGGTGTTCATCAGTGGAAGATGTGCTTGTTTTCTTTTTCTACTCCATTTTGTCATTCGCAGATGTCTACTTCACAGAAACAATAACGAAGGAAGAATGATGATTGATTATAAGTGTGTACATTTATGCAAAAAAAATAGTTTTCTCTCATTAAAATACGTAATCGACTCTTTTCTTCAGTGCAATAATATTCCCTGTGTAGCGTGATGTCCCTTAGTCAGGTCTGGATCAGCTAATCATGGGTTTGAATCCAATTTTAACCCTTATATTAATACATGTACTATATCTGCGTTCCTGGTTTCGCCGAAGTGATAAACGCGTCGAAAGCTTGCAACTCTTTACTACTCACTCACTCACTCACTCACTCACTCACTCATGCCCCTGTGATGCTAACGTTAAACTTGCATTATTCAAGCCGTTGACCTGACCCAGAGTGATGTATCTGCGATGGACTGCCTATGAAATTCATAGTAAGCATACTCATTTAAAAGCCAGGTTTTCGATAACGTCGTATACAGATGCGTATCAATAATAATTAATTGATCATTCCAAAACTACGTTCATTGTTAATGCTGACGTTGGAACTGATAATGTTCGAAATAGACATAAGCCACACGTTGTAACGCCAACAGATGTATTTTTAACTTTTTAAAATTTAAACTATTGTTATTATTATTGTTTCAAATTTGAATTTAAAATTTATTCAGCCCGTCTTGTTCTCGCATTCTCTTCATGGGAATCAGTTCAACGTAATAGTTAACACATTTAAATGTTACTAATTTAATAAAATAATGTAGCGAGTCATATGAAATATTGGTACGGACATTATAGGTATTCTTTCTTTGAAGGCATTTTATGAATATTTTAACACTTTAATTTCAAAGGGCCACAGTGACAGTTTCCACCAGTGGGGCATCATACGCCCACATTTCGCGAACACCTGGTGTCATCACTATTTGATAGTAATTCAAAAACACACATTATGTAGTCGGAATAGTACAGCAAAGGTTTCTGATTATTATCTCTGTATCGGTATATATTCGTTTAATAAAAAGGATGATGGCAATTTGTAAGTCGTGTTGGTATGGAGTAATGTATACATTTATATAGTTTATGATATTATTGAATAATATTTTGTGTGGCAACAAAATACATCTTCAACTTGAAAGATGTACTGGACGAGAATGTTGAAATAAAAGCGACAAAACCCTTTCCATAATTACACAAATTATTTGCAAAAGCAGAGTCCATTTTAAGATTCCCACTATATAATAATTATGTGTTTATTAATCACAATCAAATAGTAATGATACCCGGTTTTCGCGAAATTCACGTGTGAATCGAGATCTATTACAACATAAGTTTCTTAAACACATTTAAATAACGAAAATAAATCATTCAAAACAATAAACAAAGGTTTGAAGAGAGTTAATAATTCCAGTGATGAAGAAAGTCTTAAATTATTAAAATCTTGTTCAAATTAACAGAATTACGCGTTGACCTTGACATTGGATTTATTTTAAACCCAGCTTACTTCCTTCTTAGCCTATTTCCTCTTAAAGAAAAAAATAACAAATCATCGCTCAAAATAATCGTTGGCATAAAACGAATCCTACTTCAATACAATGTTTATAAACATAACACTGTCGCGTCTATGTCATCCCGCGGCCGGAGATAGCGATGCTGCTGTGCGTGCTAGTATCGACCAAGGGGACCCCGTTTCCCTCTTGTCGTCTTCGCCATTAGATATTTATGGATGTCCGATTGATCCTGCGCGAGTGTGGATCTCCGGCACAGGTGAATGGCAGGGAGACAGGTGAGGAAATCCCGGGGGGGCAAGGCGCTGAGAAGGGGGGGTTCGGGTGCAGGTTCTTCTTACAAGGTCCCCCGTGTTTTCAGGACAAATATTATGCATCTTCCGGCTCTCGTCTTATTTCAGCGTATCATAAACGGCTCTTTCATCAACGCAATTCTTTAATATTTTGGAACTTCCTGGTTTATTTTATCCTTTCAGCAGTTGTGTGCATGATATATTATTCATAAAAAAATAAAAGGATATATAAGTTTGTATATTCCTTACATGTGTTTAAAATATTCAATATGTTCCAACGAACAGAGTCTAACACCCATACATGTAAACAAATAAACATCTGCCCACATATAAGCCGACGGACAAAAGAAAAATACATCCCTGTTTGATGATGACCCAAATGAAAGAAACAAGATATTGTGATGTATTTGATACGAGTATCATAGATGTGTTTTGGACCTTAGGTTTGCGGAGTTTCGGGGACTGTTTTCAAGTTTATACCTTCTTTGCATTTTATTACTCGTTTGTTTGTTTGTTATTGGTTAAATCAATTCACAGTAAATATATTCATCAACCAAACATATGTCTCTCTTGACGTTAAACCTTTCATTAACCATGCACTGTTTCATTGTAAAATAAAATGGTCATTATTTATTATTTTACTGTTATCTGGGAATTCTGAATTAAAAATTAAGCAATGTGTCACAATCAGTTGATACTGATGAAAATGATGTTGTAGATGACCTCATTTAAGATTAGGATGTGAGTTGGGATTGTCATCCATTCCATGCCGTGGTATCCGTAGTCGTAATAGCAGTATTAAAAGATGTTACGGTCGTAGTGAAAGCGTTGTTCAAATTTAGTCGGTGTAAAGATTATTTAGAGTTTCATAATTAAACAAAGGGGTAAGACTAGTGGTAGAAATAGTAGTAGTAGTAGTAGTAGTAGTAGTAGTAGTAGTAGTAGCAGTAGAAATAGTAGTAAGTAGTAGTAGTAGTAGTAGTAGTAGTAGCAGTAGTAGTAGTAGTAGTAGTAGTAGTAGTAGTAGTAGTAGTAGTAGAAGTAGTAGTAGTAGTAGTAGTAGTAGTAGCAGTAGAAATAGTAGTAAGTAGTAGAAAAAGTAGAAGTAGTAGAAGCAGTAGTAGAAGTGGTAGTAGTAGCAGTAGTAGTAGTAATAGTAGAAGTAGTAGAAGCAGTAGTAGTAGTGGTAGTAGTAGTAGAAATAGTAGAAGTAGTAGTAGTAATAGTAGTAGTAGAAATACTAGAAGTAGTAGAAGCAGTAGTAGTAGTAGTAGTAGTAGAAGTAGTAGAAGCAGCAGTAGTAGTAGAAAAAGCAGAAGTAGTAGAAGCAGCAGTAGTAGTAGTAGTAGTAGTAGTAGTAGCAGTAGCAGACGTAGAATAGTAGAAGTAACCCTCACCACACAACCCTCCACCCTCTCATCGCCATCACCCACCCTCACCACACCACCCTCTACCCTTTCATCGTCATGAACCACACACACACACACACACACCAGACCACCCTCCACCCTCTCGTAACCACCACCCCCTCACACCACCCTCTACCCTCTCATCACCATCACCCCCTCCCATCACTTCATCCTTTCATCACCAACACACCACCATCCACCCTTCACCCTCACACCACCCTCTCGTCACCATCACCCACTCACACCACAATCTCATAACCCCCACACCAGACAACCCTCCACCCTATCGTCACCATCACACCACCCTCCACCCCCTCATCACCATCACCCCACCACCCTCTCATAACCCCCACACCAGACAACCCTCCACCCTCTCGTCACCATCAACCCCTCACACCACCCTCTCATCACCATCACCCCACCACCCTCTCATAACCCCCACACCATACCACCCTCAACCCGAACATCTAGACAAGGACAATGTTGGGTATCAAACAGATTCATTCTCCCATATAGAATTTCGGGAATGTCAGCAATAAGTCATAAAAGTGATTTTACCTTTATAAGATATGTATGTATGCTGAGCGGAGATGTGAAAGATGATATCCTCCCTTGTGTGGGTGAAACCCGACCCCGGGGCCTGGCACGCGACTCGGGACACACTGCCAGGAGGCCGGTACAAGTCTATACGTATACCCACGTTTGTACATGGCGATATAGACTCAGGGTTTGCATGTTGGTGCTAGTTACATATGACAATATTCCAGTACATATATTTTCTGTGTTTGGTGTCGTCAGTTGCTGGTCTACTGCAACCTGTATATGGTGGTGGTGGGGGTAGGGGGGCAGCCATTGTAGTAGTGGACGTGGTGGTTGTGCTGGTCGGGAGTAGCAATGGTAGTAGTGGATGTGGTGGATGTGGTGGTGGTGGTGGTGCCACGGCAGAGGTAACAGTAATAGATGTAGCATCAGTTGTAGTTGTAGTAGTAGCCACAGCAGAGGTAACAGTAATAGTTGTAGCATCAGTTGTAGTTGTAGTAGTAGTCACAGCAGAGGTAACAGTAATAGTTGTAGCATCCTTTCTTGTTGTAGTAGTAGGCACAGCAGAGGTAACAGTAATAGTTGTAGCAACAGTTGTTGTTGTAGTAGTAGTCACAGCAGAGGTAACAGTAATAGTTGTAGCATCAGTTGTAGTAGTCACAGCAGAGGTGACAGTAATAGTTGTAGCATCAGTTGTAGTTGTAGTAGTAGTCACAGCAGAGGTAACAGTAATAGTTGTAGCATCAGTTGTAGTTGTAGTAGTAGCCACAGCAGAGGTAACAGTAATAGTTGTAGCATCAGTTGTAGTTGTAGTAGTAGTCACAGCAGAGGTAACAGTAATAGTTGTAGCATCCTTTCGTGTTGTAGTAGTAGGCACAGCAGAGGTAACAGTAATAGTTGTAGCATCAGTTGTAGTTGTAGTAGTAGTCACAGCAGAGGTAACAGTAATAGTTGTAGCATCAGTTGTAGTTGTAGTAGTAGTCACAGCAGAGGTGACAGTAATAGTTGTAGCATCAGTTGTAGTAGTCACAGCAGAGGTGACAGTAATAGTTGTAGCATCAGTTGTTGTTGTAGTAGTAGTCACAGCAGAGGTGACAGTAATAGTTGTAGCATCAGTTGTAGTTGTAGTAGTAGTCACAGCAGAGGTGACAGTAATAGTTGTAGCATCAGTTGTTGTTGTAGTAGTAGCCACGGCAGAGGTAACAGTAATAGTTGTAGCATCAGTTGTAGTTGTAGTAGTAGTCACAGCAGAGGTAACAGTAATAGTTGTAGCATCAGTTGTAGTTGTAGTAGTAGTAGTCACAGCAGAGGTGACAGTAATAGTTGTAGCATCAGTTGTTGTTGTAGTAGTAGTCACAGCAGAGGTAACAGTAATAGTTGTAGCATCAGTTGTAGTTGTAGTAGTAGTCACAGCAGAGGTAACAGTAATAGTTGTAGCATCAGTTGTAGTTGTAGTAGTAGGCACAGCAGAGGTGAAAGTAATAGTTGTAGCATCAGTTGTTGTTGTTGTAGTAGTAGTCACAGCAGAGGTGACAGTAATAGTTGTAGCATCAGTTGTAGTAGGCACAGCAGAGGTGACAGTAATAGTTGTAGCATCAGTTGTTGTTGTAGTAGTAGTCACAGCAGAGGTGAAAGTAATAGTTGTAGCATCAGTTGTAGTTGTAGTAGTAGTCACAGCAGAGGTAACAGTAATAGTTGTAGCATCAGTTGTAGTTGTAGTAGTAGGCACAGCAGAGGTAACAGTAATAGTTGTAGCATCAGTTGTAGTTGTAGTAGTAGTCACAGCAGAGGTGACAGTAATAGTTGTAGCATTAGTTGTTGTTGTAGTAGTAGTCACAGCAGAGGTGAAAGTAGTAGTTGTAGCATCGGTTGTTGTTGTATTAACCACAGCAGAGGTAACAGTAATAGTTGTAGCATCAGTTGTAGTAGTCACAGCAGAGGTAACAGTAATAGTTGTAGCATCAGTTGTAGTTGTAGTAGTAGCCACGGCAGAGGTAACAGTAATAGTTGTAGCATCAGTTGTAGTTGTAGTAGTTGTGGTAGTATTATTATTAGTAACAGCATAAGTAGAAAAAGGCAACAGTGTTAGCATCGGGAGTGATGGTAGTGGTCGTGGTAGCGGTCGTGGTAGTGGTAGTGGTAGTGGTAGTGGTTGTGGTAGTGGTAGTGGTCGTGGTAGTGGGAGGGGTAGTGGTAGTGGTAGTTATAGTGGAAGTAGAAGTGGAAGTGGAAGTGGAAGTGGTCGTGTTAGTGTTAGTGTTAGTGTTAGTTATAGTGGTAGTGAGTCTTGTGATTTCCGTATTACACAATGAGATCCGTCTCAGTGATTGTATATTCAGGGACACTGACGCTAATCGATATCACATAAATCAATTCAATTGCAAGTAAAAAAGTAAAAAGAAAATATGAGTGTGGTATCGTTAACACAACATACTGACACATTATTCGTCTTGTATTCATGACCGTAGTTATTGATGCGCTGTCGACAACATATCAAATATTAATTCGTGGTCTGATTACAAGTATGCTTGATAATTATACAGACATAACATTTTGAACAAGAATATATATATAAGTTTGGGGATCCATTGAAACACGGGACAATCGATTCGTGGTTGGATGCTTTATGACCTTACAATAACAGTGAGGGTGGGAAATATCATTAATATTTCCCAGCTATCAAGTGTCTGATGATATTTCCTTTGTATACTCAATGATTAACTGGTGAACACTTCTCAATAGTTGCAAAACTAAAATTATATCGATAAAGCTCTTTTAATCTTAGACCTAATTATATTGACGACTGTATTGTGAACCTACTTAAGCACGATGATGGCTTAAAGGATAAGTGATAGATTTGGCATAGCAGTGTCACAGATACAACCAATAACAGATGTAGATAGTTGTAGGTGTATATTATCTAGTGATGTAAGCTCCAAACAAGGCAATAGCTCCGCGTCATGTGTTGACAAGCCTCTATTACTCAGGATAATCCTTTAACAGCGACTTCTAGAAGAGTTGCTGTAATCGCAAAATAAGTGTTAGTTACGCGGGTAGAGTCGCGTGGCTGGCAGTAGGGGGTCTTGTTAAGTGCAAATTACACCGGGCCTCGTCTGGATCCGTCCTCACTGTATCCTTTATCTCTGGGTTACCGTTATACATATGATAAGCTATAGAGGTTGTTCATACGCATTTCCCACCTGTGTGCTACCTGCTTAATGCCATACGGGACACATGTATTGAAACATTAGACGAGCCGGGTTAATCCTGAGGCGTACGAAAAGGTTGTCTTTTGTTGTTCACCTTCCCTATTGTACATCATGTTCGGCTACATTTGTTACCAGTCTATGTCATTATTTGTTCCCTCCATCAAGGATCGCAGCCGTCGGTATACGGCATCTTTTTGTTGATCGCACAGTTGGGTGAGCCAGGGCTGATCGCTACCTCCGTTTATGTTATGCGCTGAAGCGCAGAAATTGAAATGGTGAGCGCGCGTCGATTGTTACCACCTGATGAAAAACGGCTTTTGATACATCTCCGACGCCACAATTGCATTTTCTATACCCATTTACAATTGTAACTCTGAACCGTTACCCCGCAATGATCACAGGCCCCGTCGTGTTGGCTTCCATCTGATGCTGTGTATATAGCCATGCTTCAAGGTGAACAGCACGTAACGGGGACGAATGTGAGAACTCTCCATTAAAAACACAACGACGCAGAAATATAACTATTCTCTAAAATAAAATGCCGATTTAAAGTTATCTGTGGGTATTGTTCTCATTAACATATTGTAAACGGCAATAACAAAACAACTAAGGAATGTGTAGGTAGACCCCATATCGTTTGATAAACTTTCTGACGCACTTATAAGCGACAATTAACCTATATTAGAAATGAATTACATTATCAACATTCACTCTATAACGCTCGTTATATAAGTTTCATGTTTTTATCGTCCTCATCGTGTTGAATTTCGACTGGTGTCAGTTATAAACGCATGGCATGACAAATTAAGCTTTTACCGTTATTACGAAAACGTTACACGAAGTAAATGCAACGTTTTTTTCGGTGTTTGGTACTCCCATTTAATTAAAAGTGTTTTTGAATGTTGTGTCTGCTCTCGACCACTTAAATAGAACTACTGAGGCCGGAGAGACAGTGTCATTAATTTTAAACTCCAGAACATTAATGGTTGTTTTTCCGTAGCATGGTTACCTTTCTAAATTGTGTTCCAATGGAATTGTTCATGTCTTGCGGCTGTAACTATTTGAATGAAAACGGAGTGCGATCAACCAGGCATGACGACAATAGCCGTTATTTCGTAGGACGAGAAACGGGGGAGTGGGAATGGGGTGGGGGATGTCGATCGAAGCTCTGGGGGGTAGAGGGCCATTGCGATCTGATTAAAGATCTGGGAAGTTTCAAATTTGAGAAATTAATTAACCAAATCAAATTAATTATGAGGACAAAACTTAGGGAACAGCAGTGAGTGTTAATCAGAGTCTGTAATTACTCTGGGGGAATGGACATGTGGATTATCAGAGCAATATGGCGAGATCCATGATTATATTTTATTACTGTAATTTCAAAACCATTAGTACGTGCCGCTTGGACATTTTCAAAACTAACCTTTAAAAAATGCTTTTCATATCGACAACGTCTTTTTCAGAGCAATGTAAAGAGCATATTGTGTTTATGGATTAGATTTTTGCAACTACTTAAATAGCTTTTATCATGAAATGATAAACATTTACTTGCGTGTTATGTTTTTACATCATTTCATGCAATTCTTCTGTTATTTTAAACAATTCTTCAAAGTGTGTATGTTTTTACAGAGCTGTGTGGGACATTGGCGGCATATTATAACTGTTATTAAAATTTATTGTTTGTTTAAATAAGAATTGGAAATCAAAATACAGATGGCATCTACGATATCGGAGAGTTTTAGTACAACATAATATTTATAACTGACCTTTTTTGTATAATGTAAAATTTATTAATGCGTATCACCTGATCAGATTATCCAAACACAAAGACGAAAGTATTTTTAATAACTTTCAAAATACTCTGGCAATGAGTGAGTGAATGAGTATGTATAGTTTTACGCCGCTTCTAGCAATATGCCAGCTTTATCATGGCGGGACACACCAGGAATGGGCTTCACACATTGTACCCATGTAGGAAATCGAACCCGGGTCTTCGGCGTGACGAGGGAACGCTGTAACCACTAGACTACCCCACCGCACCTGGTAATGGGATTAGGATGATGAAGGGATGTGGATGATGAAGAAGATTAACAGATACTTCTGCATTATCTCCTACATTCAACGTAAATCAGATAGCATAGTCTACTACGGTTATACCGAAGTCGGATATGACGAATAGTCAGCACAAACCGAATTCTAATCCAATTCTTCAAGAGAAACAATAGATTATATTGTTTCGTGTGAATAACGAAACGATTCATTGTTAGTAATTATATCTAAAGATGACACTATCGTCATAAGTGAACATATGTTAGCGCTTGGCTTGCCTTTGCATGTGTTTGTGACGTGTGTCGCCGGGAGAGCAGGATACGCTTACCATTTCGCATACACGTGGCATAATCACAATGTCATAGTGATTCAAATACAGATGCTTCTGATATCGCCGGAATCGTATATTGTACACTGACATTGGCAGGGGACATGGCCTTTATTTAGGGGAGGCTCCCACTGACCGCCATGTACGTTATCGTGTATGTGTGTTACAGAAATTTGAAAATGAAAAAGCTTGATGAAACAATTGATAATGACGTCACATTTTGTTCTGGTTACAGAGAAGTATCCTTCAAAACGTTTTCTCCAGGAATGGCTCTGATTGGTTAGCTGGTGTTAGCTCTGGGTTTCATTTCCCAAACGTGTACAAAATGTGAAACCCATCTTGGCGTCAGCCATGATATTGAGTAAAACCCTACTCTCAGCCCCATCTATACAATTGTCTTCACGTACTGTATGTATACCATTGTCTCCGTTCGCCGTGACGAGATAAGACTTTAACAAATAGAGATTATTATCTGAATGTGTTTCCGTATCATAAATATCATACATTAGGAATACATAGTTGTTATTCCTAATATATGACATTTACGAAACGGAAACATACGATTAATGATCTCTTTATCCTATAATGTCATTCTTACAATGATCAATGTTTAAGACATAATTTCACTCAATAAAGTAGCTTTAGAAATAGAATAAATACAATGTTTAAAGTGAACCTCCCCATTCATCATTTATGGTGCCAACTGTCTTGCAGCCTGTTTGTCTACGGAATCGGCCACACATTTCAAATCCCAATCTCCACTTATAGGGAATATAAGACAACAGTCTCTATGCGGGTGCGAGCGTGTGAGTGTTGGCCCAAGTGAATGTGGGCATTATGTTGAGGTGAAATGTTTGCATTTGGCATTTGCCCGGAGTGATGTGTGTGTGTGCGCGCTCAGGTATATGCATATATATAAATATATGGTTGAGGTGGTGACGGGCTTCTATGTAACTGTATACATATATGTATCTAACTTCTCTTTATGACCGCCTCCGTGGTCTAATGGTAGAGCGTCCGCCCGGGGAGCGGAAGGTCCGTGGTTCGATCCCCGACCGCGTCATACCAAAAGACGTTAAAAGATGGTACTTGTTGTTACCCTGTCTGGCGCTCGGCATTAAGGGGCTAAAACAAGGACTGGTCGGCTCGGATACTGTGTCTGAGTGGGGTATTCATGTTAAACTGCGGCATGGTATCTCAGTGAGCTAGCACTATAAATCGGCATCAGTCCGGACTAGTACAAGCAGCCACACACACACACATGCATGTCGCTATATAAGTGCAATAATCTTGGACGCGACGTTAAACCCCATTTCACCTCACCTCACCACTACTGCAAATATCACATCAGGTGCACCAATGTATTGTTTCCGTCATTCGAATCTCAGAGTGATGTAGGGACGAAATGACGTCACACTAGAAATGACGTCACAACTGAAGTATTTTCACGTCATTCGACAATTGTGGTTTTCTAAGACAGAAGTGGAGCTCAAAAGGATTGGGAAATAATGGCTTATAAAGAAAGTATTACACTCACACGTGTGTCATAAAGAGTTTACGAAACTCGTGTTAGAATTCATCTATTACCCTCGCTATCGCACGGGAAATACAAGAATTCTGACGCTCGTTTCGCAAAACCAGTACGACACACATGATCGTATAATAATCGCCATATATTATCCTTTGTGTAAAATCACTTAAGGTTTCCCGACGGCTAAAACTGGCTTTGCGTTATATCAATGCATATATTATTCTCCCTGTTAATACGAATAAAAAACATGACGTCGAAAAAGGAAGTATTCGGCATTTTGTGTTGTTTTAAGTTTTAGATATATGGACTGTACACTCGAATTGCAAGTATTTTTTATTTATTTACACCATATGTCCCTCCTACACAAACTATTCATATGTTTAAATGTTGGGCAGCTATATAACCTTAAACAGCGGTAACAATATCCGCCTGTCTTTACCCAGCGAGCGCTGGTATCTCTGTCGTACTCGTAATCTTTTAAATGTCTTATAGGGTCTTTCATCAAAAGACATTAAAGTATATCGATTAGATATATCCTGCGAAGTAACGAGAAGTGAGGCCGTGGGACAGAGAGGATTATCTGATGCGTTGATGGTATCCCTTTGACGAACCTGTGGCTTACCTTTGCAGTGTTCAATTGCTTCGAACACTGACTTTTGTTGGACAATGACATCGCGCAAAGTGAATATATAGACATTTCTGGTTAGACATGTTTGTCATAGAATAGAATAGAATACTGACTATTGTTGGACAATGACATCGCGTAAAGTGAATATTTTTGGTTAGATATTTTTTTAATAAAATAAAATAAAATTTGATTTGTAAATAATATTTACATTTAATTTTGTAAACAGGATCGTGTTATAAATAATATTACTGTTTTAATTTACTCTGTCAGCATAGTTCGTTATCTGTCCGGCGTTAAACGTGCCAAAATTCGCTGGCCTTAAGTATGAACCCCTGTCTTGTCCCGATAATAAATCTTGGTATATTAGAACAATACCCACGTGTTTCGCCGAAAGGGGACAGGTCGAAGGCGTGTGTCACTTTGAGTTTTGCTCCCTGTTTAAGTCTATTTTTCCCGTCTGTTTGTTTGTTGATTAACGCTGTACTCAGCAATATTCCAGCTATATGGCGGTAGTCTGTAAATAATCGAGTCTGGACCAGACAATCCTGTGATTGACATCATAAGTATCGGTAAACGCAATTGGGATACGATGACATGCATCAAACAAGTCGTATATAGTAGACACGTCGTGATATAACTGAAATATTGTTCGGCGTTCCATCTCACTCACTCACTCACTCACTCACTCGCAAACGATGTGTTAATTATGCCCTGGGCCCTGTTTATCAAATATGTTAATAATAAACAACAATAATAATCGTTAAAATCAAATAACACACATCACTAACCAAACAAGATTGACACGAGCTAATCCATTACCTTCCGTTTCTTTGACAAATCACCGACAATCATATTTACAGTTAATAACAGCACAGCGCTGTTAAAAGTAACAAGTGCAATTGCATTGAACATCGGACGGTGAAATGAACAAGGTTTGATGTCAATCATTCAACCATTCAGTCGGGTCTCGGACATCGGACAACACATCTGTCAATTCCAATTCGTGCAATAAACACCATCAATTACCTGCTTGCCCACGTAAAGTAGTTTTGTTACAAAGGCAGTTTGGTTGTTGCCTCACGGCACGATAGAACAGGGCATCACCTAGAACAGATTTTTAATTAGGGCTATTATCGAACTTTAGATCTTAATGTGTTGAACTTGGCGTTAAAGGCAACGTTAAGAACAGCTTGATGCTTTGTGAGTGGGGTAGCCATTTCCCGTTACCTGTGCGGAGATTTCCAAATTATCCACTAATCACCAATAACGCTATGAAATCATTTTCATAATATGATTTCTATATCTCCATTTAATAATCAATAACATTGTTACTCTTTTTGATTAACCTGTCCCCTCAATTAACATATGCCACGATCACATTATTAGCCCCCTTTATATTGTCTCCTTTTATTAAGGGTTTTTTAAAGTGTTAAAAGGGTTCTCTCATGCTGATAAATGGGGTGAATTCGACATGATACAATGATGAAACCCAGAGCAAACTTTGTACCTATTAGACGCAGCAGAAAAAACAGTTATTCTACTTGTTTATAGGTATTGGATTATATAATGTTTTTTTCCACGTGTTTGGTATTTGACCCTTGTGGGCCTTGTGAGGTGAGGTGAGGTGAGGTGGGGTTTAACGTCGCCTTCAAGATTTTTGCGTGAGCGTGTGTGTATATACGTGTGTGTATGTGTGCGTGTGTGTATGTGTGCGCGTGTGTGTGTGCGCGCGTGTGTGCATGTGCGTGCGTGTGTACGTGTTAGTCCGGACTTATGCAAATGTAACGTGCTGTCCCACTGATATACCATACCGCAGTTTACCATGGCTACCAACTCATACACAGGCTCCGAGCCGACCAGTCCTTGTTTTAGCTCCTTAAGGCCGGGCCCCAGGCAGGGTAACAACAAGTACCAGCTTTTAACGTCTTTTGGAATCCACTAGACCACGCACGATCCATTTGAACCTTGAAATATAGGTAGTAATGATTGCCAGTGTGAAACATGACAAAACATAGCGTGAATCCACGTGTCTGTCTTTTACACACAGCCCTGTACAAGTAGCTCGCCAGTGATGGCATATGGGAACACGGTCTGAACGCATAAAGATTCGCGAGTTCTCGAGTATCTTGACATATATATTTCATATTTAATAAACTTAGTTAATATTCATTGTTTTTTCATCTGAGCTGAATTCAGTTAAAGTTAAATAGTTGAAAGTATTATATATGATAGCATAGTTACTTATTATTTCATGTTTTTTAGCTTTTAGTTCTTTTTCATAAAGTTCACGTGATATATGAGGAAGTCTTATCTCAAAAAATAGAAAATATTGATCTTCATTAAAGGTATTTTAGACTCGGATCATCCTCGAAAGCAATGAAGGTGACTCATATCTCTTCTTCGTACACTTACCGCACCGTCGTCTTTACATCTTTACACTTGTGAACATTCTTGTTTACATACTCGTATACCTTCTTGTTTACATACTTGTGTATCTACTCGAGGAATATGATTGACGTATATGCGTTGACCTAATGCTGTTCACATAATCTGAGAATATGATTGACGTGTACGCGTTGACGGTATAATGTTTACATACACTGGGAATATGATTGCCGTTTATGCGTTGACGTGATTATGTTTACGCACGCTGGGAATATGATTGACGTATACGCGTTGACGTGATTATGTTTACATACACTAGGAATATGATTGACGTATACGCGTTGACATGCTAATGTTTACATACACTAGGAATATGATTGAGTTTTACGCGTTGACGTGATTATGTTTACATACACTAGGAATATGATTGACGTATACGCGTTGACGTGCTAATGTTTACATACACTAGGAATATGACTGAGGTTTACGCGTTGACGTGATTATGTTTACATACACTAGGAATATGATTGACGTATACGCGTTGACGTGATTATGTTTACATACACTAGGAATTTGATTGACGTATACGCGTTGACGTGATTATGTTTACATACACTAGGAATATGATTGACGTATACGCGTTGACGTGATTATGTTTACATACACTAGGAATATGATTGACGTATACTCGTTGACGTGATTATGTTTATGCACGCTGGGAATATGATTGACGTATACGCGTTGACGTGATTATGTTTACGCACGCTGGGAATATGATTGACGTTTATGCATTGCCAAGGCGAAGCTTACATGTCAGTTACTTTGTTTATCTAAACATACCTCATTATAAAGAAAGTCAAATGAACGGACCCAGGTATGGAAACTGACACAGCCGTCGTCTCCTGTCATAACCCGTGTCGGTTATGAGTATCAATAACACTGTACAGTAACACTGTCATATTGTAAAACTTTCTATGTTTCAATATATTGCCAAAATTCAAAACAGTGTACGCTAACTGAACACGTTAACCACAAGGCTTGTCCACCAACTCACACGTTAACCATAACCCCTCCCCACCAACACACACTTTACCAATAAACCTTGTCCACGAACACCCACGTTACCCATAATCCTTGTCCAATGACACACACGATACCCATAAACCTTGTCCCCTTACACACGCGTTACCCATAAACCTTGTCCACGAACACCCACGTTACCCATAATCCTTGTCCAATAACACACACGATACCCATAAACCTTGTCCCCTTACACACGCGTTACCCATAAACCTTGTCCACGAACACCCACGTTACCCATAATCCTTGTCCAATAACACACACGATACCCATAAACCTTGTCCACTAACACACACGATACCCATAAACCTTGTCCACTAACACAAGTTACCCATAAACCTTGTCCACTAACACCCACGTTACCCATAAACATTGTCCAATAACACACACGTTACCCATAAACCTTGTTCACTAACACACGCGTTACCCATAATCCTTGTCCAATAACACATGTGTTACCTATAAACCTTGTCCATTAACACACGTTACCTATAAACCTTGTCCACTAACACCCACGTTACCCATAATCCTTGTCCACTAACACACGTGTTACCCATAACCCTGTCCACTAACACACACGTTACCCATAATCCTTGTCCAATAACACACGTGTTACCCATAAACCTTGTCCACTAACACCCACGTTACCCATAATCCTTGTCCAATAACACACGTGTTATCCATAAACATTGTCCACTAACACACACGTTACCCATAATCCTTGTCCAATAACACACGTGTTACCCATAAACCTGGTCCACTAACACAGACGTTACCCATAAACCTTATCCACTAACACACACGTTAACCATAATCCTTGTCCACTAACACACGTCACCCATAAACATTGTCCACTAATACACGCGTTACCTATAAACCTTGTCAACTAACACACGCGTTACCCATAAACCTTGTTTACTAACACACACGTTACCCATAAACCTTGTCCACTAACACACGCGTTACCTATAAACCTTGTCAACTAACACACGCGTTACCTATAAACCTTGTCCACTAACACACGCGTTACCTATAAACCTTGTCAACTAACACACGCGTTACCCATAAACCTTGTCAACTAACACACACGTTACCCATAAACCTTGTCCACTAACACACACGTTACCTATAAACCTTGTCCACTAACACACACGTTACCCATAAACCTTGTCAACTAACACACGCGTTACCTATAAACCTTGTCAACTAACACATGCGTTACCTATAAACCTTGTCCACTAACACACACGTTACCCATAAACCTTGTCCACTAACACACACGTTACCAATAAACCTTGTCCACTAACACACGCGTTACCCATAAACCTTGTCCATTAACACACACGTTACCAATAAACCTTGTCCACTAACACACACGTTACCCATAAACCTTGTCCACTAACACACGTTACCTATGAACCTTGTCCACTAACGTCCACGTTACCCATAAACCTTGTCCACTAACACACGCGTTACCCATAAACCTGGTCCACTAACACACGCGTTACCCATAAACCTTGTCCACTAACACACGCGTTACCCATAAACCTTGTCCACTAACACACGCGTTACCCATAAACCTTGTCCACTAACACACGCGTTACCTATAAACCTTGTCCACTAACACACGCGTTACCCATAAACCTTGTCCACTAACACACGCGTTACCCATAAACCTGGTCCACTAACACACGCGTTACCCATAAACCTTGTCCACTAACACACACGTTACCCATAAACCTTGTCCACTAACACACGCGTTACCAATAAACCTTGTCCACTAACACACACGTTACCCATAAACCTTGTCCACTAACACACACGATACCCATAAACCTTGTCCACTAACACACGCGTTACCCATAAACCTTGTCCACTAACACACACGTTACCCATAAACCTTGTCCACTAACACACACGTTACCCATAAACCTTGTCCACTAACACACGCGTTACCAATAAACCTTGTCCACTAACACACACGTTACCCATAAACCTTGTCCACTAACACACACGATACCCATAAACCTTGTCCACTAACACACGCGTTACCTATAAACCTTGTCCACTAACACACGTTACCCATAAACATTGTCCACTAACACACACGTTACCCATAAACATTGTCCACTAACACACACGTTACCCATCAACCTTGTCGACTAACACACGCGTTACCCATAAACCTTGTCAATAAACACACGCGTTACCCATAAACCTTGTCCACTAACACACACGTTACCCATAAACATTGTCCACTAACACACACGTTACCCATAAACCTTGTCCAATAACACACACGTTACCCATGTCCACTAACACATGCGTTCCCCATAAACATTGTCCACTAACACACACGTTACCCATAAACCTTGTCCAATAACACACACGTTACCCATAACCCTTGTCAACTAACACACGGGTTACCCATAAACCTTGTCCACTAACACACATTGGATCAGTTGACGTTCTGTTACACATGTGTCCCTATGAACTGATTAACAGGGTTTCTATATTCTAACTACATATGTCATCGTTCTCCAAAACACTTGAATTTATATTAGTGAAAGTGGTCCTGTCATCAGAGGCCTAGAGACATGTCTTATATCTTAAACGTTCAGAGGGCACGGGTGGCCCAGTCGTCTAAGGCGCCGCAATTCGATGGACAGATATAAACCTATGATCGTGGGTTCGAATCCCGGTTCGACCCGATTACGTTTCTAGGTTTGTCAGCACCATACCCGTGCTCGTGGGTTTCATCACAGTGGTAAACGTCTGAGACCTGCATCACTTCGGGCTTTCCTCCGACATTAAGCTAACACGCAGCGATATTACTAGAATACTGTTCAAAGAGGCGTTAAACCCAACTCACTCATTAGTAAAACAAGTTTACATGACTATCTAATGTCAATACATAATATCATACCAGTATATATTTTCTTTATATATACTGAACTCAATAATGACGCAAATCTAAATGTGTATCGAGATCCTATACCAACTTTAATCTGTGAATTGATGCTGAAACGATAACGTGTTATTGCACTACATCGGATCCACTGAGGTGTAACAGAAAGTTAAGATTTCAGACGTAGTCATTATGTCGATCGTGTAAATAATTAAAATGTTTAAATAGCAAACATTCTCATACGCATACACTCATCAAAACTTCACCCCGTGCACGAGGTCGACAGGAAGCGATATATCACGATATTCGACTCTCGGATACCTGTTCGAGGAGAATAACATCTGTAACAAAACACTCCGGTTGTCTCGAAGTCCGCATAAGTTATTTTAATAGTCACAAGGACGAGTTAGCAAGATTTTGTACCATCTTTTAACACCGGTTATTTCTGATTTATTTGTTTTACATTTGAAATATTAAATATGTTTTAAATTAGTTTATAATAGAGTTTTAAATATATTGACGGTATGATAAGTGTTTACAATAGGAAATTATGTTTCCTTAAAAATATGATGTCTTGCTAAAATATGTATATGAAGAAACATTTATATACCACTCAATAGAAGTTAAAGAACACCTGATTCTTTCATATTACTAGAGTTAATCTGTCATGTCATGACATATACACATGCTAAAAATACGACATATTTTAACAGGAACATAGATTCCAAAAAGTATACACTTGTACAGTAAATACTTTTGTCACTACTATAAACTGTTTAAAACTATTAAATATTTCAAATCTGAAACAAAAATTCAGAACAATCGAATCTTCCATGTTACCAGATTCTTCCATATTATTATGATTAATCTGCCATAACATTTTAACTATAGCAATATGAAAAAAACGGCTGTTCTTTAACTTTTTTGTGTAGTATATAATTATGACAACCAAATCTAACCCTGGAATGTGGGCACGTGTTATAGGATGCACGGTTGCAGATGCAGCATGAAAGAAAATCTTCAAAGAGGTAGTGAGGAAGTCAGGTTTTACGAACCTTTAAACACTGTACAGTCTTGACATTGCGACCTACTCACAACTATTCAACAGGAAAACCGAACCAGGACTTTCAACAAGCAAGAGCTTAAACTGATATCTATGATGCATACTTTATGAAAGTTTCAGGGCGGTCGGGTAGTCTAGTGGTTAAAGCGTTCGCTTGTCACGCCGAAGACCCGGGTTCGATTCCCGACATGGGTACAATGTGTGAAGCCCATTTCTGGTGTCCCCCGCCGTGATATTGCTGGAATATTGCTAAAAGCGGCGTAAAAACATTCTCACTCACTATGAAAGTTTCAAAATATATACTGATGGAACAATGAAAACTATAGGAAAATAAGCTTTACTGTCAGTACATTGGAAATAGCGTGCATACAAATTCAGTGAGTGAGTGAGTGAGTTTGGTTTTACGCCGCTTTTAGCAATATTCCAGCAATATCACGGCGGGGGACACCAGAAATGGGCTTCCCACATTGTAACCATGTCGGGATTCGAACCCGGGTCCTCGACGTGACGAGCGAACGCTTTAACCACTAGGCTACCCGACCGCCGCATACAAATTCAACACGTGCCAGAATCAAATGTTGAGATGTGTTTGAGTGCTTTGTTTCCAACGCGTATTTGGAAGACAAGACTGGGAACCCATGAGAGCATATCATCTTACTGTGTCTAAATGTAAGTGCTCCCTTATTCATTTCAATCCGTATATATAGAAACAACTAATTGACTGTGTTTTTCGGGTTCAGCGCCTCATAAATTTTTTTTGTTGGTATATTTTTTTTTATCAAGAACATGTTCCATGTTTAGCCACTAAATTACCTACTTCCCCTCAAAATGGTCTGCAAAAATGTAAGCTGCCAAAAAAACTATTGCTGGTGTAAACGAGAATATACAACATCGAAAATCAATAATATCCAATCGAGAATTCCCAAATCTTTCATTCTAAGTAAGCAAGTATTTTTTTATGACGTCCATAAATATTCGCCATGCTATCCTTATTAGCTTATTTACTATTACAAATATGAAATAATTGTTTGATTAAAGTAAAACGCCATGTCTTCGCTGACTTTTCTTTCAAACATCCACCAAATTCCGTCTATAGCGTGTATATGATTTATCAGTCAGTGAGTGCGTTATGGACGGGTTGTAAACTGAAACCCAATGTCTAACCCGGTGCGCCCAACTGGGGCCTTGAATGATGTCTCAAGTACCTTTAATAAAAGGTGATAACGTGTGAAAAGTTAACATGTGTCACACAGTGATCCCAAACAAAAACCCATATTAGCTCACCGTACCGAGTTCTTTGTTCTCAAATAATAGTCAGGAGAAAGTCTCACGGAATTTGACCCCACTCACTCGAGAGCTACCTGTTACCGTGGGCATGCGTTGGCACGTGCCGAAAGGAGGCATTAAGAGAGAAAGAGGGGGTGCATCTGGCAACCGGTCCTTAGCGGTGAGTGTTAAGAGCCGCTGGATCACAACAAAAGCTCTATTATAGTAAATTACAGCGGAGAGGTCTGGGTATTGAGATATGGAGTCATTCGAGCATATGGTACGGATAGCGGCAAGTTGAATACGGCCAGCTGATTTTCTTGATGGGGTGAGAGTAGCACGGTCAAGAGAAAGAGACGAGTCAAGACACTGCATATCAATCTGAAAAATAGAAATTTAAATCGCAAATCGAATGTGACAACACATTTCTGTTATCCACGATATAAAATGGTAACATTGACTGATAAAAAAACAGAGGACATTGTTGGCGAACTCAAAGGTGAAATTTGGGTTGAGAGAATAGAGATGGGGGTGTGGGTAGAGGGCGTGACGAAACCAATTGCCATGTTTGAAAGAGCTATTTCATAGAAAAGAATTTCAAAGCTAACACCTTTTCCCGATATATTAATTCTGAATCTAATGGGCCTTTTAAGGTAAAAAGAACCTATTTGAATGTTTCTCTTAACAATATGACCCCCGCGGAAGGAATCTGTTATGAAGTTAAAAAAGACACATTCCTGGCACTCTATCTGTTAGGGGATGCTTTTCTGCGTGGCGCGCTCCGCTGGGAGGCAGTGAGACAAGTCATTTTGCAATCCTGTGAAATACACTGCAACAGATCATGATAGTTTAACACGATAATATTATTTTTATTTACACATTTCAGACTTGCATAACCGCATAACCACAAATTGCTTGCTCTGATAAGTAATATGCGTGAATTTAACCGTGCCTCGTTATAACGCTATATATTTAATATTCACAATTTGTAATCGTTAGAGATTTAAATGCTATCTTATTGAGCTGTGGTATATATATATAATATTTTTTTAAACTTGGAAGTAAATACTAACGAGAAATACTGGAGACCCAAAATACCGACATGCATACCGTATGTATGGATGTGCAGAATGTGCACAGATGTATGGTGTCCGTATGCATGTACGAGAACCGACGGTGTAATCTTGTCACAGCAACTGTTTCAAACCAGTTTCATCAAATATTTATTTTAAACATTCTCGCAAGCTATTATCAATTATCCCAAATTATATCTGATTTAATGAGCATAGCTCTATGAAAATTCTATCTGTGAAAAAATATCGTAAGATTAAATTTAACATATATACCCAGCTGTATACTAGTGTACAGTTCGCCTGTTTTATTTAATATGTTGCAGATAGGACAAATACTATAGGGTAATATTATTCATAAATAATATAAGATTGTTACATGTAATGAAGGACACCGTGTGTACAGATTTATCTTAGATAGATATTATTCTGATATTTTTCGAAATGGATTTTGTGAATGATTAATAAATATATTGTTAAGAGTCCCCAAAACGTATTTATGTATGAATCTGTATATCATTTTTGTAAAAATGTTTGTTTTATTATAATAAAGACACGAAAATTAATAACCCTGTATCATTGAAGTTGTGTACAGATTATGTAGTAGAAAATATTTAATTTATCTTTGTAAATAGATTTATAACAAGATTAAAAATAATATCGCTGTTTTTGTTTCAATATCCTTTAATCATTTGTCGAAAGTATGGACGTTGCCAAGCTGGACCATGACCACCAACCCCGTATCGGTTTCGCTGGAAAACATCAGCCGGGGTATCGCCCCGTCCTAACAGGTGGATCACGGGAGCCAGCTACCGCCAATCTCAATAATTAATGAATCCCACTCATCACCACACCCCACCATCACTACCCCCTATGCCCCCATCGCCACACCTATGCGTTCAACTGCTGTCTCTGTTGAATGTGAGTTCGGGGGGACACAATAGCGTCTTGAGCATTTTCACAGTGACTAACGCTTTGATGAATGCGTCCCCTCCTGCAAGCTGTGGTGATGTCTATTTGATGACGAACGCATCTTGTTCATAAGTTATTTTGACTTAATTAATTATTAACTTATGCAGTTTTTAATATCGGAAATTGTTTTCAAACTTCAATAGGATGTATTTGTAACATATTTTTGTACCTTAAATGCGCATGGGGGCTTTCATTGATTATTTATTAAATTTGGGATCAAAGTAAATATTCGCCTCCTGATTTAGCACTGTTCCTTTCTTACGATTGAAATCTGCATTCGGCCTGTACGATTAAGATGAGTTCAAATTTAATCATTAGAATTTAACCCACACGAATTGTAAGCATTAATTTTAAAAGCGTTGTGCTTTTCAAAATTTGATTCAAAATTGGTTCCTAAATACTTAGATATACAACTCTCAAAAAAACAGATTTAATTGGTTACTATTCATTGACTCTTCAACACAATCAAATTTGAATGGTATATCGAGACAATACCGCTACAAACAAGCCACAGTCTGCCTTGATGGTTCTGAGGTTCCTGGAAATATTCAGCTTCACACTCGGAACAGACATGTAATGTACAGTTCAACCTACACAGGCTTCTTCGGATCTCGCTGCTTATACATGAGTCTTTCGATATCAAATTCAATTTCGTTCATGAAAATATTGAAATTAATTCGGTTTTAGTAATTTAACCAAATTGAACTTCTTATGATGCTGAACTTAAAATCGCGAGTGCTGGACAAGGTAGTATGGGACCCACCATTTCCATTCGAAAACGAAAATGCTGGGGACAATAATTATGCATCCGACGGGTGAAAAAAATGAAATTGACTGCGACAAAAATACATTGTTCCAAGATTAAACTTTATTATTTAGGCTCATAGTTTTAATTAAAAATATATATCTGCTTTTGCGGCTGTAGAACCGATGTTGGTGAAGCGTCAAATCTATCCGGGGATACTGCATTTCAGCTTCCATTGTTTGCAATCTGAACACGTAGATCGAAGGCGCTTCAATGATGAAGAAATGACAAATTACTTGTTCCGCTTTTTGTGTTTCGTACAATGGGCTCTGCTATTAGCTGAGATTTGAAAAAAAATGCTTTTATCTAATTATGTTTTATAAACGGAGGTTACACAAATATATGTTCTCTGTTCCTTTCGGCTCTATTTGTTTCCTTTCTGTTCCTGGTTCCTGGTCTCTATCCTCTGTAACTTGCGCCTGTTAATACATTTCGTGTGGTGTGTGTGTGTGTGTGTGTGTGTGTGTGCGTGCGTGCGTGCGTGCGTGCGTGCGTGCATGCGTGCGTGTATGCCTTCATTCTTGCAAAGTGTTTCACTCGGAGGCTCGCACTGTGTACAACATCTGAAATATCCTGTCCAAATTTGATGACCTAATCAGATATGTCCTTTAATTCATATTTACAACTGAAATATCACGAGAAACATTTTTATGTATCATGGAAAAATAAAAGTATCTCTATCAAAAGTGAGATCGCTAATTACCGGCTTAACGAACATTCAGTCCACCTAGTAAGTACCTTCAAATGGTATTAAAACAAAACGCTGTGTCTTGATGGGGTATCGCTGCACACTTATCAAACTCCTTTCCCTAAATATCAATAATCTGGGAACCGCTATGTTTTCAACAGAATAGCACGGACTTACCGCTCTCAAAAAGAGCAGTCAGTACATGTCTTAACTTAGTCCAGGGTCCCGTCCTACAAAGCTATATAAACGCTAAGGAGATCGTAACTCCCATAATCACACAGACTTACTACAGCCGTACCGCCATGATAGATGTTTGGAACGGGGCCTAATAGAAAGATGTCCATATTAACGGGGTTCATATTATCGAGTAGTTGAGCTTTAATTTCTAATTAAAATAAACATGTTGGCTTTGGCAAGTTTGTAGCAATATACGAGTATTGTTTACGATAAGATAGTGTTTACGTGTCGCAGGCACGTGCAGTACCTGGTACCTGACACAGGACAATAATCATACTATTAGTGCTGCGCCTGACATCGTCAATCGGCAATCAATCCAAGAACAATGCCAGTCTTCAAATTCGTCCAGCATTTCGTGTCAGCGTCACTTGAGTGACGGGATGAATATTTAATATCTCGAGTATTTGAAAACTGATTTCTTTGTAAAAGCCTCTTGTTGCAAGATTGCCTACGATGGGACAGAGATAGTTTTATTACCTCTGAGTCATGTTACATAGCGCGGGGAATACAATCAAATAAAGCCGTTTCAGGATATGTCCTGCTTAAAAACTACAAAATCGATTAGAAATTAAAAGAAGAAATGCTGTTTTGATATCTGGGTTATTGTTACTCCGTACATAATGATCATAACAGTCATAATAGGTATAACAAGTTGCCAAAACAATCGGGACATTCACGGATGTGCAATGTTTCTTTAGAAGCGCGATTGACATACAGAAACACGACTGACATACAGAACTTATCTTATTAAATAATTCAAACCAAGCAGCATGTAATAAACGCAAATATGTACACACGTTTAGGTTTTTGGTTTCTGCATGGAACGTGTGTTTCAGATTGTAAATGATTTTTCACAGTGTGTTCATTTCTGTGTCTATGTTTATTTCTGTCTATATGTTCATTTCTCTTTGTGTGTTCATTTCTCTTTGTGTGTTCATTTCTGTCTATATGTTTATTTCTGTCTATATGTTTATTTCTGTCTATATGTTCATTTCTCTTTGTGTGTTTATTTCTGTCTATATGTTTATTTCTGTCTATATGTTCATTTCTCTTTGTGTGTTCATTTCTGTCTATATGTTTATTTCTGTCTATATGTTTATTTCTGTCTATATGTTTATTTCTGTCTATATGTTCATTTCTCTTTGTGTGTTCATTTCTGTCTATATGTTTATTTCTGTCTATATGTTCATTTCTCTTTGTGTGTTCATTTCTGTCTATATGTTTATTTCTGTCTGTATATGTTTATTTCTGTCTATATGTTCATTTCTCTTTGTGTGTTCATTTCTGTCTATATGTTTATTTCTGTCTGTATATGTTTATTTCTCTTTGTGTGTTCATTTCTGTCTATATGTTTATTTCTGTCTGTATATGTTTATTTCTTTTTGTGTGTTCATTTCTGTCTATATGTTTATTTCTGTCTATATGTTTATTTCTGTCTATATGTTCATTTCTCTTTGTTTGTTCATTTCTGTCTATATGTTTATTTCTCTTTCTGTGTTCATTTCTGTGTATATAATTATTTATGTCTGTATATGTTTATTTCTCTTTCTGTGTTCATTTCTGTCTATATGTTTATTTCTGTCTATATGTTCATTTCTCTTTGTGTGTTCATTTCTGTCTATATGTTTATTTCTCTTTGTGTGTTCATTTCTGTCTATATGTTTATTTCTGTCTATATGTTCATTTCTCTTTGTGTGTTCATTTCTGTCTATATGTTTATTTCTGTCTGTATATGTTTATTTCTCTTTGTGTGTTCATTTCTGTCTATATGTTTATTTCTGTCTGTATATGTTCATTTCTTTTTGTGTGTTCATTTCTGTCTATATGTTTATTTCTGTCTATATGTTTATTTCTGTCTATATGTTCATTTCTCTTTGTGTGTTCATTTCTGTCTATATGTTTATTTCTCTTTGTGTGTTCATTTCTGTGTATATAATTATTTATGTCTGTATATGTTTATTTCTCTTTCTGTGTTCATTTCTGTCTATATGTTTATTTCTGTCTATATGTTCATTTCTCTTTGTGTGTTCATTTCTGTCTATATGTTTATTTCTGTCTGTATATGTTTATTTCTTTTTGTGTGTTCATTTCTGTCTATATGTTTATTTCTGTCTATATGTTCATTTCTTTTTGTGTGTTCATTTCTGTGTATATAATTATTTATGTCTGTATATGTTTATTTCTCTTTCTGTGTTCATTTCTGTCTATATGTTTATTTCTGTCTATATGTTCATTTCTCTTTGTGTGTTCATTTCTGTCTATATGTTTATTTCTGTCTGTATATGTTTATTTCTTTTTGTGTGTTCATTTCTGTCTATATGTTTATTTCTGTCTATATGTTCATTTCTTTTTGTGTGTTCATTTCTGTGTATATAATTATTTCTGTCTGTATATGTTTATTTCTCTTTCTGTGTTCATTTCTGTCTATATGTTTATTTCTGTCTATATGTTCATTTCTCTTGTGTGTTCATTTCTGTCTATATGTTTATTTCTGTCTATATGTTCATTTCTCTTTGTGTGTTCATTTCTGTCTATATGTTTATTTCTGTCTATATGTT
Source organism: Haliotis rufescens (assembly GCF_023055435.1). Taxonomy (NCBI): domain Eukaryota; kingdom Metazoa; phylum Mollusca; class Gastropoda; order Lepetellida; family Haliotidae; genus Haliotis; species Haliotis rufescens. The sequence continues at coordinate 55,167,196 of NW_025964361.1, read as the reverse complement.
CATTTCTCTTTGTGTGTTCATTTCTGTCTATATGTTTATTTCTGTCTGTATATGTTTATTTCTTTTTGTGTGTTCATTTCTGTGTATATGTTTATTTCTGTCTGTATATGTTTATTTCCCTTTGTGTATATGTTTATTTCTCTTTGTGTGTTCATTTCTGTCTATATGTTTATTTTTGTCTATATGTTTATTTCTGTCTATATGTTTATTTCTGTCTGTATATGTTTATTTCCCTTTGTGTATATGTTTATTTCTCTTTGTGTGTTCATTTCTGTCTATATGTTTATTTCTGTCTATATGTTTATTTCTGTCTGTATATGTTTATTTCCCTTTGTGTATATGTTTATTTCTCTTTGTGTGTTCATTTCTGAGTGTCTATGTTTATTTCTGTCTGTATGTTTATTTCTCTTTGTGTTTATTTCTCTGTGTATATGTTTGTTTCTCTGTGTGTATGTTGGCTTCTGCCTCTGTTAGCTTCTTTACGTGTTTGTTTCTGTGCTGTATTTTTTAACACTCATATGTATGTCTGTCACGTTCTCTTGTCGCATGTAATAATATGTTCAAAGCGCATCAGCGCCAGAGGGAGACTTATGCTGCCTGTGAACATACTATATGTCAAAATTGATCTAGTACATGTATAACGTTTTTCAAGAATTGATAAATTAACAGTGAGATACACAATCAAGACACACAACAGTACTTCCCTTTATCACTCTATTTACAATGTGGAACATATGTGTGTTAATTAAAACCTTCGGGATATTGATGTTTTGATCAATATACGAAATAGTTTCAAACATCTAAATTTAAAGTATGTTCTTTCCAAATCATACAAGAATCAGGGTTTACCTTGTTTGAAAAACTCCATGAGGAAACATATAAAACATATTTTTCAAGCACAATGGCATTCTTACAACAACGCGAAACTCATTTAATCAAGTCTTTGTTATATTAACTGACCAGGCATGCGTCATTTCCGCATAATACTTTCTCAATAACATTTGAACATCTAAAACATCAGTGTGTTTTTTATAAACACATCCCGCGTATATAAAAGCGGCAAAACCCATTTCAAAAATCATTGGATATCTGTGCTGTCGATGGTACGATTCCGACTACATCATGAGAATGTGTCTCTGAATCACCATCAAACAGTGATGATACCAAGCGTTCGCAAAAAGGTGAGCGTATCCACCCCTACCGGCGTCACTCGTCACAAACACATGCAAAGGCAAGTTAATTGTTAACATGAAAAAAATAACGGGAACATATGGAACGAGTAAAAATAGGGAATTGCATCGGACATGAAAGTGAAAGATAGTGCGAGTTGAGCGGCTGAATGAATTCTGGATGCGATGTTACTGCAATGTTATAGCTAATTCAAGGCAGTCTTTAAGTTGCGTTAGACAAGTCAATTGTTTGGAGAATGAACAACGACCTATGCTGCAGTGCACACTAACTACACACTGTATGATACTGGGGACTTAAACTGCTCCACAATCCCCACACAATAAGGCGAATACAAAACATTGTCATTAGCGATAAATGGTTTTTGTTAGTTTATTTCTAAAGTGTTTTGTATTACACTGTAGGGTAGACAACGCAATTTCTAAGACGGCAACACTGTTACTTTTAATTTTCCCAACCAGAGTTTCTGCCTACCGGCAATGCTCCTTTAAAAGCGTAATACGAGATCGAGTCTTGATCTCCCGTTCTGTCCCGAACAAGGCTCGTTCTCTCCGCACTACACGTTCTGTGCGTGCATCACGTGCTTGCAGATCGCGTGCAACAGACGATGCCTCAGCTCGAGGAAGATGAAGTTAGCGCCGAGCCTTGCCCCTGTCTCAAATTAGCCTGGAGAGACGAAGATTGATTTAGTCCTGTAATAAGACAGTGGGTCCTTATTGCTTGATTACGCCGCGCATGAGGCGGAATTTAATCAACGTCGAATGGGAGGCAGGATTTGCGAGTTTGGCGAAGCATGCGATTGAAGCGTTATGGCCCCCTGAGCCTGCGATATTAGCACGTTGCTTGCACGATATCGTGGACGAGGGGGAGACACGCGACTTGCACAAGACTGGGGGTACACCAATAATTAGAGGGGGTAGGGAGGGAGAGACGAGAGGATAGGGGTAGCAAGTGGTATGCTGGAGTCGGTTTTGCATGTTAAGTGTATGGGAGGATCTGTTAACCTCGAAATGGTCTGGCATCCGCTTCAAATGCGGCATCTTTAACGAATTCTGGAATGAATCCATTTAAATCCTTCTAATTTCGACGTCAATGGTGAATGGACAATGCTTGCAAACAAGGATCTTTTCTGCCAACATTCCAATTTGAAAATATACACAAAAAGAAAAGTATTACAATTAATCAGTAAATTTATTTCCTATTTTCATGCATGAAGTTTGCCGGGCAAAAGAAAGAATACGCCCATTTATAATGGTGGCTAAAAATGAAAAAAAAACAAGAAATGGTTATTCGATGGGGATGTATTTGATACGGACATCATAGTTGTGTTTTGGACCTAAAGTTTGCAGTGTTTCGGCGACTGTTTCAGCCGAGTAACGTTTTGATAACGTTTGTCATTGTTTGATAAAATCCAATTTTAAGTGTTTACTTTCTCGTGCCCGGCAGTGTATTTGTGCTGCTATATTGTGTTTGTAGTGGATGGTTTCAAAATGCATCTCCTCTATTCAATAAGCAAAACACGGTTAATCTAGCCATGGGTTATTTTGAAACAGGTTTTTACAATGAAAGAAAAGATGCTTCATTTTAATGATTTTGCAACACAATTATTTTTACATTAACCGACAATACGAGTCACATCTATACAGATTGTTTGTTTGTTTGTTTGTTTGTTTGTTGTTTAACGCCGCACTCAGCAATATTCAAGCTATATGACGGCGATCTGTAAATAATCGAGTCTTGACCAGAGGATCATCATGAGCATCGATCAACGCAATTGGGATCGATGACATGCATCAACCAAGTCAACGAGCCTGACCTACCGTTAGTCGCCTCTTAGACAAACATAGTCACCTTTTACAGCAAGTATGGGTTGCTGAAGACCTATTCTACCCCGGATATTCACGGGTCCACACAGCTATACAGGCCTCATCATCCCAACACTAGGCACTCGCTGTATCCCCATCACCCCCCTCCATTAATTACTGTATATCCTGTCTGTGATTAACATACTATGTGAATATTTGATAGAAATATATTTTACCGTCCAAACACGTAACCACTAAACTGTATCGTCATAGAACGTAGCATTTCCCAAGGGACACATATATCATCGTGTGTCTTTAATGTTTAATACCAAGTCTTTCATTCAAGTCAGGAAAATGATATTTTCTTCCAATGAAAGGTCTTTCAGCCTAGAAATATTACCATGCATATTTCCTTGGGAATATAACTTACTGAAGTTGACTTGAATTGATGACAGTCGATATATGACATTAGCATCAGACTGTATATCCGTATATAGCCTGGTCGTGCTTCCTCGAATTCAACTGCATCCTCTGTGACACATGTGCTTCATCTGAAATTCTTATAATTAATAATATTAACAACATATTTCCAGAACTACTTTTAACCAAATATTTTCTTCGCAGTGGCGAAGCAAATCATATAAGCAAGCTTTTCTCAAAGAAAATATTGTCAATTAATGGCATAGATTTATTTCTTTTAATACACTCAGACCAATGATGCCATTGTAAATATATCGAGATATTTGTGCCTTCAATGTTTGCGGCTTTTTCTCTGTGGTGTACTGCGCGTGGTGAACTGATAAGGGTTTCTTTATCGGCGGTGGCCTTGGCTACAGATGTGATACGTATACGAAGGGACAATCGATACTTCCTTGATATGTGCAACAATAGATGCACAGCTAGCGAGATGAAACATTACATGAAAAAAGTAACCTCAGCAATTGTCTTGGATTTTTAAATCAAACCAGTAATAATTAATTCAATCAGAAACTCACATTATGCATCGTCATAAAAAATAACAATATCATGCGGACTTTATCAATTAGTAAGGGTAAACTCGAAAGCCACGTTCATGTGAGAAGTTCCTTAAATCCTCACACAGCAAAAAATGATAAAAATCTAACACTTCAAAACATGAATCATTGAAATTTGAAACGTATTTCAAGACTATAGTTACCGAAATTTGAATTTACATTAATTTTGATATATTACTAGGCTACCAGGTGTGACTGTTAACATATAGTCATATCTTGGACAGGCCCGTGAAGATCCGGGGTAGAATAGGTCTTCAGCAACCTATACTTGCCGCAAAAGGCGATAATGCTTGTCGGAAGAGGCGACTAACGTTGTCTAACGGGATCGGGAGGTCAGGCTCGATGCATGTCATCGTATCCCATTTGCGTGGATCGATGCTCATGATGTCATTTACTGGATTGTCTAGTCCGGACTCGATTATTTACAGACCGCCGTCATATAGCTGGAATATTGCTGAGTGCGGCGTTAACAAACAAACAAATAAACAAACAATCTGTATAGCTGTGACTCGTATTGTCGGTTAACGTAAAAGTAATTGTGTTGCAAAATCATTAAAATGAAGCATTTTTTCTTTCATTGTGATAAAACTTTTCAAAATAACCCAGATTAGATTCGAATGCCTTTATATAATACGAATATGTTTCACGTCCATCATTTAGTGAGTTCTACCATTATACTAGCATTGCAGCTTCCCTATACTAACGGTGATTTGACGTATATGTTTTCTAGTTCAACCTCACCACTAACGTTATCAGATTGAGATGTTGAGATTGAGGTTCAGGTCGTTATTAAAACCTAAATATATGACAGTTATACCCCGAGTGAGTGAATGAGTTGGGTTTAACGCCGCTTTTAACAGTATTCCCGTTATATAGCAGTGTGACAGCTTAATGTGAGTGAAAAGCCCGAAGTGATGCAGGTCTCAGACACTTCGGTGAAACCCACGAGCACGGGTATGGTGCTGACAAACCTCGAAACATAATCGGGGCGAACCGGGATTCAGACCCACAAACATAGGTTTCTGGCGTACCAAAGGGACGCAACTCTGCACAGCGAATCGCGGCGCCTTTGACGACTGGGCCACCCGTGCCCCCTACCCCGACTTGCATCACCCAGCTGACAAGTGCCGCCTTAAATAACTCAAAATACACACACGAATGAAATAGTCAGAGGTAGATTGTCAAGACGTTGCTATGGAGATTACAAACGGATTATTAAAACCAGGGCATATTGACTTCTGAAGAATGAAAATAAGTGTCGTGTTTTGCGCCTGTGGTAATCGCGGATTTATTATTTACAATATCGTAAGCCATCATTCGCAATGAATCAACACACTATTAATATTTCAATCCAAAACACTACACGAGAACATACAAGGGCTGGTGTACGGCAGGGGTATGGCGTTGCTCCTTGTTGCTTTATGATGACTGTGAAGATTCTGATCAAGACGCCGATCAAGACGCTGCTCCCTGAATCATGTTTTAAAGAACTTCATTAAATGTTTTAACTCATTTTGCAAACATAAATGTTTATTGCTGTATTTAGGTGACCACCTGCATTATCAAGATTGTCCGTATTTTTTTCGTTACTATTGTAATCATTACTGCCATCGTCATTATTGTTAATCGTCATCATTTTACATCATCATCATCATTCATATTTCTATTATCACACAGAGGGATATTTAGTACTGAAAATATTCAACCAATCCTATAAATTAAGCATTAATAGAATAAAAATAAGAACGTTTGTCAATTCATTATCATAATGTCCTTAGAAAGAGCTGTTATTTTAAAATAAATACAGTTTCGTAAGAAAGCTCCATATCCTGATTACACAAGATCCAACAGCCGACCTTACTGAGCTTCAACTGGCGATTATAATATCGGTGTACATTTTAACAATATGTATATTAAACAATAATTTTGTAATAGTGTAACCGGTAATTGGTTAAACTGAAGTAACGTGCACTTAGCAAAAGGATAAATATATGTTTTATAAATATTGAAATATAATAGAAATGCGTGCTTTAAATAAGGTAAGATGTGTTATTCTGGCATTTAGAAAATAGAATTGTAGCGACATAAACAAATATAGTTTAATTTACGTCTAATGTGTAATCAGTATCACCTGCATAGAACAACAATGCCCGTCGGCAAATAACCCACTTACCAAATCCCCCTGACAGTGGCACCAGACTGCTTTCTTTATTCTCCCGCTTCAAGAATATATATATGTAAATGCAAGGACAATGATAAAGAATAACCTTTCTTATGAATATTTTAAAACCATGGCCTTCACCCTCTCCGTTATAACGCGGGTGTTGTATGCCCTTATGACGTTATGTCAATAAAGCTGCCATTTCATTTTACAAATATAATCAATTTTAAATTTATAATTTTCAACAATATTCCTCCGACCCTGTTCTTCCCGTGTAATGTTATCCGGCTGTAGGTTGAAGAATATAGTGCCGGGCTGGAACCTTGTAATCGGATGCCTTGAGATGGCAAAATATCACATTTTTATTAAAATTTTATAAGGTAGATAAGAGGTTGAAAGTTGGAGCAAAGTATACAGGGGATCAGAGCCTCGATTGTGACGAAAGTACCTAGGTAAAAATAGCTGTCATATGCATTTTGGTGAGCGGAGGAAGAAGAGGTTTGGCTTCATATATTTTGCAGTGAGGACGTTATAAGGCGTGCGTATCGCGAATGGAACTGGACTTAAAGGTATGTTGTGCGGCATGGGAGTTAATTAACTATCAAGAAAATGACGTTTTAATTAAGTTAGAATATGTCCAATTAACGGCTACCTTCTTCAATTAGCGCTTGCGCCTCTGGGATCTCGGAACATATGTTCGCGTACATGGTCAAAATGCTACCCCGGGTACATAAAGAGTTGGGGATGTTTTATTAGTTCGAGTGGTAGGTTTATATTTGTTACGAGAATGGTGTTTATTGAATCTTGATTCCAACTGTCATTTATCGTTGCGAGGAGTCTAGTAGCATCATAGCGAAGACGCCACACCGCCACAGTTGGTAGGCGCAGGTATAGGAATCGAAAACGAGGCTCGCCTTCGATGTCGGTACCTTTGAAGTCCCAGGTAACATAATTACTGAAGCGGCTGCAATCAGCTGGTCCACCTTTGGACCAATCAGTGAGACCGGTCCACTCCATTGATCAGTCCAAGTGTAATATTATTAATGCACCCTTAAAATTCCTACCTGTGGTTGAACTGTATTATTAACGAAGACGATCTTTCCCAAAGAGAGATTGCCCTAGTCTGCTAAGTGATTTCCGCCAGTACCCCACGGGTCGGCCACTATTTCGCAGATAATGTCTTCATACGGACTTTATCACCCGCACCAAATGCCACCGCATCAGGTAGGAAGTTATTTTCAAACTTTCATGGTATTTTTGAAAGTGTTTATCAATGTTGTTTTTTTCAGTTTGTTCTCATTTCCTTGCCATGTCTTATGAATGAATTCCATGCAACTTTTATCAAAACATATAGCCTCGTCGTGTTATTCCTCTGTCAAGTCAGTGCCGGCCTCAGAACAATTAGTATAAATAATTCGCTACACATCTCGGAATCAACTTTATCTATTTATGATGTATTAATAATTTCCGTTTTCGATCCGAACGGTGAAGCGATAGTTGTTTGTTTGTATCTAATAGATGGTTAATTGCCCGCCTAGTCAGATGATAGACGCTCTTTGATGGCAGTGGATATATACGTTTCCGTGAAATATTTTATTTTGGAACGCATGGGTGAGTCTTCGTAGGTCATATATTTGAAGAAGCTACTTTAGTTCTTATTTTTTAGTCATGGGTGAGATTAATTTTATGAAAGTATTATATTCGATGTTCGTGATTCGAATTTTCATGTTCGTCAACGCGAGTGATCCCATTTGTTGAATATAGTCATGATTGTCGTTGACAGGAGTGAAATGCGTTGTTCATTTTCTGAACTTGATGTTATAGAGTTGTAACATATCTCGTGCCTATACAATCTACAATATGTGTGACATTAGATTACCATGAACTTGCTTACTCCCCGTTAGCCCTAATTGTAGAATCCGATCTACTTTTTAACGACATGACTGTATGTACATAATATATTCGTTTTCTACTAAATTTAATTGAATATCGCCATACATTTGTACTCTGAGTACCAACATTTGTGATATTAAATCTGAATCCACTTAAAATTAGATTTCAAACTACAGGGTCCACCACGCCCATGAAATGTTCGAGAACCGCTGTGAACTTCACGAGCCGCCGATTTTCTTTTCCAATAGCATCTTATCCTGCCTTGAGCCAGGGTAATATATTTGAATCAAAAGCGCAAAGCGTGATTACAATCAAAAACTTTCTATTTCAGTTAAAAGCCTCATTTTACGAAAAAAAAGAAAATAATTAGACGCCTTTTTCATTTCGTTTCGGTGAAGGAAAAAATACCCGATCTAAGATGATATGATTTAAGTCACATTTGTTATTTCTCAAACAGGGTGAAACAGGTTGTCCAATATGTTATCGATTACTAATTAGTATGTTTGTGTTTGTAAGGAATTAAAAGCTCCAAAGATTTTCATAATGGGAGCATCTGACAAAGCTGTGCATGAGTTTTCCAACTGCCCTATAAAGACGAAGGTGAAAAAAGCCCGCAGCTCAGATTGAGAACATTTAAACATCGGAAATTATTAACCATACTGCCACAAAGAAATTAAAGTAGCTTAATGTAACCCTTTTCATGACGCACGTGCCAGCACGTGTTGCATACGCACAATTTAAATCTAACAAATTGGAATCTGTATGCCGTGGGACAGGCTCCACAACGTATGCGGTCCTTAATTTACCCATTTTTTTAAAACAAGTTTGATTCTTTAAGAAGAAATATATTTTCGTAACGGCGTATAATTATCTAAATAAATATATATGTTTCTTTTTGCGTGCAGGCGTTTTATCTATTACAATATGACATAAACTGCGGGACAACAGAATATATACACCTATGACGGTGGCTACATATGAAACAAATAAGAAATGGTTATTCGATGGTGATGTATTTGATACAGGTATACGTTGTGTTGTGGACCAAGTTTGCAGTGCTTCGGCGACATTTTCAACCCAACAACGTTTTGAAAACGTTTATAATTATTTGATCAATTTTCAAGTGTATACTTTGTTTTGTCTGGCAGATTGCCTTGCATCACTTACGATTGACACACCGAACACAAACATGTTCATTTCAAGGGCAAGATTCATTTGATATTTAATCGCGGGTTATGTTCGTACGTGTAAGTGAGGTGTCGTTTAGGGAATCACAATTTGGTAATGGTTAACCAATAATACAAAATGTGAAACTAGAAATCGTGAACAACGTTTTAATGTTTATAAGAGCGTAGCATAACTTGTAGGAGTCTCACTAATTAAACCTGACAATAAGAAACGGATTACCGAGATGTGGATATTAAGCCTTATTAGTATGTGAAGTACTTCACTAAACATTTGTGAATATTTAACCACCGTTAAGCCAATAAAATATTTGTGTTAAAGTGTGCGTATGTCCAAAACCGAGCTACTGAAAATATGACGAGTTGTTTATTTAATAATTTCGTGAGTGATGAGAAGACGGAAATATCGCCCTAACTTAAGCGCAAGTTTTGAATGAAACAATTGCTCATTTCCCACGATTAAAAATTCAACGAATATTATGTATCTTTATAGCGTTTTTTATTTCCACAATGGTATGGTTATTTCAATATTAACGAGAAGGGATTTAGTCGCTCATGTAGCTTGAATTAGTAATCTCTATTTCATGTAGTTTATAATTCTTCCGTGCAATTTTTAAACCTACAAAAACGCACAACAAAGTTTATATTAACCTAAAATCAAAATTATTAATCCATCAGTTTAAGTAATTTATTATACACATGTATGTAAAACACTTCAGTAGAATTTGCGCTAAAAATGTGTTATTTCACCGCAGTCTGTACTGCATCTGAAAAAAACATAATGCTTATTGACACAAATAAATGTTTGTATTTTAGTTCTTGATTAAATAACCTCCAGTTTGCTATTTTTGAAGTTAAGATGAACTTCAAATATCGAATTCGTTGCTTATCATAAAAATTAAATATCAACACGCTTCAAAATAATAAACAATGAAATGTTTTTCATAATCGTAACGAGCGCTTATCGCAGAAGTCAAGCGTAAATATTTCCCTAATGTCAAAGAAACGTGAGTATTTTCCACCCTATCAAAGACAAACTACCAACATCAAAGAGTTGCAAAGGGTGTCAGTTATGAAATCCCATTCTTCTTTAATAATAGCAAGTGTCTGTTTGACAAATTTAATTCATCCGAGTATCTAGCGGTATTGTCGGCTAACACCGGCTGTAAAATTTTGCACGGTTCGCACGTGTCATGTGTTGTACACGCGCTCGCGTGCCCGGATCGCTCGGGCTGACCCCCGAAGCAACAATAGATACCGTAACAAAAGTTGGGGTAATGGCGACGAAAAGGCCCTTTCAGAAGCCGTCACATGGTGTGTATAGCGGCTAACAGGTAGCAATCTAGTTGATTTGTCGCGTGGGGCTGGTCGGTCTCCTCCACCGTTTACATTAATTGCTTCATTGGGCATTCATAACGAAAGGGTGTGCATTTCCCCGCTCGGGCCCCAGATGCGCATTTGTCGGACCCGTGCGTCCAGATCACGTGATATACCCGATTGAATTTCGGTGCATTCCGTATGTCACTTTTTATAGCAAAATGTGTAAAAGGACACTTCACTGCATTGTTTTTTTCTCTCCCTTTTAATCGATAGATGTGTAGGAATGTTGTTTTAAACCCAGACTAAACATTGGTAACGCCCAGCTATACCATATGGCGGGTTTCCTCTCACAATGGTACTTGAAGTAACAGCGAGACTACAAGAGAAGACGGAAAATACTTGTGTGTCACACTTTACACACACACACACACACACACACACACACACACACTTATAGAAGTAGTCTAAATTATTAGTCAAACTTTCAAAGTAATGTTCACATCGATAAAAATATGACGGACTATTTCAAATAAATGTGTTTGACATATACAAAGGCTATATGATATCTACATTGGTATTTTTACATTAAAAAATTGAATAAAAGTCAAACTTTTTATCAGTATCAAAATGGAGTGAACATACGTTTGTAGCATATCGCTATTTATAATTAAAGAAACTATATTTTATCAAAGCCAAATTTATATTCATACGTGAACAAATTGCTTTGTGCTCTTAAAGCTAATCTCAAATCAAACCTTCATAGTGGTGTATAAGGGAGATTAAACCTTTCCCCCTTAACACGCCCACTGAGAAATCCGATTGCATCAGCAAGCTGACCATCACACGCCCCCTATGATCATTTGACTGGTCAGCGAAACAGGTGCCCGACGGTGCTCCCGGACAATGGTCACTGGTCACTCCAGACAGCTGGTAAGCAGTGCCTCAGCCACGCATTGTACACTAAAGTAGTTAATAATTGGCTTATAGGCAAGGCTAATAATGTCGATTTCATGTGGTATTTAACTAGCGGCCCCTTTACCGTTCCCATCATTTGATATTAATAAACAGCGGCGTATGCTTAAACCACACCCCGTTAGCTCATTTAATATGATCTATATTTGTATCTTAAAAAGACAAAAATGGTGTTAAAATTTAATTGCAGATTTATAAATATGATTTTAGCCAACTTGGATGGTAAGTTTGATAAATTAAATTTTATCGAAAAAAACAGAAAATAGCTATATATATTTACATAGTTATTTCTGCACTCAAAAGGTTTATCTCATAAAATATTTATATTTTATCAATAACGCATACGAATAAGCTTGAGAGTAATTCTATTGTTATGCATGTAAAAACACGTTTAATATAATCAACAAAAATACCTGTCCCCTTTGACTGAGAACGGTGTACTTCCACGAAGTGGCCATTACTCCGTGATTACTTTGTTATTAATTGTCCATAACGTGCAGGGGAAATGTCTGTGTGGAATAAAGGTAAAGTGACTTATCAGAAATTAAAACGAAATTTGTAAATCAATTGGGCAGCAATGATAATTACTCGTGAATTCACACAGGGCACAATCGCAACCATCGACTGAAAACGATCTCTACCGACCGACATCCCTGCGATTAATTGTGACCCGGGGGGAATCAGCAGCGTTAGCACCCTCTGTAATTAATCAGCAAGCAATCAAGGTAAAATCAAATCGTCAGAGTGATGTCATAAACGCAACTATCACGCGCGCGTCTTTGGCCAGGTGTGCGATCCTCACAGGTGTTCAAACCCCGTGATTTCGCGTACTAATCTGCCAATACCTGACGTTTAATTCATTAGGCACTTGATGAAACCTAATATTACCTGTTCCATTAAAACAGATCCGCGCTTTGGGAACAAACCCAAGTGGTCGTACCATTACAAGTCTTTGTGATCGCTGATTGCTTAAAGAGTTATCTCCCCTTGGTCGTGTGCGCGGTGCGTGTGTCGGTAAATTTGAGTGATTGCGAATAGACTGTTGAAAGATATCGTCTGTTAATACACGTCCCCTCGCAATTGTAAATAACACAGGTGTAATAATCTCAAGTGCCTAAACGACACATTTTGAAAATTGTCATCTCGTAATGGGTTTTAGCAGGGCTATAGGCACGTGCATCAAAACGTTTGGACACCCAAAGGATTTCTGTATTGTCGTAAAATCTACGGTAATGCAATATTTTTTAAGACTCAGGTGTATTTTCTCGATAGGAGCAATCGACATATTACAACGATGTAGATTTATTGTAACTTTCCCCCGTCAAATATTTTTTCATCATTATCGTAATTGACAACGAACATTTACCCCCATGGAAACGGGCGGCATCAGTTCATGACAGGTCCCGTCATTAATCGTTTGAATAATACATGTACAAGGGACAGGTTAGATTGCATAACTGATCCCTCTAAATTGAGGAGCGCAATTCAATAAGTCTTGCATAAAAAATATCATAGTGGATGCTTCCCGCGACGAAATTGTCGAGAAACATGAAACTCCCGAAAAAAACGCTTACAATATGGAATAATAAATTGATTCTGAAACCGAAAGTCGATGATTTCATATAGAAACGAATCCATTAATCTCTGACAGCATTAATTCAATTTAATTTAATTTTCCTAATAGGAAGTTGTAATTCTATTATGCAGTACGTATTTCAGTCGTTTAATTAGAATTTTACTGCATATACTTACAATAACCAAACTGATGTATAACAAGCGTAACATATACCTTATTCGCCGTTTTTATAACCTGTCATCCACCCACCCAGCACCAATCCACACCCAATATCAATCCACCTCCATCCACACCCGCCCACCCAACACTAATCCACACCCACTCAACACCCATCCACACCCACACGTCCCGCCCCTAAGACGCACACAAAAGCTATTCTTAAAAGCGCCCCTATTAAGACCGAAACATTATGAGACTCCGTATTTCTTGTCTAATATACTTATGTATTTTTACAGACAACAGAAGCGTAGAAGGGGTTAATAGTTGCCTAGCAACTATTATCAAAAACGTTTTAGCGTCATCAATGTTCGAACCGTTTACAGCGATTGCGGTACATAATTATGTCTTCTACGGATTTTGTGCAACACTCGCCGGGTGAAAACTGTTGAATTTATTTTATTAATCTTGAACTGGCATGTTGATAATCCTAGCAGCAGCGCCCGAAGTAGCTGCAACAGTTGTAATGTTTGAATTACATTTCCCCAGGCGACGCGTTCCATGTGTCGCTCTCTCCAGTGTGGAAGAAGCGTTTCAGAGCAAGCGGAGTTACTTCCCTTGGATAATACCCCGTCTAACCTTTTACCCGTCGTCTGATATATGTTTGTGCTATTGTGTAAAGTGAAAAAAATTTCCTTTACTTAAACATCATCCAACAATATAAATACGACATATGTTCATTAAGTAGGTAACCGATCTTCTTCCGCATATTGTGAAATATTTGTCCATGTTGTGTTTTGATGTGCGAAGAGTGTTTGAAGCGCTCGTACAATATGCAAGCATACGCTTAAATAACCACAGACGGCAACAGTGGGAGAGAGCTTGAAAAAACTATTTACTGTTATTTTCTGTTGATAAGGAATTTGTCGACAATCAACAAAATTGTTTAGAACTGTCCCTAAAAGAGATTCGTGTGGGTTTTTCACTTCTATTTTTATTCAGGTTAATTACTTTCACGCAACAAAAATCAATGGGTTTGAAAAATAATTCCAATACTGAAGTACGAGGCTTCGGATATATGTACACTATTGAAATATATATGTGTGTGAAATGCATATGTTTTTATGTCTCTCTCTCTCTCTCTCTCTCTCTCATATATTCACATATAAATCCTATATATCCCATTTTACGCTTTTTATGAAGGTTACATATAATGTGAAACGTGTTTATTAAATCAAAATACAATCGATAAGTAGTCCAATTCCATTTACAAAATGGAGATTTAAACTAGATCTAGATGGATAAACATAAGATAATATAAAATGTGTTACTTTTTAAGCACCAAATACCAAAATAACGCTTAAACACCCACTCAGGTCGTCTACTAATAACTGACGCCGATGCTGCGGCGTGGAATGATTCGTCCACGACGTCATCGACAGCCGGCTGTTCCCGCGCCCTCCCTTCATTTGTTATCCCGGGTTCTAGAATAATAGACTCATGGGGCGGGGGACTTTACTCAGGGATTTAGGTTATCGGGGTTAGATTAATCCATATGGCTGTTGATTACCGGTTCCTGACAGCAGAGACAGCTAGGGGAATATCTTGCGGATATAATTTGTTAACGGATAGTTACAATTGTGTTCGAGGGAGTATAATTGTGAAATTACCGCATTGGTCTTTGAGCTGGACGCACGTGTTTGTTTGAAGTCGAGGGTCTCTCTTCTGTTCTTTAATGGTCTGCTTGCTTTGTGGTAACGGTACGGGTTGCGGGAGTGCGGTCTCGTTATTCCGGGCACTTTGCATTCCGGACACTTGACGTTTCTGTACAGTATTACCTCCTTAGACTGGAAATCCTACATACGTGGCACTTGTTGTTACCGACATTTCCGTAAAGTAAAATCTCCTTACACTGGAAAAAATGCATTCCGGACAATTACTGTTACCAACGACTTTGACTGTAAACCCTGAAAACCGGACACTTATACGTTAGTGTTTATATACCACGGGGTACATTTCGCTGTATCAATAATTCGTTAATACGATTTGTTATTCTCAACTATCTCAGTTTAAATACAGCGGTTTTAGTTCTCATATATCTTATCAATGTTTCACGCATTACGCAGTAAGCTCCTTTGCTCCCAAACCAATGCTTGTTGATGCCGGACACGTGTTCACGTCATCTTCATCGTATTACGTCGTAATCGAGACACTCGTATATCTGGACATTTAATTTATATAAACTAATCAAACCGGCTCAGTGAGGCCCACTGCAACGAAACAACATCCCATATACATTGTATATTGGACAAAAAAATAGAGATGAATATTTGGGGATATTTTTTATAAAATTGTATGCTCAATCTTCCCCACAAAAACATATCCCCAAAAGTATTCATGATCCCTAGCTATTTTGGTTCAGTATATAACTCGATTTAAATGATTAAGTGTTATACTAATGTTACTGAGGACAGGCGATGTACAGTTACGATAGAGCGCCAATTACCTTGGAACTGATAGCCTATTACATGGCAATTCTAAGGAGATTATATTTGACTGGGTACCGCCATACAATTAATGAATTTTATGCCTGATATTAAATTTATCTCGTTTATGTAATGATACGCCATAGGTTCTCTGTCATTTCCATTCCCATTATGGGGAAGATAAAAAATATTAACAGCCAATATAACGAACCATTAAAGTTTGCTGTAACCATCTTGCATTGCAAAGACAGAACACTTAACATTTTCCTGAACTGGTCGTCATTTTTCCATTACAAATGTCACGGATCGTCAAAGAATTATCATATCCCACTGCCGTATAATCCTGATCAATTTCTTTATATTGTGACGTCATGATTTCACGTCGGGAACTGCGTTCCTATTGTCTGTGAACAGATCACCCCACGCGGGCAAAGATACAAAAACAGAAAAAAAAAATCTCTTTTACATTTCATCAAGCGATCAGTGTTTGTTCGCCAGGTCATTTATGCTTTCCGTCAGCCACTCAACTATATTACAACGTTGCCGCCGACAGACGACGACATTCCCCCGACGACCAGCACCGTTCCCAACCCCCTTCCAGCTCCCTGGACGTCTCCAATTGTCATGTGACACTGTAATGTACTGGTATGGTGGCGACTCTGCCCAACTCCTCACTAATCAGTGCAAGTTGCCATGCTCCGATTGTCTCCTCCACGAGCAGGTCTCAAAAGACATGTCGACATCAGTGGCGTGGCTGTCACCGGCTCCTACCTCGACGTTTTCGACGACCGCTTGCGCCACCCGAATAAAATGCTTGACCAGTTCGTTTGAAAAATCGGCTCTTAATTTCCAAATGCCAATTATATTTGACTATGTCAGTGTATTGAAGCTATGACAACGAGTCACGAGCAATTTAGCTCTAGTGTCTCGAAACCTAGGTGATCCGTTCTATTATTTATGAAATTCTACTAAAATATTGATGCGGTAAGACTACTGGGTGTATAAAGAGAACGGACGAGAGCTTGGCGAGCCAAACTAGGCTCAGCACACGCAGTCGAAGGCATGGGGAGCTTAGACCAAACTTTGAGTCCAAGGTACGTTTATTTATTTTGAAAGATGTTGGTGTGAGATGGAGAAACGCTGTAGCAATGGTGCCGCGGCCATGTCGGATCCAGTGCCTGGTCACCGACTACGTTACGGGGGAAGATGGGGAATTTAATAATTTCCAGAGACAACGCGGAGAAGTTGTCAAGTCGCGGCTGTAATCCGACATTGAAGTTTCTACTGGGGGCAGAGATCGCCCTCGACTTGGTGTGAAGGGAACTGGTATGCGAGAATTGTGCTCACACCTTTTCGAAGGAACAATCGACAATTTCCCTTTATTACAGCGAGTAACGCGGTGCGAAGATGGGCCCCGTTCGGAACTGTCTACACTCGGCCAGGCAGGTCTCCCAGCCATTAGCGGATGAGGCTATGCCGACGAAGATTAATTTTATCAATTACCTCGATAATCAATTCCCAGTGCGCGCATCCAGGGCCTTTTCTCACTTAGTTCTAATGGAGACCGGGTCCAACCTGGCCGGCAGACGAGTACAGCCACACATGGGCCGTGTAGCGCTCAAGGCTCTAACAACTTGTAAAAACACCGCCAGCGGGTTCACTCGTTTTTGGCGCGAAACTGACACCCGCCATCTTGCACGTGAGAATGTAACTTCTTTGCGCGTGCGTAACACGGATCGTGGAGTCCCCAAAGGGCTCATTTAAGACACCGTTCTCCCTGATTTGTCCAAAGTCCCTCTGGATTTGAGCAGTAGCACTATCAGCTATTTGCCATGTCTAGCAATGTGTTTCCTACTCAGGATCTCAACTTCCTGACCTGACTTGGCGTACGTATGTGCCGGTGTTATTACCCATGAACAGAGGCGTCATCCTGGCCTTTCAACTCCACAAGTTACTTTGATGTATATACAACATTTGCCGTGCAGCCCATTGGGTTAACCTTTCTCGTGATTGTTATGTCTGTCAAAACTTGAGATTAAGTCAAACCCTTACTATCTACATCCTAAAAAAATAAATCTTGACTACCGTGCAATAAGTTGTACTAAATATCTGTATTAGGAATAATGACTTGTACATTAAAAATAATTCATGACGTTAATTTTTTTTAAATTGTTTCATAAAATTTAAAATCAAAGCATTTCCATTTTACTTCTGTTCTTCCAGTTTTCAAAGACACGCCCTCAATGATTTCTATATTTCTCTTCAGGTAAGTTAACTTAAAAAAATAATGTTTTTATCGTTAGTTTGGCAGAATTTCTGCTATTTTATAACAAGCCTTATCTTGCACGGTCTCACCTTGGTCTATTAACAGAAATAAACGTGACATAATTTTGGGAAGTAATAAACATCTTGATCGATGTATTATAAGCCATAAAACAAAATTAAACAACTTAAAACATACCTGTTACATTTGTTTATTTTTTGAATATTATGTTTGGGGCAGGACCAAGGCATTGAGGAAATAATGTTACCGGTATCACTCAAAAGTCAGCTATTCACTATTATGTATGTTATTGTCTAAAATTAATAAAATTATAAATTATATCAAAACATGCTTCAAGAAAAAAAGTATTTATTTATAAAATCGAAACTTATTGAAACTAGAAATCAATAATGATAATAATAATAATATGATGATGATGATGATGATAAACGTTGATATTAACCTCAAAGATACATATACCACTGACGTAAATATTATTCATAACTTGATGAGTAATAACATTGCGGTAATAACCTTTCGGCTATTCATAATAGTATGTAACGATTCATAATATTATTTAACACAAAACAGACAATAAAATCCTTTTAAAGATTTAAGATACCTTGCAGAAAAAATATTTTTAAATAATATTTGCATATATTATCAATTCAATAAAACTGTATGTATATTCACCTTTTTACAAGTAGCAAAACAAATATATATAAGTTTACCTGCTCATTACAAATATTTCGCGGGATATAGATATATAATAACGCACGATCACAAAAGTAGTAAATACGAAATGTTAAAATAATCACTACAATCTTTATTCAAACAGTTTATACATAGAATATGAAAATTCTATATATCCGTACCATTGACGTACACAAATTGCAGGTGTATCCCCAATGAAGCATGCTTTACTCTGAGTCTTGTCGGGACTATTGTTGATTCTCCAGAAAAAATAACACATAAGTAAACAAAGACAGCAACTGCCATGAGCAGCGACCATGCTCTAACTGTGTTACCTGCCTTGCAAGGTGACCCATACCTAGAGCACGTGCAGATGGTGTCTTTCCCGCGCCATCTTTTCTTTCACAACGCACGTGCATTGATCGAGCCTCGTTTTCGATCCGCGGTTTTTCCGACCCTTTAATTACAATTTAAACACTGCTAATCGTTCGTGGCCTTTGTTTGATTTGAGACACACAAGGGAAGTATTTATTGACAAAGTTAAGGTAAACATGTTTAATATAAAAATTCTTGTGCATACGCGCCATTGTAATGAAACCCTTATTGGACTCACGGGGCCACTTCCGAACGTTAAACGCCTTGTATTCGCTCCGTGCATTAAGTAAAGCGAGTTTTGTTTATTTAGATGCCGATCATTTTTGGAGAGGCACGGGTATCGTTAGAAGGGTTCGCAGTTGACTGTAACCTTCTGTATCACGTCAATACACACAATATTCCTTAATTGCTTACAGCAGCAGGCAGAGGCCATTTTCCAGCTCGCCTTGGTACGATGTGCGATGTTAAGTATCACTTGTTTAACATGCGGTAGAAACTGTTTGAACGAAGGACGCACATGATCAGAAAAGAACACACGGAAGGAGCTATAGCCCATGATATAACACTGGCAATATCCTGTACAGATTGTCTGCGTGATTTGGGCTCACTGGTCCAAAAAATGATAACAAATGATATCATTGAGGTCCCCTTTTATAGCTTTTAGTTCGATTATGACCATCATAATCAATATTAATTGACTAGGTGGTCAAACATTTTACCTTTTAACCAACCCGTTAATGTGCTTTGTTCGGGGTGTACATAGCACTCGCAGTCACATGGAAAATTCTCATTCACTTGAAAACGATTAATTTAGGTATAATGGGTCTGTTATTGAGTACTGACAGATGCATGTTATAAATAACACGTTTTCTAAATTTAAGTTTTAGAAATGTTATCCATGTTTTAGATAAATTGTTATGACAGGTTACTGGTTTAGTAATTATTTATATGATTTATAAGCACATAAATCGTTAATAATATATTGTTAATGATGGTGGGTTTTTTGTCCGATAGGTGGATGCTTAGAGTAAAGCATTCAATTTAGTAAATCATTCAGTCGTGGTAAGAGATTTACAAGATTGCTTTGACGGCTAATCATGACATTAACGAATGAATACGTCTCAGACAAGCGAGTGCGCCATTTCTCAAAGAACATCTTTCCGACATAAGCGTTAACGACATCTCTACGGTAAACTCTGCCGTTTGGCGAGTGGAGAGGATGGCGTGTTCACCCATCCGACGATTCGATTCTCAATACGGGTACGATCTGTGATAGCCATTAATGGATAAACCCTCGTGATGATGTCGCAAATATGATCAAAGCTGCGTAACATTTCACTCACTCACTCAGGGATGAAAGTTCTGTTTGCTATGCAAACAAACGTCAAAAAACTTGTTATCTCTTTCCTGTTGACTCAGTGTTTCCATTGATTGCCGATAATTTTATTGATTCCGATTCGCACCAACTTCAATCTTTTTCACAGGGCGATAATCTCATATAAAGGGTTTTGTGTGAACATTACGAGGGCCGAGTGGGTGATGCATTGCTGTCATATTTACATTGCCGATCAGGAATATTTCTTCTTGAAAGATACAACTATAGTCTGTTGGCAAACTGTCTTTGTCAATTTTGTTCCACGTTTGTAATATTTTTCTTAGCTATTGCTGACAAGTCGGGTAACCTTTCGTATTGTCTAGGGAGGTTACACATCAAATACGATTGTGTGTGGCATTTGGGCTTACGTCTCCTGTGGGGGACCCTTCTCAATTAGAAAATGCGTTTCGTCCCACCGGAGTACGTTTTTGACATTTGAATCTAATTATGCTATTGTAACGGCCAGCTCCTCAATACTCATAAAAGACAGCCTCTTTCTCTGCTTTGCGATGCCTTCAGGTTTTCCAGTTTTGTTTTCGTTTCTATGAAACGTGTGTTTTCACATTAAGGAAAGAGCTCTTCGCTTTTATCTACCGACAACCTAAATGGATTAATATACTGCCATGAAAATAATTAGTTAGATGGGATATATCATGGATAGAGACGGAAGGCCGTGTTTTTAAACAAAGTCAATGAATCGTTGCGCACGCGCTACCGACGCTTGATTTGCACGTGCATGCCCAGCTTGACAATGCTTGTAAACATGGCTTGAAGTGTGGGATTTCCTCAGTCCATATGCTACCCCTCGGATCCTTCCGTGGATTTCCTGTTGCAAGCGTTAGCTCTTGGGAGGGACCTGGCCCCGGCGCGCGAGTACACGTGTGTTGTGAATTAAGTGTCGACCGTCAGGACAACTCTACTCGGAAGTAATTACTAGTTTTGATATTTCTGAAATATCACCATAATTAATTACATAATGACTCGGCGTGTCGAAACGATTGTGTCAAACAGACCGCACAATTTCCTGTTAGGGATCTTTTATAGTAATTGTATCTAGGCGCAATGAATTTCGTCCGCATTTTCAAAGCTTATTACGGACCTCCGAGACAATACATTTTCATATTTTCTGATTTTCATTATCAGTAATTTCAATAATGTCTTTACGTTCTCACATAAATGGTGAGAATAGCCAACATATTGTCTCTAGCATTGTCTTCAAGTAATGTATTTATATTAATAAATATCTCTTTATTAGTACTGATTTAACACACAACTACAAAAGTCGCAGCAGATAAAATCCGAATTTTAAAACAAAACTGTTTGTATTTTATTCGAATTTTCATGTTTAGAAATTCCGGAAAAATTGTTTGTAAAAAAACTTATTGTCTAATATATTACGAATAAAACGTATGTTTTAGTAACTATCAACTTGTATAAGAATACCATGACAAACCTGCAAGCAGAAATTTAATCAAAGCAAACATTACAGATTAAAAGATTTCCGTTTAAGGACTTTATTTATTCACGACGCAGACAAACTGGTTGTATTTCATGTAGATTTCCCTGTAATTGACAAGCGACACAATGACATTGTTTATTGATATGTCGGTTACATAGCTAATTCTCCTCGTCCACATGAGCGCCAGTCAAGAACAAATCTTCAGTCCGCGATAAATAAATAATAGGTATTGAATCCCGGCGACAGTGAAACTTGTCCGCAAAGCCGCAACGATACAATTGTTCCATGAGGGATAGGAGTGTTTTACACTTCACGCTAGGGAATCATATGTGAAGGGGGTTGGGTATAGGTATTTGGGGAGGGGGTAGGTAGTGAAGTAGGGTTTCTTCTTTTTCTTTTTTGTACGGGTCACTCGGTGCCTTTGTAGGAAAGGATAGATATAAAAAGCGTTTGAATTCCTCTAAGTCTTTGTGTGTGTTGATCTAATGAAACATCAAAGGATTATTCTGGAGTGGTGTGGCTTCTGTTTTTTATAACTATTCGTTTGTTAGCTATTGAGTTAATCTACACGGTGATGATAATCTGACATCGTATATTACCATTATTCATTCAGTTTGCCAGTCAGTCATACGAGAAACATCTACATTATTACCTTAAGTCTCAGAGTCCAGCGAAATATAAAACAAACAGGTGCTATCTATGCGATACTTAAAAAAATGAAACATGTTTCATTTTTATAAATTGTAATTTCAATGTGATAGTTCTCAAAATATAGCTTTAAATATTTATGTCATTTCAAAGTAAAACGTGGCCTGTGTTATGAACGTGCAATACGGTCAATGCAAGTGTAAAACCACTTTTGTAGCGGGCTACTTTGCTAATTATGTAGAAAAAGATATCAAATAAAATCCCATTATTTATTTAAAGTTTCTCAGTCATTCACAAGACTATTAACCTGTATCATTGTCGCGATCGTTTTGTCTGACCACGACTCAATTGATCCGTGTGCCTGTAAAGGAAGAAGCGCAACCAACAGACCAAACAAAACTACACAATACAACGACATGTTTACATCTTGTCAAATCCCATGTGTCTTTCCAAATTGTTCCATGTCTTGCCTTTGGATTTGTAATCAACAAAGCGATACTTTTCTATACCCCTGAGATGTGCCCCCCTCCCGTCAACCCTCGCAAACGCCACACCTGCACGTTTGTCACGGTTGGCAACGTAAGAGACAATGCAGAAGACGTCGTCAATGTCATCGTGCTGTCTTGACTTTCAGGAACTATTGTACATTTCATGCCGTCGGTGTTCCATTTCAGTGACCGTACCATCACAAAACAACTCTCAATATTCATTAGGTGTAATTGACTTTGCCGATGACTTATCCTCTTGGTATATAAAGTATTAATTTGAAACACACTTCATTGCTCTGAGCTTAACGGTAGGAAACGGTATGGATCTACCAAGGCAGGATATCTTCGTCGCGTCAAGCGTTGTAAGTAACTATGCTTGTCAGAGAGACCGTCTCAAATATTTATGTTCATTTCACAAGGAGATGTTTAGTGTTGATTGTTTAGTATAATATATACAATACCAAATTGTACATTACTCCACTTTTAACTTATGAATATTAACGTGCCCTTTTCATTGTTGTAAATTATTCAAACGTTCAAAACTGATGCCTGTTCTCAGTGATTGGCGTTCCACGTGCAATATTTATTTCCGAACATGACAACTGTTCTACTTTTTTCGGTGATTAGTGAATTATTAAGATAACTCAGGGGATGCATTAGATTTGGAAGGAAAATAATAATAATGTCAAACGATGTGACATTAATGCGTTCGTATTAATTCAGGAATTAGCTTCTTTTTCATCAACGTACAGCTGATCGTAGAGCGGACGTCATGTGTGATATATTTCACGTCAATCAGTGTCTATATCGGATGTGAAATCCCGTGCGCCCAACACGTGCACTGTTAACCTGATATGTACATGCAAATTATATCTTAATACGGTTAATGCGACCTCTTAGTAGCTTAACACCATCTGATCCAGCCCCTTGATATGTTTCTGTCGTGTTTGATATCTGATCTATGCGGACCATTTGACGGACTAATCATCACTTTGTTCCACGATGTGAAGTCGTGGTCCTTCCATGGAACATCCTCATCCCGCCCTCTGCGCCTAACACTTCTAGTACCGTTTTCCGTTAACGAACTGTCTTTTGTTTAGTTGGTGGGATTGTCGAACTAATAAGAATATGAAATATTAACAAGCACTTATAGTGATAATTGGCCTCTGAATAGTTTTCTGTTTATTTTTGTCTACACCAGGGATGAATCAGATACGTCAGCCAAAATGGTCAAAGTGTTTATTGACACACTGACGTCACGAGTTCTATTCCAGTCATGGTTTTCTCTGTGAACCCTTGAGGACATAATACAGTTACTACAGTTTTTTTCAAACATGAGATAAAAAAATAAGTAAAAAGGAACTGTTACATTTCAGTAATCTTATATGAAAATATTTATCAATTATAGAACAACAATCACTTTAAAGTAAATTTAAATGTAGATGATATGAATTAATAGCGTGTTCTTATGTTTAGTATGATCACAGATTTAAAACAAATCGATGAAGTACATTTGATAATATTTGATTTATTAAGTTTCAGTCTGTGTGAATAAATAACTATAGTTTCAAATACACTAGTTGGTTTAAATTTTAAAAAAACAATAGATAAATAATAAATAAGTAAATGAAAACAGCTTCAGCAACGTGGGAAATTCTTTAAGTTGAAATTAGTTAAATCTTGTGCGAACAGCATCAAAGATCTTTCCTAACATTAATTAGAGAGACAAAACGATTCTTCAATATTTTATATGTCTAGTTAGCAAGACGCCATTGTAACACACACAATCCCGTGTTAGAGAAATATCCAGTTGTCCCAGGCCGTGAGATCAAAGGCCACCGAGAATCAAATATGGTCTGATTGGTTTGGGTAATTTTTAAACCGAATCGTGAAGGAGGGAATGGTGGTGTTTTTTCATACCCAGCAAAGCCGCAAACTGGTCCGTACTTTCTTATAGCATAATCAAACAGAAAATGAGCAGTGGGAAATTTCTGTTGATCATGCTTAATTACTTATTGGGCATGCGTGCTGGGTACCCACGTGACTACCGTGCACACGGACAGGTGCAGAGGCATTCTATGGCATTCAATACAAAGCAATATTCGTTTCTTGTCCACTGCCATTTTCCCATTCTGACGGCGTAAGGGTAGAGACAGGCGGTATCTCAGTCGATATTGGCGGTGTGCTTGCTAAGCCGAGTCGCTGATAGGCTGGAGACGGAGGAGGGCGAAAAGTGACCGGTGTCGTTCAGGTCCCCGTTCGTTCCCTCTTTACTCATGAACGGCAAGCAGCACTCGACGGTGGGCCTGTCCCCGTCTCTCAGCCATGGCTCCCTCCCCACGGGGAGATACTCCCCTCCCTATCGACCCCCGGAACGTATGCGATGCATGACTGGTTCCACGGTACGTACAAGTCTTGCCTGCAACACGGTATGATTGTTCTTGTTAATCACCTTTATTAGCTATTCTATTCCTTTCGTCATTATTTGCCATGTTTCATATTTTATGAAGTGAGTTTATCTTTGCGAAAGGGAACGTGAGGCGATCATTTAGTCCGCGCTCCCCGACAGCAGATGTTATTGATGGTGTTCGTCCACTAACGACGGGTTGATGCATTGCTTTTTTCTTATGTGTTTTAGGGCAATTTCTTTGGAGGCTTGGATGATGGCTTGTTGGCGAGGGCGGAGGCATTGGCCGCCGTGGATATCCCCAAGTGTCCGTCAGCCCAGTTGATGAAATCGGATGGCTTGTACGGACACACCCCAGATCTGGCACCCCACCAGATGACCTCCTCACGACCTCAGATGTCTATGCACGCGCACACCACCCCGTTCGGATCCGGAGATTCCATGCTGGACCAGCTGACCGGCAACCCACCCGGAATGACCCTGGGCCCCGTCTCCATGCAGGAGCATCACCACCATAACAACCACGTGGTCAGCTCTCACTCCCACACACACCAGATGTACCCCCCGGTGTACACCCACCCCAACAGCATGAACACCCACCCCGGCCTCACGTCCCACCATGCGGCTATGCACCACCCCGTGCACGACACTGACTGTGACCCTCGGGAACTTGAAGCGTTTGCCGAGAGATTCAAACAGAGAAGAATAAAGCTGGGTGTGACTCAGGCTGACGTGGGGTCAGCTTTGGCCAACTTGAAGATCCCGGGGGTGGGGTGTTTGAGCCAAAGCACGATTTGCCGGTTCGAATCTCTTACTCTAAGCCACAATAACATGATCGCTCTCAAGCCCATTCTTCAGGCGTGGTTAGAAGAGGCAGAGAAGGCGGCCCGGGATAGAAAAGCTGAGGGGGAGATGATGGGTGGTGCCGACAAAAAGCGAAAGCGTACGTCAATTGCCGCACCCGAGAAAAGATCCCTCGAGGCGTACTTCGCTGTTCAGCCAAGGCCTTCAGGAGAAAAAATCGCTCAGATTGCTGAGAAGTTAGATTTGAAGAAAAACGTTGTTCGTGTGTGGTTTTGTAATCAAAGACAGAAACAGAAACGAATGAAGTTCTCCGCGGGAGGCCTTGTTCATCACTGAACTCAATTTCAGAGGCAGGGACTAGGCAATACTCACCATTCGGAGCGCCACCCCACCCCTGTTCTCCCCGACCCCAGGACTAGCGGTCGGTGGGGCAAGGCTGTGGGGAGGCACTGCCCTAGGTTCATGTGCAATGTGTTTCTCAGGACAGCTATACGCTCTCGCTTGTGCAAACGGCAAAACAGCGCACAGAGAGAAACGGCGAGTGCTTTTGTGACAATACTGACGAGAATCGTTTGGGATTCTCGTTTTTTGAACTATTCTGGTCCGAGCTTGATGTATATATACTACGTAAGTATGAGTGTTGACACTGTTGATTTTGTACTATAAATTATTATTTATGTTTGAGAAATTTATTTGTGAACTGTTTCTCACGAGGACTTTTTGAAGGTTGGTACCCCAACAGAACCACCATGCGGCATATTACTTATGTATAGACTCAATATTCACTGCATCACTGCATTTTTACAAATGTATGCTTTTTCTGTGTTATTTTGTCGGTTTATTCAGTTTTCATATATGGACATCTATAAGCCATGTTCTTACAAGCGAACAAAAATCATTCTGAATTTCAAAGCATTCTAAATCAAATGCGTCACTGCCATTGAAACGCAATACCGAGACCTCCCATCTAGAAACAGTGACGCCATTTTTGTTTTCTGTTTGTAGAACGTGTATCTCAGGAAGCCATGAAGTAAATATGTTTGTGGATTTTTAAAATCGTATTTCCATCATTCCCATGTGTCCTAAGACAGTAAAGCGTCTCCCTGTCGATGACGATGTAGTTGAAATTAACAACCATACATTATGAATCAATTCCCCACCAGACCGCAACTGCTCATGGCCTATCTGAATGGGCGTCAGTTAATATTTTTATCATCGTTTCCGCAACGCTGAAACTGATCCAGTTAACAGTCCTATGTCAATTTATTTAAAATGTATTCCTTGTCAGCATTATGCTGCCTTTCTGAAAAGTGACTTTATTTGGTTTGGAAAGTTTGATTTTGTATTTAGTTTAATATCAAATTATATCAATGTTTCAATTCGGAAAGCATATTTTATATAAACATGTCCCGACTTACACATTTACACATTGTTAAAAAGACGAATAAATCTGCTGTACGGGGTTCCGACCCCCAACATCAATGCATGTGTAAACAATGCTCAAAAATGGCCAGGTCTTGCTTCTGACAGTTCACAGGGGAATACCCTTCGAGTTAGGAGTCGCGTTAAGCTCTAGAATAGTAAGCCGCTTAGCATTCGGTAAGACCATCATTAGCGTTGTTTCCCAGTATTATTAGTATTAAAGGGATCATACTAGCCCTTCTGGTCAGGGAGATCGTATTTACGGTACTGTCATCTACAACAAATCTAACGTAACATCAAAACCGAACTGGTATTCAATGAACAGCTGAGTTATATTGACAATTTTCACTTTTTCCATTTTGGTTATTTTACTAAATCTTTTAACACAATTTTATGAGAGAAAAAATAGAAATTCGAAACAAAGGCATTAGTAAACGCGGTGTTATGTACTGACATATGTTTAAAAGCAATTGGAAACCCCTTAAAGCCATATTACAATTGATTGTATCAATTACGTTTTGTTAAAATGGCTATAAACGGACATCTGATAGGCCATACTCAGGCGATGTGTTGTGCTTGGGGGACATTGAGTGCATAATTACGGGGGTGATATTTGCTCGACGCACCCGGCTATGAAACCTGGCGGTGATGTGAGAACAAGACGGAGCCACCCTAGCTAGATTTCTCTCTCGGGGATCGGTAACCCGACATACACGTTTAGTAATTGTCCTCGTTTTATCACCGCTATTATTATCAAAGTTTTGACCTTTTGTTCATTGTGGCACCAAGGCCATCTGCGCGTCCTAATCGAATACAATCGATGTTGTACCCTCAGCCATACTTAAACACCGATTACTAATCAATTCTCTCGTGTATTTCTTTGAACCTTTTTATATGCTTTTGCTGACCAATATTGTCACGAGTCGATTCGACTTGTAATCGATATTACGTGTCCGACGCGAGATCACAAACAGATGACGATTTCAACATACGTCTCCCTGCTCAACAACGGCGCCGTTAAACAACTTCATAAAATATTTACCGCATCGACGGCTGTGGGGGGATAGACCAAATTCCATTACATTAGTCGCAGACTAATTTCTATGGCTTCCTTAGGTGCATGTGAGGAATTCCGACAGACATTATGCAATTTCATCTTCAATACCATCGTGCTGCTTTAGTGTTATATTTGCGTTGTCATTTTTTAAGTTATTTTTTCACAATTTTGTGGCAAGTTTTACTACACAGGGTCGCATGCAATAACGA
Organism: Haliotis rufescens; assembly: GCF_023055435.1. Classification (NCBI taxonomy): domain Eukaryota; kingdom Metazoa; phylum Mollusca; class Gastropoda; order Lepetellida; family Haliotidae; genus Haliotis; species Haliotis rufescens. The sequence goes on along the minus strand of NW_025964361.1, from coordinate 55,138,221 downwards.
ACATGTAAAAATAGAAGCCATGTTTAAATGCGTTTTCCGTACAACGAATTTAGAATGAGTCCGAAAATGGCAAATTCTTATAAATAAGATTGTTTCTATCAAAATATGCTTTGCCATTTTAAAGGGAAAAGTCTGAATTGGCATGTGTCGTAATTGTGATTTGTGTTGTCTGCGAGCCTGTGTTTTGTCGCCTGATTTTGTAAGTTCCTAGCTAGCGACATCCTGTGAATTTACAATACTGTGTATGAATTTTACATATTTTTGTATGTTTTGAGGCCTATATTTGTATGTTATGCGTTCTCTCACTGCAAATCATGATAAAACAATTGATCTCTACCTGGATTTATTTGTCATTCTTTGATTTATTCAGATATTTAAAGTATCCAAAACCTCCTTCGTGCTGTTTAACAGATATGTTCTTCCCTGGAAAAAAACTCTTCAGAATTGGAAGGTTTTTTTTATCAGATTACTGTATCTAAACATAAAACGCCAATGCCAGAGAATTATCACTCTCGATAATCCGGCGAAAAATTCCTTGGGCGAAAACGGCAATATAGTGTTAAAACCAAACAATTTATTTGGTTACTATGGTACAAGAGTCGTATGATATGTAACCATTTGATAAGGATAATATGCTTTTTAGAGTACGCTATTGACGTGTGGGTATTGTACTACATTATAGAATAGTTAATTATTAATAGTACATTTTTTTATTTATTACGTGAGTAGATTGTAGATGCAACTGACGTCTCTTGACACAGATTGATGGAATATTCAAGTATCCAAACACCACTTTTAACATCAAAACGTTTAGTGACAAGGATAGATAGCTCCATAGGGAACAAGCGTCCAGTGAGTATCATTTTTAGAGTACAGCTAACGTCGGACTGAATAGAATGTGACGTAGGAAGTCTGTGCGGACCTGTTTGTATCGGTAATTATTCAAAGTGGTTTGAAAAATACCGTTATAGAGATTATATATAGGTACAAGTCTTTTACGTCTCACCCGTAGCTACCAAAACATATTGGTAATAGTTTCATATTTTCGCTCACACATATATACCATTTATTATGGAACTCACACACACATATTAAAGAAATTGAACTCACACACATATATTAAAGACATGGAACTCGCACATATATATTAAAGAAATGGAACTCGCACATATATATTAAAGAAATGGAACACACACATATATTAAAGAAATGGAACTCGCATATATATATTTAAGAAATGGAACACACACATATATATTAAAGAAATGGAACACACACACATATATTAAAGAAATGGAACTCGCACATATATATTAAAGAAATGGAACACACATATATTAAAGAAATGGAACTCGCATATATATATTTAAGAAATGGAACTCGCACATATATTAAAGAAATGGAACTCACACGTATATTAAAGAAATGGAACTCACACATATATTAAAGAAATGGAACACACACGTATATTAAAGAAATGGAACTCACACATATATTAAAGAAATGGAACTCACACATATATTAAAGAAATGGAACTCACACATATATTAAAGAAATGGAACACACACGTATATTAAAGAAATGGAACTCACACATATATTAAAGAAATGGAACACACACATATATTAAAGAAATGGAACTCACACATATATTAAAGAAATGGAACTCACACACATATTCACAGACTCCTGGAACTCACACACATTGAAGAAGTTTATTAAAGAAACGCAAGGAGGCCACCAGTCCATTACACACATGGGTTGAAACATTTGGGAGAGAGAGAGACTATCACATGCTAATTTAATCTACATTGTCTAAAAAACATTGCATGATATACGTACATTACAAACTGTGAACTGTACATAAATACATACAGTAGGTAATGGGTCTCATACAGTTTAAAAGTATATCAAAACGTGCAGGAATTGGACACAGAATATTGATAGAATTATTATATAGTTTTCAGATTGTGCGAATTGTTACATTTCAAGTAACACACTATTGCCTTTCTTTTTAAACTGCCGGACAAAAGAAAGTTTTGTCTGATGGTTGCTAAAATGAAACAAACAAGAAATAGTTACTAATAGCCGATGATGATGTATTTGATACGGGTAACAGAGTTGTTGTTTTTTGCCTTAAGTTTGCAGTGTTTCGGCGACTGTTCTAGTGACGTTTTTCTAAGATTTGTGTTTTTTGGTCAAATCCAATTTTCAAGTGTATATTTTGCTTTGTCCGACAGTTTAATTCCTACGAATGGTTAGAATATCACCCATTGAAAATTACAATTGCTCTATCATAGACATTCCTTTCATGTTCAAAGACAAAACGTTTTGTGTGTAAGTTAAAAATGGGTCAAGATTCTAGAAAAAATAAAACGTCAACGCGAGAGAATAAGCTGGCTCGACTATCCGAAATAGACTCCAACGGACGTAAAATGCAAAATAAAGATAAAAAATATATGTATATGAATGGATCCCTGAAAATAAAAAAAATGTTTAATTATTTTCAAGTAAAAGTGTATAAAATAGAGACGTTATCACAAAATACGAAACAACGAGTGGTTGGTTCATCGTTGAATTCTGCATGTTGATCATGACTGTTCGTGCAACTTCCACAGCAGAGATTACTCCATATCTCCTGTAGGAGTTGCGAGACTGCATCTCAACTTGATTCCATTACCGAATCAACAAGAGTCGGTTTTTTAATACAGATAATGAAAAAATAGGTAGTGTCGTGGGTCCTTGTTAAAAGTTTCATCAAATAAAGGCGACTATTCAACGAAAATAGAAATCATTGGCTCAGTAATTGTTGAAATAACGACAGAAGTAATTTTATCCCCCAAATCCCCCAATATGTTTAAAGGACCACAAACTAGATTTCAGTATTCCATGAGGAATATTTGCAAAGAAATTGTGTTTTTCACATATTCAACTGCGTGTAAACGCCACGCTGCTTCTCACTCCGAATTAACACACAGTCCATGCTATACAGTGCTTGTACCATATTTTCCAATGTTTTTTCACATGAACAATTGCCTTGCCTTTGCATGTGTTTGTGACGGGTGCCACAGGGGCAGGATACGCCCACCTTTTCGCGAACACCTGGTACTATAAATATTTGATAGTGTTTCATAAAACACATGATCATGATATTGTGGGAATCGTACAATCGACTCTGCTTTATGCTGTTGTTACAGTTGGATATGGAAATGAGTTTGTCGCTTTATTTACACAACAATTCAGTCAAGAAATCAGCGTTATAAGATTAGATTATTCTGTAAATCATGAATCAGAACTATAAATCTGCTCGTTATGAAAGTTTTGTACAACTGAGGTCAATAGACCTGGTTCAAGCCATTAACTGACAAATTTTACATTTTTAAGGACTAAAATAGAACAAAGGTGATTTTTTTCTAGGGTAAAATACAAATCTTAGGGGTAATCGTGTTCGTATATCTGACATGAAAGGAATCTCAGTGGAAGAGTTATAAGAGACTGACGAATCACTCATTACAGCCCTAACATCAGAGGACACGGTAATCCACATGGAGTCCTCTATCTAGTGACCTGTCTGTATCGTTGAAACACACCTTTGATCACAACGAACCACGACAAAATACCACAAATAGGATTATTATACATTAAACAAATATACTCCCTCTTGCGTTATAAGTATTTGGGTGTAAACATATGCCTTAAAAATGAAGAATTTTAAGTAAATATTTCATGATACTCTCTTCAATTCATCAACTATGATAATTTGATGTTATACATAAATCTTCGTGTTTTGTATATTTCAATTTGTAATAAAATGTTTGATTATCACAATGTAAGAAATAGTTTGTAAATTATCAACTGTGTATACGTGATTTTCATTTAATTATTCCCCTATCTGTTAGTTATAACTGTACACAAACGTTTATTCGTTTACTTCAAATAAAACGGAGAAATTCAGTTGAGGTATTAAACGTCAAAGCAAGAGAGTAACCAGTCTTGATTTTCCGTCGAAACATTTCAAATCATTTTCGATATGAAACATATGGAATGGAATTTCATCATAAATTTATACATTTGCCAGAAATTTAGTTCCAACAATTAAAATCATTTGATATACACTGAAACGATCAAATGAATGACACACACAGTAAAAGTTCTGTTATAACCTGCAGTTTGTTTACAGTAAAACACTTGAATGGAATTTGATTATATTTTTCATTTGATTGGTTTGAAATTAATCCAAATTATTAAACCATAATCCATAACTAAACAATACTCTGAAATGTCGTACATCATTCCAACAGAAATACAATTCCTGATTCTAAACGCACTCGTAGACATTATCCTTCAACCTCAAACCGCCGTGTCTGTTAATCCTAGAAACGTCTGTAATTGTCGTATGAAGAACTTGCTACTCTGTATTAAACACTCGTTCAGTTCTTGCTACTGAAAATGAATTCCCAAACGAACATGACCGAGTTTCCCGACTTAGAGATCAATGACGTCATTGACGGCGGTGTTCTTGTTACGGAGACAGGTCTAAGTCATTCCGTGTTTATGTGATGAAATATTCATAGCTCGCTGTTCACCATCTCTGGTCACGTGACACAACTGTTGTTGTACAAGTAGCGGCGTGGCGGAAGAAGGAACAATACACACTGACAACTTGTCTTTTGTGTGTACCAATTGATAATCAATTTTTCTTGACACGATTATTTACAAGTAGATTACACACAGAAGAAATCCATTTATGTGTTCAACTTTTTATGCATATTGTATGTGAAAGTAATGAATGCCAGTGACATCTTTAAAAATAATATAAACATTTACTTGTATGAAGATAATATAAACATATCAGTTTTGTCATTTGATCACATTATTTTTAATTGATTACATATCATTTCATAAGGGATTTATTTAATTTACCAATCTAAAGAAAAGGGTGAAGTTACGTATTCAGAGATACTACAAGAAAACGAACACAGATAAGGGGGCGATGGGGTATAGCTGGAATATTTCCAAAAGCGGCGTAAAACCATATTCAATCACTAATTGTCATACGCAAGGTATTCCAGTCAAAATGGTTACACAGTGTCTCTAAGTAGCATACAGTAAACTACGGTTATAACGAACTCAAAGGGACCACTAATTTTAATTCGTTATAACCGTAGTTCCATTATAAGCATATATGCACAGCAAATGGACGGGACTCAAAACCAGTTCGTTATATCCGGCAGTTTGTTATATCCGGCAGTTCGTTGTAAGGGTGTTCGCTATAAACGTAGTTTACTGTACTTGCATATAGTATACAATTGTCGGAACACTACAGTCTGTACCATTATTATTCAAACATCATATTAAAAACGTATTTATTTATTGTAAGCCCTATACAAATTATTTACAATCTTGTCAAAACACTATGAAATATTTACATTTTTTTCCTATGCGCTATAAACTATGTATTATATTGTTAAAATAATCCAAATGTGTACACTGGTGAAAGCACAGTATTGATTCTGTATGGTCTTATCAACCATTATACAGCGAAACCTCACTAAGATCTCTGATGACGACAAAAGAACTATTAAACGTATTGGCTTATTTCCATTTAAAGTTTTACAAATCCGTAACTCTAATAACGAATAATGTACAAATTACACTGGTGTTAAACAAAATAATGCATGAACACTTTACATTCTACACGCTCTTGTCTCACGATTGTTTTAGCCATCGTATGCGTTAGTGATGCTCTTAACGGTTCCATAGAAACGCCATGGTCACGTTTTGACAGTTCGGGACGGTGGGGTAGCCTACTGGCTAAAGCGTTCGCTCGTCGCGCCGAAAGCCAGAATTCGATTCCCCACATGGGTACATTGTGTGGTGCATATTTCTGGTGTCACCCGTTCTGATATTGCAGGAATATTGCAGCGTGAAAGTCAACTCACTCTTGACAGTTCAGTTCAGTAATATGAGGTGAGGTGAAATGGGGTTTAACGTCGCGTCCAAGATTATTGCACTTATATAGCGACGTGCATGTACGTGTGTGTGTTTTTGGGTGCTTGTACTAGTCCGGACTGATGCCAATTTTTAGTGCTAGCACACCGAGATACCATGCCGCAGTTTAACATGAATACCCCATTCAGACACAGTATACTGACTCCGAGTCGACCAGTCCTTGTTTTAGCCCCTTAATGCCGAGCGCCAGACAGGGTAACAACAAGTGCCATCTTTTAACGTCTTTTGGTATGACGCGGCTGGGGATCGAACCCCGGACCTTCCGCTCTACCATTAGACCACGGAGGCGGTCTCAGTAATATGACGCAATGGAGTGCATAACATCATATATGAACTACCATAGTCGGGAGATTTTTGATGAAATGGAAGACGTTTGATTGGTTTTTTTTCCTAATTTTGTTGTTGAAGACAAGCGTTAAACTTCCCAAATACAAGATTGTGTACTGGTTGGGGGTTGGACAAGATGCTGAAAACTGCGCGTGTGTGTGTTGTTTAACTTTGCAGTCAGAAATATTCCAGCTGTAACACGCACGCTATAAATAATCAGACCTGGACCAGCCGTCGGGGTACGATGAAACACCATTAACCAAGTCATCAAGCCTGACCACCCGATCCACGAAGTTTCCACCCACTACCCGTGAAGTTACGGGTTATAATTTGTCCATGCTCAATCCATGCTTGCCGTGAAAGGCGAGTAACGGGATTGGGTGGTCAGGCTCGTTGACTTGGTTGATGCACGTCATTGTATCCCAATTGCGTAGATCGATGCTCATGATATCAATCACTGGATTATCTAGTCCAGAATCGGTTATTTACAGACCGCCGTCGTACAGCTGGAATAGTGCTGAGTGTTAAACAACAAACAAACAAACAAACAATACAAACAAGTCACCTGTTACGTTGGAGGCAGGGGTGGCCCAGTCGTCAATGGCGCCGCGATTCGCTGTGCAGAGTTGCGTCCTTTGGGCACGCCAGAAACCTATGATTGTGGGCTCGAATCCCGGTTTGCCCCGATTATGTTTCTAGGTTTGTCAGCACCATACACGTGCTCGTCGGTTTCATCGAAGTGGTAAACGTCTGAGACCTGCATCACTTCGGGCTTTCCTCCCAAATTAAGCTGACACGACGTGATATGACTGGAAAACTGTTAAAAGCAGCATTAAACCCAACTCACCCACCACCACCGCTTACGTTAAGCATAGTTCTACCCAGAATCCTCACGATGAGACCTATGAGGTGTGTGGGGTTGTCAAACAAGCGACGGGATGAGGGCCTGATTGCTAGATGAACTCACAAGGGGGGCCTCTATCAATGGCATAGCAGAGTACCAAGACATGCAACAACCAGACGTTTGAATTCCAGACTACTGACACACCAATAAAGCCCCCTTTACATAGGGCTGCGACCTTTGTGCCACCTTTGAGCGATCAAAACTGGCCAGGACGCTCAATGGTCGCCTAAACCCAGAAAATCATTTTTCTATGTAACTGCTCCAGCAGTTGTTCAGCAGTAACTGCTCGAGTTGCTCAGCGTCTGCAACCACAATAAAACACTGCAGGTACAAGCCCTCCATTTATAGGCAGGCTGAGGAGGCACTACAGGTAGCTCAAAGGAGGCAGAAAAGAGGCAGAAGATTTGCCATGGTGTCTCAAGGGTTGCCGTGTTTGCCGAATGGAGGCTCCTTTGAGCCACCTTTGAGCAACCAACCTTCTCGGCGACCTTTTGCGACTGTTTTGAACATGTTAAAAACTTTACGGCGACCACGGCGCCCATCGCGATGTCTGAACCTCCCGTGTACCCCCTTGGAATGACCTACGTTCTGCCTACGTTGAGCCTCCAACGACGATCTGGCAAATTTCATTGTCGCACACGGGAGACACAAAGGTCGCCATCCCGTGTAAAGGCCCCATTAACTGACGGACATGGTTGGTCTGTGTGCAGTGACATACCGCTAAAACAACCGAATGTCAACATCTGTCAGGTCCCGAGTAGCAACGATGATGAAGTATGAACTAATAACGGTATGTTACCGATGGAGCAGTTGAACCGATCTGTGACGACTGATGGTGACTGACTGAGATACACTGGAACTGAGCGGATGACGAAACATACGCAGCAAGGATCTCCAGGCTAAGTTGGGTCTCAACATTTGCAGCATCATCAGCCGGCATACATTGCGTATAACATCCTGAGAGTGAGTGAGTGAATGTGCTGGGTTCAGCACCGGTTTGATCAGTATGTCAGTTATCAAGTTATGACGGTATGTCAGTTATCAAGTTATGACGGTATGTCAGTTATCAAGTTATGACGGTATGTCAGTTATCAAGTTATGACGGTATGTCAGTTATCAAGTTATGACGGTATGTCAGTTATCAAGTTATGACGGTATATCAGTTATCAAGTTATGACGGTATGTCAGTTATCAAGTTATGACGGTATGTCAGTTATCACGTTATGCCGGTATGTCAGTTATCACGTTATGCCGGTATGTCAGTTATCAAGTTATGACGGTATGTCAGTTATCAAGTTATGACGGTATGTCAGTTATCAAGTTATGACGGTATTTCAGTTATCAAGTTATGACGGTATGTCAGTTATCAAGTTATGACGGTATGTCAGTTATCAAGTTATGACGGTATATCAGTTATCAAGTTATGACGGTATTTCAGTTATCAAGTTATGACGGTATATCAGTTATCAAGTTATGACGGTATGTCAGTTATCAAGTTATGACGGTATGTCAGTTATCACGTTATGACGGTATGTCAGTTATCACGTTATGACGGTATGTCAGTTATCACGTTATGACGGTATGTCAGTTATCAAGTTATGACGGTATGTCAGTTATCAAGTTATGACGGTATGTCAGTTATCAAGTTATGACGGTATGTCAGTTGTCAGTGGTGTGTGTGAGGGTGTGTGTGTGGGGGGGGGGGGGGGGGGGGGGGGGGATTCCGAAGTGATGTGGGTCTCAGCTGTTTATCGCTTTGATGAAACTTAAGGGACATTTGACCTGTATATGTAAGATGCAAGATGTGATGGGACATGTATGATATGTTGTATATGTAAGATGTGATATACTACTTACTGCATATATCATAGGGTATACTGCATGGGGTAAGACATAACATCCGTTTATATGCTATATTGCACATGTAAGAAATGACATACAGAATTTATATGATATATTGCACATGTAAGACATGACATACAGAATTTATATGATATATTGCACACCTAAGACATACAAAATATTTATGATATACATGATATATCTAAAACATACAGAATGTATATGATATATTGCACATCTAAGACATACAAAATATTTATGATATATTGCACATGACATACACTATTTGTATGCCAGATTGCATTGTACGGCATGCCATACAACATTTGTATGATATATTGCGAACATTTGGTCCCACCATTGTTAGAGACGGTAGCTGTCTGAGTTTGTCACGGGGCAGACACGTTGACCTTATTTCAAGAAACACATTTTCAAGTCACATGACCCGTACACCACCTTGGAATAGTCACAGTCTTGTAAATTAAGGAAAACACTCGGCGAAAATACAGGATTTGCAGGCGTGACATCATTTTAAAATTAAAAAACCAGTGCAGAATCTCCTTTTAAAACCCACATAACCCCTAATTCTGTACCAGAATAGGTTATGATTTTGTTGGGCTAAATACTATGTTCAGTCAATATCTCAGAATACATACTGACAGGAGGTGAAATGTCGTTTTAGAAATCCGAGTATATAATACCATCATTGTAGACACGTGACCCAAACAATACCCCAATGTATGTCTTTGTTAATAAAAAGCATGATAGTTATATGAAATATAAAAGTTCTAAATGTGTGACGTTTTAAGAACCACAATTTTTTAAATCTTCTGACTTTATATTCACCATAAAGTTTGTTGTTTAACGCTGCACTCAGCAATATTCCAAGTATATAACGGCGGTCTGTAAATAATCGACTCTGGACCAAATAATCCAGTGATTGACATCATGAGCATCGATGTACGCTGTTGGGAGTCAGCAAGTCACAAAGCATAACCACCCGATCAGGCAGGTCGCCTCTTGCGACAAGCGTGGGTTTCTGAAGATCAATTCGAACCCAGATCTTCACGGGTATCACTATAAAGCAGTTTGTCCATCAGCACCGAAACCCTGAAATATTTTGACAAACAGCAGACTTGATGGACAGTTGAGTACAGTCAGATGAACTGACTGACGGACGAAGGCGACGGTTATCACGAACTGCTCTGGTCGAGGTTGTGAACATATTTTTTTTCTGACTGGTTAACTTGAACAGAGTCTTTACTCATAACATGACTAATTAAATAAAATAATCTAAGCTTAAACTATTGACTATTTAATTTCAGTATGAATCAAGTAACAAACGTTTTTATTCAGAATCCGAAAATTTGGTAATTTTGATAAGTGGTGGAATATTCTTGTTCTTGTTCTTGAAATCCTCAAAGCCTTATTGATGCTTTCCAGGAATTTTAATGTAAACATGCGGAGGACGTTTCCGAATTTGCCGCATCACTGACCAAATGGCGTCCAATGCAATTCCCAATTTTGACCTTTCGCGAACACCTGGATTCATCACTATTTAATAGCGAACACATGCTCATGATGAGGATGGAACTCTACAATAGCCTCGCACAGACTGCATATTTCGTCGCTTTTTTATCATATAACGTGTGAAGCCCAATTCTGGTGTCCCCGCTGTTATAATGCTTGAATACTGCTGTATACGACTAATACTAGTATTATGATAGATATATATCTATGAATCCAGGATATACATCGCTTAATCTATATGTAAACAGTACTTCACACCCCGTGTAGCATCTACCCGTGAAGATCCGGGGTAGAATAGGAATAAGGCGACTGTGCTTGTCCGAAGAGACGACTGACGGGATCGGGTGGTCAGGCTCGCTGACTTAGTTGATGCATATCATCGTATCCCAACTGCTCAGATTGATGCTCAATATGTCAATCACTGGATTGTCCTGCCCAGACTCGATTATTTAAAGACCGCCGTCATACAGCTTCAATATTGCTGAGGGCAGCGTAAAAAAAAAGTCTCCCTATCAAACATTGAATAGTTTACATGTCTCTAGCACGTGTAGAATGTGTGACAATGGAAGCAAAATCAATACACGCCCAACAAGATATTAGATATTGCATGTATGTTTCAAATGTGTTGTGAATTTCTGTGTTGGGTGTACTATATGTATCTTCCCACGTGGTAATGGCGGTGTTCACGTGTGATGTATTTCAATAGGGGAGATATAGATTGCATGTTGGAACTGTTATTAACAACAAAGAGAGATGAAGACGAAGAGCCAGAAGCCATTCCTGGGTGTTCCATAGCAATTACCACGGCGCAACAATAGATCGCTTAAACAGAGGAAACAGAGCTAATTTGGGGACATGTCTTTCAAACAACTGGGGCCTTTCGGGAACCAGGCAAAGGAAATTAGTGTCGGGACGGGAGGGAGATGACTAGGCTGCTGCACCTGCTCGTCGGTTCTGTAAAAGATAGTCACAGACTGTACTACATGATGGACAGGTGCCCCGGGGAACGCGGAGTGAGGGTCGGGGATGGACACGGGCTGAGCTACATGTGGGTGGTGGGGAGATGACCTCGGGATGTAGGGGTGAGGGTGTGACGGATAGGCAGGGTGTACTAGATGGTAGACAGCTGCCCCCGGGGATGTGGTGGTGAGGGTTTGACGGATAGGCAGGGTGTACTAGATGGTAGACTTGTGCCCCCGGGGATGTGGGGGTGAGGTTGTGACAGATAGGCAGGGTGTACTAGATGGTAGACAGCTGCCCCCGGGGATGTGGGGGTGAGGGTTTGACGGATAGGCAGGGTGTACTAGATGGTAGACAGCTCCCCCCGGGGATGTGGGGGTGAGGGTTTGACGGATAGGCAGGGTGTACTAGATGTTAGACAGCTGCTCCCGGGAAGTGGGGGTGAGGGGGTGACAGATAGGCAGGGTGTACTAGATGGTAGACAGCTGCTCCCGGGGATGTGGGGGTGAGGGTTTGACGGATAGGCAGGGTGTACTAGATGTTAGACAGCTGCTCCCGGGATGTAGGGGTGAGTGTGTGACGGATAGGCAGGGTGTACTGTATGGTAGACAGCTGCTCCCGGGGATGTGGGGGTGAGGGGGTGACAGATAGGCAGGGTGTATTAGATGGTAGACAGCTGCTCCCGGGGATATGGGGGTGAGGGGGTGACAGATAGGCAGGGTGTATTAGATGGTAGACAGCTCCCCCCGGGGATGTGGGGTCAGGGATTTACTGATATTCGGGGTGTACTGTATGGTAGACAGGTGCCCCCGGGGATGTGGGGGTGAGGGTTTGACGTACAGGCAGGGTGTACTGTATTGTAGACAGCTGAGGGTATATATGAGGGTGTACTAGATGATAGACAGGTGCCCCTGGTTGTAAGATTTGGCAGATAGATCCACACAGCTGCATTACGTCACTTTCGACTTTCATATTTTTGTTGGTTTCGCGTATGCTTTACAAGACACATCGCCAGGCAAATAGAACACTGGCAGATGCAAGTCCCCGAGACACGTTCTCGATTCTCGAATTTCTATCTCAGATTTGCTCCAATTACGATCCAATTATGATCCATTTATTATCCATAGTAGGTGAGAACACCCATACTGGCAGGTTTCTGTGATGTAATAGTCTTATACGACTCGCGTGGAGGTAGCCTCGTGACGAAATTACTGGAGATTGGATACAGCAGCTGTAACTGGCACCAGACTGAGTTCCGGCTGTTGATTGGTTAGAAAAGGTTCCTGGCATTTCAAGGCAAAACATTCCGCGAATACTGACGCCTTACCCTGCCATGAACGGACTGCAAACCCCATTTTATCCCCCATGTTGATCCTTGGGTTTCAAAACCATGTTCAGGGGCGTCATGTGACAATGGGGGGGGGGGGGGGGGGGGTGTGGCTGCTTGTACTAGTCCGGACTAATGCCGATTTATAGTGCTAGTCCACTGAGGTACCATGTCGCAGTTTAACATGAATCCACTCAGACACAGTATGCTGACTCCGGCCCATTAATGACGAGCGCCAGACAGGGTAACAACAAGCACCATCTTTTTACGTCTTTTGGTATGACGCGTCCGGGGATCGAACCCCGGACCTTCTGCTCGCCGGGCGGACGTTCTACCACTAGACCACGGAGGCGGTCGACGGTGAGGGGCCTAATGGATAGAGCTGCTTATGATGCTCATGCGGGTTCGATGGTTGAAGCCGACCCGTCCAGATATTTGTGGAATACAGTAAACTACGGTTATAACGAACTCAAAAGGACCACTAATTTTAGTTCGTAATAACCGTAGTTCCTTATAAGCATATATACAGCATATATACAAGAAATGGCCGGGACTAAAAAATAAGTTCGTTATATCCGGCAGTTCGTTATAAGCGTGTTCGTTATAAACGTAGTTTACTGTATTGTTGAAAGCGGCATAAAACAAAAATAACGCACTCATTCACCCAGTCATCCCACAACCACCCACCCATTCTGTCGAATCATAATCAGAAGACCGCTCAACTAAATTGGCTCCAATGTGAAGATCCGGGTTGTAATTGGTCTTCAGCAACCCACGATTGTCTTCGCCAAGAGGATGATTGCAGGGAAAATGTGAAAATGTCAAGAAAATGGTCCTGTACTTGTTAAGCGATCAGCAATCCCTTGAATTTCCAGATTAGAATTGGTCTCAAACAACCCATGTTTGTTGTAAGAGGCGACTAACGGGATTAGATTGACAGGCTCCTGACTTGGTTGATGCATGCCATGTATCTCAATTGCGTAGCTCGATGCTCATGATGTCAATCACTGGACTGTCAGCTGCGTTAAACAAAACACAAACAAGGGTCATGGCCATAAGTTATTCAAATCTTGAATTCAAACCAACGAGCATCTCACCGGAAGTCGAATATCTTTACCACATGGAGAAGTGGTTACGTTTGTTAACGGCCCGGATGCCACCCTGAGGACTTTCCCAATGTCTGCCACACAGGCGTCTTGGCAGGGGGATCCCCGCCCGATCTCATAGATGCAGCTTTCAACAGGATTGTGTAACGTTCTTCTATCGTAGAACCGGATGCAAACAGGGCGGGGCGTCACTGGGCACGTGCTGAAGGTTAAGCAGCCTCCATGTTCGTCATGATGTTCAATGCTGATGTTTAACATCTGCAGGACACCTAGACGTCTGGCAGTCGCCATCATAATTACAATTTGCAAGAGCGTTCGCACGTTTTAAAATAGTCATGTTTTGTTTTATATGTGATAACGTTGCCTAATTTACGTATTATTTGGACAGTGGTTTGTTCAGAGTTATTTCGACATTCTGTTTTCGCAAGTGAATATCAGCCACTTTTTCATCCTTAAACTTACCGTGTCTAAAACTTTAATTATAATGAGGGAAGCCTGACCCTTACCCCACCCCCACCTCGCATCCTCAACCAACACTCACCACAATTCAAGTCCACACTCCACTCCCAACCAACACTTCATCTCATCCCCAACCAACGCTCACCGAATTCCTAACCCACGCTTAATCTCACCCCAAACACACTCCCATCCAACCAACTCTTTACCCCATCCCCAACCAATAAAACGCACCCTAAATGCTTGTGTACATGCAACATATAAAATGAATATCATTTTGTATATTATTTATTGCTTACAGTAAAATAAGCATCACAATGCCCTCTCCAAAAATGCATTTTCTTTCAAAACCCTACCCCTAAACATCTTGTTTTCATGACACCCCACACACACACACCTTCGTGAGCCCTGAATGGATGGCCATGGGCACTGTTAGGGTGGGGCGTATTTGAGGACTAATGGGGTTATGATACCACCATTAGATAATATGATCCTAGGGCGTATAAGGGGCGCACCACTGCCCAGCCATGTCTGTTTGTTTGCTTGTTGTTTAACGCCGCAATATTCCAGCTATATGACGACGTTCTGTAAATAAATCGAGTGATTGACATCATGAGCATCGATTCACGCAATCAACCAAGTCAGCGAGCCTGACCACCCGATCCCGTTAGTCGCCTTTTTCGGCAAGCATGGGTTGCTGAAGACCTATTCTACCCCGGATCATCATGGGATAGGTAAACGTGTGAACCGGCATCCCTTCAGGCTTTCCTCCCACATCACGCTAATAAGCCGTAAAATAACTGGAATACTGTTCAAAATGGTGTTACACCCAACTTACTCACTCCCACAATGTACCTTTCACACCGAATTGTATCTGCTTCTGCAGATCATCGAGACTGCTTATTCTCTGGCCTTGACGTGTTATATTTAGACGACTGGGCCACCCGTGTTCACGTGACAAGGCAGCCGGTCTGTATATAACGGTTCTATATCGACATCCAGGAACAGGCAGAGTCTCTTGTAACCGACACCGGATCAATATAAAACATTGCAGGATAAAGCCATAACAATAATCACATGGAGCCGTGAATCATGCATGTGACTAAGGACTGTATCATTATCAACCTTCGTACCGATGTGCAACGACACTCGTCACGGAAGTAGACTGGGTCTACAGTGAATCATTCAGGTGTACGCTGCGCTCACACTTGGCACCGTCTCTTATCTGTGACGCGTGACGCCCCAAAGCAGAAACAACATGGCGTCGCCATCCCGCTCCGTCAAGTCGCTATCACGTATAGCATAGCAACGGGGTGCGAGAGGCACGATCCGACGTGCTTGGTCCGTTATGGAAGAGTTGGAAGTCCCGAGGGACTCTTTTACAACATCCGTACTAATTTCGTTCAACTTGAGTTACAAAATAATTAATTAAAACGACACGCAAATGGGCGATGGTGGCTTTTTACAGCGCACGATAAGAATCGACAAACATAGACGTAACCAGTTCAGCTCGAAACAAGATTCAAAATGGCGACCATGGGATCTGAAAGTGACTTTGACTGCACGTGCAGATTGAAGTTTGAAGGCGGGGTGTTGAAATCTGAGACGATGTGTTATTTGTGTGTCAAAGGGGTCGTCTTAAGCATTCATCTCGCACGCAGCAAGGGGCGAGAAGTAATCAAAATGGCGACTTTCCGCACACAATGTATCTCACTTCAATTAAGCTGCAGCTTCCTATTTAACACCTAACACAGACTTGATTGTGTAAAAGCAGGGGGTGTATTTGGTCACTCAAAGTATAACAATTACGTCACAAGATATAACGCCACACTTCTTTGTTTACAATTTGTAATGATGGTAACGTCTTCCTGTCAATAATTAGTGACACCATTCATCGCAGAAATTCTGCAGATATACTTTCTTTAGATTTCTTCCGTGTTCTGCGGACTTTTCTTGTTACATGTGAGGCAAGAGTGGATGAGTGAGCTGGATTTACGCGAATCGAACCATGGCCTTTAGCGTGATGGGCGAACGCTTTTACCACTAGCCTACCCAACCGACCCCTTGAGACAAGAAGCAAAATGCTAACAAATCTGTTTCCAAACATTCTTGAAACAGGTGAGGTGAGGTGAAATTGGGTTTAACGTCGCGTCCAAGATTATTGCACTTATATAGCGACGTGCATGCACGTGTGTGTCTGTGGCTGCTTGTACTAGTCAAGACTGATGCCGATTTATAGTGCTAGCTCACTGAGATACTATGCCGCAGTTTAACATGAATACCCCACTCAGACACAGTATACTGACTCCGAGGCGACCAGTCCTTGTTTTAGCCCCTTAATGTCGAGCGCCAGACAGGGTAACAACAAGTACCATCTTTTAACGTCTTTTGGTATGACGCGGTCGGGGATCGAACCCCGTACCTTCCGCTCTCCGGGCGGAC
Organism: Haliotis rufescens; assembly: GCF_023055435.1. Taxonomy (NCBI): domain Eukaryota; kingdom Metazoa; phylum Mollusca; class Gastropoda; order Lepetellida; family Haliotidae; genus Haliotis; species Haliotis rufescens. The sequence goes on along the minus strand of NW_025964361.1, from coordinate 55,121,316 downwards.
GCTCTACCACAAGACCACGGAGGCGGCCGCTTGAAACAGGATTTAACAAACAAAATACGAACATTAAGAACAAACTCAACATTTTCCATTTCCATTTCGGTCAGATTTATACCACAAAATAATACTATGACCATAAAATCATGGCATAAAGTGATAACAGGGACCCACATTTGTACATGTTTTTTAGATATTTTGACACAATTCCCGCGCCACGTCAGAGGAACGGGTCAGTGTTCGAGACACCCGATGGTATTAAATACACAAAGAGCATTAATAATTCTGGAAATACATGCTAATTGCAATTCAACGGCAAAATCACACCATCTCTGGTGGCACATGACACATTCCTCAGTTGCATCCTCCCAGGAAATGAAACCCGGAAGTGTAGGGATACAAGATAACTAGGATGACTGGATCACATGATGCTCTATGGCACACAGCGTTGTTCTTGCTGAACGCTTTTCATCAACACGAGGAGTCTGCTCTGGTCTCCCAATTTGAGGACGGACTGCAATGCGAGACTGATTTTGTTCAGTGATTTTGTTTGCTTGTTTGTTTGTTGTTTAACGCCGAACTCAGCAATATCACGGCGGTCTGTGAGTGAATGAGTGAGTATGGTTTTACGCCGCTTTTAGCAATATTCCAGCAATATCACGGCGGAGGACACCCGAAATGGGCTTCACACATTGTACCCATGTCTGGAATCGAACCCGGGTCTTCGGCGTGACGAGCGCACGCTTACCCACTAGGCTATCCGACCGGGTCTGTTAGTAATCGAATCTGGACCAGATAACCCAGCGATTGACACCATGAGCATCTCCCTACGCAATTGGGGTACGATGACATGGATCAACCAAGTCAGCGAATCTGACCACCCGATTCCGTTACAACAAGAATTGGTTGGTGAAGACCTGTTCTAACCCGGATCTTCACGGGTAAAAAATACACACTGCATATCACCTAGATGAATCGGTTATATGAACTGAATGGGAATGAACTACGCAATGAGGATACAACCAAGTCAGCGAGTCTGACCACCCGATCCCGTTAGTCGCCTTTTACGACATGAATATGCTAAGCATAGGTTGCTGAAGAAATATTCTCTACCCGGATCTTGGAAACTACACCCATGTTTGATGGTGGTTAAAATTGAAACAAACAAAAGAAATGGTTATTCCATGGAGATGTATTTGAGCGTGTTGTTTCGGACATTAAGTTTGCAGTGTTTCGGCGACTGTTTTCAGCCTTGTGACGTTTTGATAACGTTTGTAATTTGGGGGTCAAATCCAATTTTCAAGTGTATACTTTCTTTTGCCCGGCATTTTATGCTCACTAGCGATTATCAGTATCAACACCCGAAGTGTCGCAGTATGTTTTGTTGCCACATTATTCAGCTGTGGAAAGTGCGAGAAGAAAACTGACGTCATAAAGATCCATTACTCTGATACCGTGTTACTCTGGATGGTGGAGTCGCTTTTCAAAGCCATGATTACCCAACCACAAAAGAAACTTTTATTTTATTTGAAACACAGTGTGAACGAAGTTTCCAGATAACGTCCAAAGGCTCTCAATGTCAGGAATAACAAAGCGCCTGTGAATAACCGCGTTAGAGTTGGTCTTCAGCAACCCATACTTGTAAATTCGACTAGCGGGATCGGGTGGTCAGGCTCGCTCACTTGGTTGATGCATCTCATCTTGTCCCAAATACATAGATCGATGCTAACGGTGTCATTCACTGGATTGTCTAGTCCAGAGACGATTATTTACAGACCGCCATATAGCTGGAATATTGCGGCGTTAAACAACAAACAGACAATAACAAATCAATCTAATTATCAATCTATTTACATGTAGAAAATCATAAAACAGTATGAAGACGATTTAAAGAGTGGAAAAGACACTGCTCTTCTTTTACAACGAGTACACTCACTCCTCTATTCCCCACATTCAACCTTCAACCATTCAAAGATTATCTTAATATTTTGAAACCTGAGATGATGAAATGAATTACTTTTAATATCCATGATACATTTGCCATTCCATTAGCGGATGACATAATGCATTTATATCCAAATTCGGACACACCGTACACGGTTGTAACAATGGGCCAACGTCAACAACGGCCGTGTGATTGCCTTTTGTTTCAGATCAGTTGAATGTAACGGTGGATGTTGAAATGCGATCTCAACAGCTTAGGCTTAACTCTCCTGCCTGCCTGCCAACTCCCCGCTAATAGCCGAGCTCCCTAGGGTACTGAGGATTCTCTTTAAGCTTCCTCCAACCCATGTTTCCTCGCTACACTCGGGGTTTTATGTTTAGACGATTTGTGGGCTATTTCCTGTCACTTGTGCATTAGAGTAGCTGCAGAGTACACACATTTACAGGCCTTTGTTTTCCTGAAGCATGATTAAAATTGACGGAGAACCCGGAAGTACCCGTGAAGTAGCTCACGACTCGGGCTAACCAACCTCGTTTGGGTCCGGGTTTATCAATGATCTTGTACTCAACTGGGGTTAAATGTTTCCACCTCAGATTCCACTGAAATATTCACACATATCCTATTTGTTTTCTGGTTTTTTTTGGGTTTTTTTGTTAAAACCGATATTGGTGTCAAGAAACACATGAAATGTCAGCTTATAAGCTTATATCAGCTTATATAACCATTCTCATGGTTTTGGAAAGGGTTTTGTCGGGTTCTATAATTTTTGCTAGATTTTTGTTATATTTTTCATTATTATTATTATTATTTTATTCTTTTATTTATTTTTTATTTTTTGTGTGTGTGTATTATGGAAATAGTGATAGTTATTTTTATTGATGTAAGTGTACACAGAAAAGATAGTAATGCGCATTTAATTCATATCCACGCAGTCATGGTTACGGTAAACAAAAGGCACTGTAATAAAAAAAAATTATATAAAATGGTTATGAAGTGTGTAAAACAAATACGTGTAACATATCAAAATAGTTTCAGGTAAAGTGTAGAGGCAGTGTACTGTTATTGACATCGGTAAGGTAAAATAACGGGATTTAAAAACACGCAGATGTTACCGTGAACATAGCGAAGTACCAACCATTTACTAATTGTGTGATCAAAGCGAGAAGGAAATGATGCAGAATATTCGATACCTTCCATCATGACCTACACCTAGCAATCTATAAATACGTTTCTTGCCCCCTGGTATTTTAGAAGAAATTGTTTTGACAAAGTGTAACAAGATCACTGGCAATGGGCAAGGGCAGAGTTTCACTGGAATGGACTTATTCTAATGGAGCCGTATGTGGTTCAAACATTTCTAATGATTGATTTGGAGTTTTCGATTACCTCAGAGCATGTTTTACTTTGCATTGCCTTCATTCGTGACCAACTCGTGTTATTCCGGGACAAGCCGAAGAGAGACTCGTGCCCCTCTCGTGGTCATTTTGCGACCGGGTTCCGTCTTAGCGCAAACGGGCATACCTAAAACAATTGTCAACTCGTTGCGTAATGGTTCACATATATATTCCCCATATATTATATATATCTTTCCGATGCAATTTAAAGCACATCTGGACATGCAGAATTATACAGTATGATTGAACACATTTAGCTGTGTCTTGGGTATATTTTTAAATGCAAGACATGTGTAAAATCAAAAATTATTTCTGATCAATTCTTTGACGAAGAACTTGAAATCATATGTGCATTCTGATTGTTTTTATCGCACATAAGATTCATCGATAGGGGGACGAGTCTTCTTGCAGGTTACGGAAAGGGGCGAGTAGTGACGAATGCATTGCCTTGTGACGTTGAAACCAATCGGCCAGCATCGCCCCTTTCCGTAACCTGCAAGAAGACTCGTCACCCTATCGATGAATGTTATGTGCGAAAATACGACAAACCAATCAGAAAGCGCATATGATTTAAGGTTATGAAATGGGGCGACTTGTCCCCATGCAGTAAACAGGTCTCCGCTTAAACACGCTCACGGATGCACATACATTCATTTTGGTTAACCATCTAAAATGTATATACTTATTTAGTCGACCCGTGAAGATCCGGGTTAGAATTGCTCTTCAGCAATGCATGCCGTAAAGGGAGACCATGTTTGTCGTAAGAGGCAACTAACGGGATCGGGTGGTCAGGCTCGCTGACATGGTTGATGCGTGTCATTGTATCCCAGTTGCGTGGATCGATGGTCATAATGTCAATCATTGGATTGTCTGGTCCAGACTCGATTTATTTCGCTGTCATGATGTCAATCACTGGACTGTATAGTCTAGACTGGAAAATTTGCAGACCGCCGTCAAAAAGCTGGAATATTGCTGACTGCGTCGTTAAACAACAAATAAATAAACGTATTTTGTCGTGTTTATTCCAAAATATATTCAAAAGATACTTGTATACAACAACTTTTTGAAACTATATAGTTCCAACAGGGCGGCTGGAAACTAAAGCACGTGGGTACCTGCGCTCGGCTGATCATGGCAAACGTTGAACTACAAACTACAAACGGTCATTGCCATAAAATAAGAAGTGAATTTTGAGTTTAAACCCAATCAGATCGAGGTGTTAAGATGCAGTTTTCGGCGGATTTTCCGTCTGACAAGCGTCAAGGTTGTCGAGTGCCAACTGGGATGCTTACATTACGTGACGGTCATGTGCTAGCGAGGTCAGTTCCAGATTACAATCACCTCAGAGGTCTATCTTCAGAGGAAATGGCCGAGCATGTTCAGAATGGGGTTCCACCAATTTGAGCAGGTTAGGCTCACCTTTCGCGAAGACCTGGTATTATCACCATTTGATGATGATTCATTAACACATGCTTATAAAAAAGTCGGAATCGTACAAAGGTGAGGTGAGGTGAAATTGGGTTTAACGTCGCGTCAAAGATTATTGCACTTATATAGCGACGTGCATGCACGTGTGTGTGTGTGTGTGTGTGTGTGTGTGTGTGAGGCTGATTGTACTAGTCAAGACTGATGCCGATTTATAGTGCTAGCACACTGAGATACTATGCCGCAGTTTAACATGAATACCCCACTCAGACACAGTATACTGACTCCGAGTCGACCAGTCCTTGTTTTAGCCCCTTAATGCCGAGTGCCAGACGGGGTAACAACAAGTACCATCTTTTAACGTCTTTTGGTATGACGCGGTCGGGGATCGAACCCCGTACCTTCCGCTCTCCGGGCGGACGCTCTACCTCTAGACCACGGAGGCAGTCCGTACAATGGACTTATGATTCAGGAAATAGTTTTGTCGCTTCCATTTACTCTCATCGTTAGGTTGTTATATTATTGACTTTATTTGTTTTTTGGTTGGTTTGTTGTTTAACGCCGCACTCAGCAATATTCCGGGTATATGACGGCGGCCTGTAAATAATCGAGTCTGGTCCAGACTCGATTATGAACAGGCTGCTGACATACAGCTGGAATATTGCTGAGTGTGGTGTTAAACAACAAACAAACAATATATATTTTGTCTGCAAAGAATGGTTACCATGGTTATCTTCTTAGGTGAATGCACCTTAAATATTAAACGTCAACGACAGAGAATAACCAGTCTCGGTTATCTGCAGAAACAGATTCCATAGAGCGTTAAAGGCAAAATAGCGGTAAAATGATATAAAAATACCACTCAAATCATTCATGACTCCTGGTGTTCACGTAAAGCATGTCCAAAGACTTTTCATCTCTTGATTCAACTTGATTCTATATTCCTGAGTTCGGCGTTAAACAACAAACAAACAAGTTGAAATAAACAAAACCTCAATATCGTATGAACTGCCATTTTTAGCCAACACGAGATTCTCGTGAAATAAGCTTTCGGCGTTTTACATCCGTGAAGCATGCTCTGTAACATGTTTCCAAACGCATGTGCGGGGTTCTTGGCGTGGCGAAGCACGAAATGCACGTGAAATATGATCTCTGCGTTTGAACTGCGTGAACCCGGTTATGTGTCAAGGTTAAGACCGCCCGTGTCGGGAGCGTCGATCATTCTGTTTACGACCTGGTCGAGGATGTCGTCAGTCGGCCATATGTTGACACGTTTGCGGGACTCAGGGAGACGTTCATGTATTTTATTTTGACGGTTTTGTTTGAGACCGGCATTTTTATTATAAATGTTTTGTCAGCTCAATTATTTCTTTACGAAAATAAACTTGGAAATCCTGAAAATCAAATTGTGGCTCCCTCAGAAATAATAGTTTATTTATTCTCTTTATCTATAACTCAACCAATAGTAATTCTTCGATATGAACGATTAAACACGTGCATATGTATGTATACCTGGTGCATTTGTTTCACAGAGGCGTCAAACGGGATCTGGTGGTCAGGCTCGCTGACTTGGTTGAGTGAGTGAGTGAGTATGGTTTTACGCCGCTTTTAGCAATATTCCAGAAATATCACGGCGGGGGACACCAGAAATGGGCTTCACACATTGTACCCATGTCGGGGACGAACCCGGGTCTTCGGCGTGACGAGCGAACGCTTTAACCACTAGGCTACCCGACCGCCCGACTTGGTATCTCAAATACGTAGATCGATGCTCATGGTGTCAGTCACGGGATAGTCTGGTCCAGACTCGATTATGTACAGACCGCCGTCATATAGCTGGAATAGTGTTGTGTGCAGCGTTAAACAACAAACAAACAAACACAATCCTCCTGTGCGTTCAACTCACTCACTCAAATGTCATTAAACCCGTGCTTGCTGTAAAAGGCGACTGTGCTTGTAAGAGGCGACTAAAGGAGTGAGTGAGTATGGTTTTACGCCGCTTTTAGCAATATTCCAGCAATATCACGGCGGGGGACACCAGAAATGGGCTTCACACATTGTACCCATGTCGGGAATCGAACCCGGGTCTTCGGCGTGACGAGCCAACGCTTTAACCACTAGGCTACCCGACCGCCCCGTGCTTGTAAGAGGCGACTAAAGGGATCGGGTGGTCAGGGTACGCACGCACAAGTGCAATAATCTTGGACGCAACATGTAGCATGAATGTCATGTTGTGTGATGGTGCTAGGCAGAAACCAAACTTCGGTTTAAAGTTTTAAGTGACTTTATTGAATATGTTAATGATATCACCGATAAAAATCAGTCAAGGTACAAAAAACTAACATTGGTTTTTACCAATATTAATATCATATACGAGGAAAACATCGTGACATCAGCCAGTTGAAATGCAGTAAATAACCCAACATTTGTAACCTTATACTATCCCGGCCCGTGTGCACTCAACATACGGGGTAACATGAGGACATTTCGAGGTCAGCGTCCCTAGTCAGGTGGTACCGCAGAGGGGGGTCATCCAAGTGACCCCTTCCATTTCAGGGGTCATTTCGGTAGTAACGGATCACGTGGTAGAGACTCCACACTTCCTCTTCCCCTTCGTCACACGCGAGTGGTCTCCTAGCAACAAGAGATATAAACAATGGTGGAGACAGCAATGCATGCCATCGCCTTGTATGACTCCACGCTCGAGCGACCATGTGTCTCATGGGTACAGGTGCTGGGGATTGAAGTGAAGGTGTATTGTGCCGATGTTGGACTTCAAAGGCATCCTTAGTGCCGCTTCACTGGCCACGGTAGCGACAGGTTCTACTGTTAGTGTGAACAGGTATGGCACGCGACAAGTTGATGGGTTGCACAGGTAACGTTCAACTGCCAAGACGTTTCACAGGTGTCTTGTAAAATTGTCACAGTTGAACGGTTGCCTTGGCATCTCGTTTATTACTTCTGTTTTCTGTGTTTTTTGTACCATTAAACACGCATGGCAGCTATTGGAGTTAATGAAGCGTAAGAAGAAACAGACATTAGTTTGCCCTCCTTTCTTGTTTTGTTTGGTTTAGTCGTTGACTTTGTGTTAATCGTCATCTGCTTTTTTCAACTGGATACAATTAAAATCCCACCGACGAGGGTAACACGCACTTAATTCGTAGACGTGTGTGAGTGGGTATTAATCAATGCCGAAGACATATACATTTCAAACATAATGAGTAAGTGAGTGAGTTAGTATGGTTTTACGCCATTTTTAGCAATATTCCAGCAATATCACGGCGGGGTACACCAGAAATGGGCTTCACACATTGTACCCATGTCGGGAATCGTACCCGGGTCTTCGGCGTGACGAGCGAACGCTTTAACCAGTAGGCTACCCGACCGCCCCTTTTTAAACATAACAAAGCTTTAAAATATATTTAATATATTTATAAACTAACGATACACAATTTATTGTGTGAATGAAATTCGAGTGCACACTGACCCATTGATTGGGGTAATAAGGTAGCGCTTCGAGCATTCTTTAGGGGGGTGGATGTGACGCATTATTAATATGCATATATTATCCAGGCATCATATGCGTAAACAAAAACACATTAACAAAACACATTGATCACCACATTAAAACACATTCAACAAACACATACACATATTTTGTTTGTTGTTTAACGCCGCACTCAGCAATATTTTTGGATGGCGGTCTGAAAATAATCGAGTCTGGACCAGACAATCCAGTGATTGACATCATGAGCATCGATCTATTCAATTCTAACCCGGATCTTCACGGGTCCAACCGACACATGCATGAAGCATCCGAACAAAACACGAATAAGACCATCACGATATTTACAAAAACACAAAACCATATTCCTACTTGTATTCCTCAAACTGTTCACCAGTGTTCGAAAGTAGACCCTCACCAGTAACACGGCCTGGTGCAACTCCTAAATCTTTTTACAAATCTAAAATATGACAGCCGCATCTCGTCGTTATTTATATTGTCAAAGCGTTCTTTACCCTCGGTGGTATAAAAAACCCTTGTTAATCTGATTTTGCTTTTTTGTCTGAATTTTCGATTTTGAAGGATCCGTAGACCAAGCAGAAAAGACCTAACTGAAATAATTATTATACGTATTAAACCGTGATGATAATAATATACTTATTACACCATGATGATTATTATTATACTTATTAAACCATGATTGTGATTATTATATATATTAAACCATGATGATGATTATTATACTTATTAAACCATGATGATGATTATTATGCTTATTAAACCATGATGATAATTATTATACTTATTAAACCATGATGATTATTATTATACTTATTAAACCATAATGGTGATTATTATATATATTAAACCATGATGGTGATGATTATACTTATTAAACTATGATGGTGATTATTATACTTATTAAACCATGGTGATGATGATTATACTTATTAAATCATGATTACGATTATCATACTTATTAAACCATGATGATGATTATACTTATTAAACCATGATTATTATTATACTTATTCAACCATGATGATGATTATTATACTTATTAAACCATGATGGTGATGATTATACTTATTAAACCATGATGATGATTATTATACTTATTAAACCATGATGGTGATTATTATACTTATTAAACCATGATGGTGATTTTGTACCAGAATGATTACAATATTAACATGACAATGATCATCGCCACACCAATTACACCTAAGGCACTGTGTCAAGTAGAGTGAGTGAATGGTTGTGTGCAGTCAGTATCAGGTATACAAAAGCGGGCTGTAGATACTCTTGTTCCTTTGGGAGGCGCACCGATGGTCGATGGCATGAGCAATGACAGTGCACCATGGCACACAATCAGTCAGGTCACCCACGGAAGTGCATTTGCTGATTTTGTTGAAACTAGAAACGATATATCAATTTTAAATTACGCCTGCTATGTACAAACACAGAAATTCTGCTGCTTATAAGTAAACAGTAATCAGTTCGTCAAGTAAACAGGTAGTAAAGTAATCATTTTGAGTTGATAACAACTATTTTCTTAGACTGACATCTAGTCTCTGAAATGAAAATATTTTACAGAAACTGTTGTTTAATTATCTTAATATATATAATAAAAAGGAGCCCATTTTCGGAAACTGAAGGCATCTAGACTTGCCAACTGTTATAGACTTGCATGGACTGTATTGAATATATTTGTTTTGGGGGGTGTATGACAGACTTCTCTTTTCTATCAAGGTTGCAACTTGCAACATGTTAAAATCGCTGTTTCTGGTAGCATTCGGAATACAACACACACCATGATTTTGTCATTGAAACTAAACTAACATAATAAACTGCATTACCACAAAGTATTTCATAATTATAAAACATTTAATAACAATGTATAAATGAAAACGAATGCGGTCGCACACAGAAAACGTAGCAATTATTGTTGGTGAGCAAAACAGTCAACATTAGGTTGAATATAAAACAGTAAATATAAGACGAATGTTATTAAAACGTCTAAAATTATTAAACAAAAAGTACTAAAAGTATTAAATTACTAGCGTTTCCCAAATTTACTTCTAAAAATCTTATCAACAAAATGCGTCCGTCGTGTAATGATTACTTTGTATAGCTATCGGCAGAATGAAAGGACTTGCAATATGTCGCCCAAACTGACGTTCGCCCTATCTTCATAAACCACGGTCTAATTAGTTGATTTACATTAATAAAATTGTATCTACTAACTACATCAAAGCTGGTAATGAAACTAGGTGCGGGTCCTCTTTGATTCGAGTCCAGCGTCTCTGCCCCAACAGATGGGAACTGTACTCTGGCGACCATTTACCGGGTAGCATTGTCAGAAATATCAGGTCATTTGGCAGGTAGCTTCAATAAAACAACTGTTATACGAAATACCGCTCAATGAGAGCACATGTTGCTAATCAGGTTTAAGTACCGGCCACATGCCTCCGCACCCACGGGACACAACCCATCCCGCTCACTGTCTCCCCCTAACCCCCCCTCCACGCTGCTCTACGCCCGGGTCAATTAGTTTTGTTGCAGGGCGCACGTGCCTTTGAGGTGGCGTAATGGCCGGCGGGATATAGAACAGCGCAAATGATTGGTCGCGTGTCCAGTCACGCGTCAACAACGCCCTCTATCGGTTGGACCATATGGCAGCATGATATGCTTGGATGAGGCTCGGGGCTTAGATGTCTTGTCGTAATTGACTCAAAAGTGTTGCGGAGTTGAGAGAGAGGGACGCGTACAATGGCACATGCTACTTTAATAAATTATAACGTGATAGCTGTCAATCACGAGACTATAAGATGTCATTTTCATTATAGTATAATTGCGTTTTGAAAAGTCATGTGGAATTTAATTTGGTTAAGGAGGTGTAAACATTCTATCCACACTTTCTAAGATCCAACGAAACGATCCATATTGAACACGAGGGGCCAGACCGTTTTGAAAGCGTGAAATATGCATTAGTGGAAAATATGAATTTCCGAAATGAAATTTAGATATTATGTTTGAAGCCATTTTCCACTATTTCAAATACGTGGAATGAGAAGATATGAAGGAGACTTTAAGATAAAATATACAATCAATCCCAAGAGTTTAATCGGTGCGGTCATGAACATGAATTGTTTATGTGTGAGTGAGTGAGTTGGGTTTAACGCCGCTTTTAACAGTATTCCAGTTATATCATGGCGTGTCAGCTTAATGTGGGAGGAAAGCCCGAAGTGACGCAGGTATCAGACGTTTACCACTTCGGTGAAACCTACGAGCACGGGTATGGTGCTGACAAAGAATTGTTTAAGTGCATGGCTTTAATGTAAATGTCGTTATTCGGATACTGGGTGTTTCAGGAACCGTTCACTGAGTCTGAAGTCGAGTCAAGAAAGATATAATACTCCACTACAGTTAAAAACTTTACGTCTAAGGCGCCGAAGTTCGTTGTGTATAGTTGCGTCCCTTGGGCATACCGAGAAACCTTTTATTGTGGGTTTGAATCCCGGTTCGTCCCGATTGTTTCTAGGTTTGTCAGTACCATACCCGTGCTTGTTGGTTTCACCAAAGTGGTAAACGTCTGAGACCTGCATCACTTCGGGCTTTCCTCCTATATAAAGCTGACGGGCAGTGATATAACTTGAATACTGTTCAAAGCGGCGTTACCCGTGAGGATCCGGGGTAGAATAGGTCTTCAGCAACTCATGCTTGCCGTTAAAAGCGACTATGCTTGTCGTAAGAGGCGACTAACGGGATCGGGTGGTCAGGCTCGCTGACTTGGTTGATGCATGTCATCGTATACCAACTTTGTATATCGATGTTCAAGATGTCAATCACTGGATTGTCTGGTCGAGACTCGATAATTTACTGACCGCCGTCATATAGCTGGAATATTGCTGAGCGCGGCGTTAAACAACAAACAAAACAAAATATGAAAGCGGCGTTACAGCCAACTCACTCACTCATTCACTTTCCCTCTACCTCACCACATCCTGCCGTTCAGATGTCTTGTCGTGAGCTGGACGGAACTAGATCGGGTGGTCAGTCTTTGTCACGTGACTGTGGGTCATCATGAGGGCATGGGTCTTTTCTCGTCTTTGAGTCACGGTATGGTTGGCCTCGTCCAGATTCGATTCTTTACAGGCCTCTGCGTTAAACATACTCACTCGTCACCCCCGTCGTTGGTGTCACTCTCGTCGTCGTCATTCACGCCATCGGTGTCATGATCATTATCATTGCGTCTTCATAAGTCGTACACAAAAAATATATATATTTACAGGGGTGTTAAATAAGAAACAGTTGATACCCCTGATTCAGGGTTATTAGGTTTATCATACCAAACTGGCTTCCTGTCGCTGCAAAGTAATTTGATCACAATGCTTTGCACACCGTTGTGACGCCAGTTTAGATGACATCACAATCAAATGACATCACCAATATCTCTGTCACAGATCTAATCTGTGATGTCTGATGCAAGGTTGATGTTAAGGTTACGTCTGTGGTGGTGTGAGTTTTATGTTAATATTGGAGTGAGTGAGTATGGTTTTACGCCGCTTTTAGCAATATTCCAGCAATATCACGGCGGGGGACACCAGAAATGGGCTTCACACATTGTACCCATGTCGGGAATCGAACCCGGGTCTTCGGCGTGACGAGCGAACGCTTTAACCACTAGGCTACCCGACCGCCCCTGTTAATATTGGATCGGTGATGAGCAATCCAAGGTTGATGTAAAGAATAGATCTGCGATGTGTGATTTAGGTTGGTGTGAAGATTAGATCTGTGATGTGTGATTCAAGTTGCTGTTAAGATTAGATCTGTGATGTGTGATTCGGGTTGGTGTGAAGATTAGATCTGTGATGTGTGATTCAAGTTGCTGTTAAGATTAGATCTGTGATGTGTGATTCGGGTTGGTGTGAAGATTAGATCTGTGATGTGTGATTCGGGGTTGCTGTTAAGATTAGATCTGCGATGTGTGATTTAGGTTGGTGTGAAGATTAGATCTGTGATGTGTGATTCAAATTGGTGTGAAGATTAGATCTGTGATGTGTGATTCAAGTTGGTGTGAAGATTAGATCTGTGATGTGTGATTTAGGTTGGTGTGAAGATTAGATCTGCGATGTGTGATTTAGGTTGGTGTGAAGATTAGATCTGCGATGTGTGATTCAAGTTGCTGTTAAGATTAGATCTGTGATGTGTGATTCGGGTTGGTGTGAAGATTAGATCTGTGATGTGTGATTCAGGTTGATGTGAAGATTAGATCTGTGATGTGTGATTTAGGTTGGTGTGAAGATTAGATCTGTGATGTGTGATTCAAGTTGCTGTTAAGATTAGATCTGTGATGTGTGATTCGGGGTTGCTGTTAAGATTAGATCTGTGATGTGTGATTCAGGATGGTGTGAAGATTAGGTCTGTGATGTGTGATTCGGGGTTGCTGTTAAGATTAGGTCTGTGATGTGTGATTCAGGATGGTGTGAAGAATAGATCTGTGATGTGTGATTCAAGTTGGTGTGAAGATTAGATCTGTGATGTGTGATTCGGGGTTGCTGTTAAGATTAGATCTGTGATGTGTGATTTAGGTTGATGTGAAGATTAGATCTGTGATGTGTAATTCAAGTTGCTGTTAAGATTAGATCTGTGATGTGTGATTCAAGTTGCTGTGAAGATTAGATCTGTGATGTGTGATTCAAGTTGGTGTGAAGATTAGATCTGTGATGTGTGATTCAAGTTGGTTTGGAGATTAGATCTGTGATGTGTGATTTAGGTTGCTGTTAAGATTAGATCTGTGATGTGTGATTCAGGTTGGTGTGAAGATTAGATCTGTGATGTGTTATTCAGGTTGGTGTGAAGATTAGATCTGTGATTCAGGTTGTCCGAATATTAGATCTGTGATGTGTGATTCGGGTTGTGTGAAGATTTCATCTGTGATGTGTGTTTCGGGGTTGATGTGAAGATTAGATCTGTGATGTGTGATTCAGGTTGGTGTGAAGACGAGATCTGTGATGTGTGATTCAGGATGGTGTGAAGATTAGATCTGTGATGTGTGATTCAGGTTGATGTGAAGATTAGATCTGTGATGTGTGATTCAGGTTGGTGTGAAGATTAGATCTGTGATGTGTGATTCAAGTTGGTGTGAAGATTAGATCTGTGATGTGTGATTTAGGTTGGTGTGAAGATTAGATCTGTGATGCGTGATTCAGGTTGGTGTGAAGATTAGATCTGTGATGTGTGATTCGGGGTTGCTGTTAAGATTAGGTCTTTGAAGTGTGATTGAGGTTGGTGTGAAGATTAGATCTGTGATGTGTGATTCAGGTTGGTGTGAAGATTAGATCCGTGATGTGTGATTCGGGTTGGTGTGAAGATTAGATCTGTGATGTGTTATTCAGGTTGGTGTGAAGATTAGATCTGTGATTCAGGTTGTCCGAATATTAGATCTGTGATGTGTGATTCGGGTTGTGTGAAGATTTCATCTGTGATGTGTGTTTCGGGGTTGATGTGAAGATTAGATCTGTGATGTGTGATTCAGGTTGGTGTGAAGACGAGATCTGTGATGTGTGATTCAGGATGGTGTGAAGATTAGATCTGTGATGTGTGATTCAGGTTGATGTGAAGATTAGATCTGTGATGTGTGATTCAGGTTGGTGTGAAGATTAGATCTGTGATGTGTGATTCGGGTTGGTGTGAAGATTAGATCTGTGATGTGTTATTCAGGTTGGTGTGAAGATTAGATCTGTGATTCAGGTTGTGTGAAGATTAGATCTGTGATGTGTGATTCAGGTCGTGTGAAGATTTCATCTGTGATGTGTGTTTCGGGGTTGCTGTTAAGATTAGATCCGGATGTGTGAATCAAAGTGGATGTTAAGATTAGGTCTGTGATTTTGTGTGAATCAAGATTGATGTTAAATTTAGGGGTCGATATGAATGATTCAGGGTTTGTGTTAAGATTATGAAAGGGTATGACTGACAGTACAAAGACAATGCTCTCTCCACAACCAGAGCACATTTAGTGACCACTTGTCGCCACCACAACACTGTGTTCTGTATCGCCCGCCTGGTTCATCCTTGAGTGTACTGAATGGCTGCGTTTGTCTGGTCTAATTGAGAACCCAATGGTAATGGGGATTGTACATTTTACAACAGCTATTAACGCAAAGTGGGTAACGACGCTTTTCCCAACACAAGATTGGTTGAAGTTGGAATGTATGCGGCTGGTTGCTGTTTGTTTGTTGTTTAACGCCGCACTCATGACAGCGGTCTGTAAATAATCGAGTTGAGACCAGACAACCCGGTGGTTAACATCATGAGCATCGATCTCCGCAATTGGGATAAGATGACACACATCAACCAAGTCAGAAAGCCTGATCACCGGATCCCGTCAGTCGCCCTTATAAGCATGGGTTGCCGAAGACCAATTCCAACCCGGATCTTCAAGGGTAGGAAGACATAAGTACCTAGCCTATATATTTATGCTACCAAGCACCGTGCCATTTCACACAGTGAACAAAAACAATAGCAAAACTCAATATATTTATTTGCCATGGCAGAACTGGGATAAACGAAGAGATTTGAAACATATACTGTAATTATTTAAAATAATCCCTAATCAGGCCTGAAACTCTCCCAGGAATAATTAATTCTTCTTGATATGATGTAGCTCGTGAGTTATTGTGTCGGTAATCATAAGCACTAGGATTAGCTACCCACGCTATTGATTCATAGACATGAACTTGACACCGAATACTGCTCGAGTGAGCTACTTCAAACATCGCCACTATGTCATAACGAAGCAATCGACGCCTAACAGAAACTCCAAACAGTGTCACGTCTTAGAATAGACACGCTCCAAATAGCCGCAAACCTAGAAATCAGCATGATAGCAGCTCCGAACATCGCGTGCGATGTTAGAAATGAGAAAATGCCATGTGACAGAAGCTCCGTACATCGCTACAACTGAGAAAGCGGCAGTCTGGACTTTCCTGAAAAACAAACAATGTTTATCGAATATTCTATCCGAGCCCGTTAAACACGTCGCCGGGTCAATGGCGAGGCTCGAATGAAATAAAACACTTGATAAACACAATTACCTGTCATTGTAAGCCCCAGGTGAGCGTGCGACGAAGGCGGAAGGTGGATAACGAAGATCGGAAATCATTGACAAGGCCTCTACAGCCATTTCCGCGCCATGTTTGTTTATGTTGAAGTCTCTGCGCTGAGGCAGGACTGTCCGTGATGCGGGTGGATGGAGAGGTCTGGGCAGGGACATAGGAGTGGTGCTGTGGGGTCGGGACGTGCACTCATTATCAAGGATCGATGGACTTTGATCTGCGAATGTATATTTTCCTTGAATAACGGACATAAAATTGCCACTGCATCAACTTATAATCGATCTAAATTACCCCGTTGGTTTTGGTTTGTTTTTTTGTCTTTTGGTGTGTGTGTGTGTTTGTGCGTGCGTGTGCGTGCGTGTGTGTGTTGTGCGTTTTACGCGGCAGTCTTTATCACGACGATCTACAAAATATCGAGTCAAGGCCCAACCCAGGGGGTGATAGCATGAGCAACGACGAACGCCATCGGGGTGCGATGACGCCTTGGCGGAGTGATGGAGCTTGGTCCACCCGATTCCCATTGTAGTCTGTGGACCTATTTGGACCCTGAATACTCACAGAAATGTATTTGTAAACCATTTAGCTCACCTGGTTAACGTGTATTTATTTCGTGACCTGTTTGTCTGTCGTCCGTTGTGCGTTGTGCACATCTCCTCGGAAACCACTGGACCAATGAAGTTCACCAATGTTCACATGCTTGCTCCCACCGATGACGACACTTCAGTTTGTTCAAGAAGGTCCAATTCGATTTTAAGCATGGCCACCATAACAGCCGTATTGGAAAACCTACGAGTGGCTATTACTATGCCATTGTTTTGCCGCCCCGTGAAGATCCGGGTTAGAATTGGTCTTCAGTAACCCATGCTTGCTTTAAATGACGACTATGCTTGTCGTAAGAGGCGAATATGCTTGTCCCAAGAGGCCACTAACGGGACCGGGTGTCAGACTCAAAGACTTGTCATCGTGTCCCAATTGAGTAGATCAATGCTTATATGATTCACTGGATTGTCTGGTCCAGACATACAAACAAGCATTCATTTGCCAAGTGTAAAGAACTGTGTTATATTTTTAGTTAGTAGTGCTAACTTTACAGCGATATTCTGTATTTTAACTTTTATGTTTAGTTCACGTTTTCTAATATGCCCAAAATGCTTCACTGAAATTGGTGAACTTTCACATGGATGTTTCTTCGTGTGATGAAGTCATATTTTGTTCACATTATGAGCATTTTAACGTTAGATTATAATGATTAGTATTAATGCAGAAACTATTGAATGACAGCAACGTTAACGTTGGTGAAGTGGCTGTTTTTTGGTTGACATTTTTAACTGTTTTCCAGGTGAGCTACAGTGACATGACACTATTGCCTTAAAGCTTATTTGTCTAAGACAGCTTATTTCTGGTTGGAGGGCGCATGCTTGGGTTGGATCCTCCCACAATCTAGAGGCAATTCATACTGATGTGGACCTCGATCTTCAATCAGGGGGGACACGGGCGACCAATGGTCCACAAGGCTGTAGTTAACTGTGATGGGTTAGGTCCCTTAGATGTCGGCTTGTAGGTTCGAATCCCGATTCACCCTGATGTTTGGTTTGTCTGCACCTACACATACTCGTGGGTTTCTATTGAACTAAGACCTGCCTCACGTTGGCTTGACTCGAACAGACGTACTGTCCACAACGGCGTCACACCAAACTCGCCCACTTTATAGCTTGGCCTGGGTGTATAAGAATGTTGCTGTAGAAACGATTCGCAGCTGTATTCGTGATCTTTGGTCATGAGCTCTGATTAACGCCGCTCTGAACAATATGTTTCCTGTAATGTCATGGAGAAGTGATGTGAAATTGGGCTTAACGTCGCGTCCAAGATTATTGCACTTATATAGCAACGTGCATGCACGTGTGTGTCGGACTAATGTCGATTTATAGCGTTAGCCCACTGAGATAACATGCCGCAGTTTAACATGAATGCCCCACTCAGACACAGTAGACTGACTCCGAGCCGACAAGTCCTTGTTCCATACACTTAATGCCGAGCGCCAGACAGGGTAACAACAAGTACCATCTTTTAACGTCTTTTGGTATGACGCTGTACCGCTAGACCACGGAGGCGGTCTGTCATGTCACGGAGTGTCAGCTTGACGTTGTTTGTTTGTTTGTTATTTAACGCCGCAATCGGCAATATTCCAGCTATATGACGGCTGTAAATAATCAAGTATGTACTAGACAATCCAGTGATTGACACCATGAGCATCTCCCTACGCAATTAGGATCGATGACATGCATCAACCAAGTCAGCGAGCCCGACCACCCGATCCCATTACGCGCCTCTTACGACAAGCACAGTTGCCTTTTAAGGCAAGCATGGTTTGCTGATGATTTATTTTCTACCCGGGAATATACGGTAATAGTGCCATATGGCTGGAAGAATGAAGATCACTAACAATCTGTCGTCAGGTACTCTTATGAATGCAAATATAAATACTGGTATCCTGTCTTTTCTTAATGCTAATACTTACACTTTCTATTTACACAGATTAAGGTATTAATTATATAGGTGCATTTTCACTGTTAGCCTTTTGAATAATAGGTTGTTCTCTACATTTGTCTGTAGCATTAGGGGGTACCTAACGATAACAGGCCCTGTACAATAACTGAGTTTTGTTTAACGTCGCTTACTTGTTTAACAGTATTGCAGTTGTATTACGGAGTGTTAGCTTGATGTGGGAGGAAAGCCCGAAGTAATCCAGACGTTAGACGTTTCAGTGCCGTAGCCAGCCGGAGGGCAGGGTGGCAGTTGGGCTCCCCCCCCCCCCCCCCCCCCCCCCCGGTTTTTAAAATATAGAAAACAGTTTTATTTGAATCATGAAAATACAAGTTGGGGACAGGTGATACTTGTTCAAATACTTGGCCCCCCTGTCAAAAAAAGTTAACTACTGCCTTGCGTTTACAATCTTGGTGAAACCTACGAGTACGGGAAGATAGGGTGCTGACAGACCTTGAAACATAATCGGTTCTAATCGGGATTCGAACATATGACCGTATGTTTCTGACATACCTAAGGAACACTTTGCACAGTGAGTTGCGGCGAGTTAGACGACTGGATCACCCCTGCCCTCTGTAAGAGAAAAATACTATTTCTGATAAAGGGTAGGGGTCAACACAAAGAGCAATCCCAATGTTTAGTTCCTGGAACACTTTACTCGTCTGCTAAATGAAGTTTTATGATCTGGCTGAATCTGGTTATCCTAATTGTGTAGACAGAGACTCCACATCACACGGCAGTAATTATAACGTCTAGAACTGGCCACCCGACCGTAGTGTGGTGGCCATCTTAGAAGTGTACCGCAACACTAGGATCAAAACAATTAACTGTAATCGTTGCCTAGCAACAATAGTCTAACAGTCAGAACAGCGACAGTCAGAACAGAGTCCAGTTTAAACTTACACCCTAATTAAGTTTGAAATACGCGATCGATAGACAACGAACTGATCATGATCGAAGAGAGAAATCTAACGAAGGATTTGAGTCTCGACGAATACACGGGTGCGGATGGTTCGCGTGAGAAAATGTCTCAAAACCCGCGAATTCTGTAAAAAATGAAAAAAAGTTGTCAATCATCGTTCATTTAAAAATGTATGTCTTTTTCCGATCTGTGACCAACAATACTTTATAATAACCAAGACATCAAAAGTCGGAACTATTTTTTGTTACAACGAATCAAATTATTTCGCAGTGACAAAAAGCAGTTCGGTGAGGTGTTGGTCTAATATTGTGGAGCTCCGCAGTATGGCTTTTTATCTGATTCTCTTTTCGTGACGTGTTGAACTTACAAACGTTGACAGCTTTCTTTTACAAGCGATCATCATAAACAAGTTACAGACAGTCGGCCGCTACGTGGGGATTCTGCCGCGTGTCATTATCTGACAACACATACCGCCATGAATCTGGTTTCATATAAAACCATAACGGCAAACCACTAAAACGAAAAGATATTTTTAGGGTGTGAGGTTAAAGCAATTTTGCATGATTGGCTTTAACTTACACCAACATACTCGTGTAGTGACAACCACACATATTAAAATTATTTTTCAGAAATACGATTTGTAAAGTGTATATTATAAACATGCGCACAGGTCTCAATGGGAAAGCTGTCACTAGGTTTTCAAGAGTGTTTGCATGGTGGCTTTTGGATGGCCTAGTGGTTAAAGTGTCTGCTCGTTACACTACATATCCGGGTTGAATACAAAGGTTGGTATAACGGGGTATCATCCATACAGTGTATTTGTTTTATTGTTAAGAGGGACAATATGGTTTAGCTAACCTGAACCGAACTGTCAAATGCCCACAATCGTGGCGGGATTGTCAGTCTTCTTTAAGATTACATTTCGCATCATGAGGCCACTTACACGAAGAGGCCCTTGACACAACGATGCCCTTAACACAACGAGGCCCTTAACACAATGAGCCCCTTAACACCGTGAGGCCCTTAACACAATAAGGCCCTTAACACCGAGAGGCCCATAACACAATAAGGCCCTTAACACGACGATGCCCTTAACACAATAAGGCCCTTAACACCGAGAGGCCCATAACACAACAAGGCCCTTAACACGACGATGCCCTTAACACGACGAGGTCCTTAACACAACGAGGCCCTTAACACGACGAGGCCTTTAAAACAGCGAGGCCTTTAACACGACGAGGCCCTTAACACAACGAGGCTCTTAACTCGACGAGGCCCTTAACACAATGAGCCCCTTAACACGACGATGCCCTTAACACAACGAGGCCCTTAACACGACGATGCCCTTAACACAACGATGCCCTTAACACGACGATGCTCTTAACACAATGAGGCCCTTAACACGACGATGCCCTTAACACAATGAGTCCCTTAACACCGTGAGGCCCTTAACACAATAAGGCCCTTAACACCGTGAGGTCCTTAAGAAAATGAGACCACTAACACAATGAGGCCCTTAACACGACGAGGCCTTTAACACGACGAGGCCCTCAACACAATGAGGCCACTTACACGACGCGGCCCTTAACACGACGAGGCCTTTAACACAACGAGGCCATTGACACGACGAGGCTCTTTACATAACGAGGCCCTTAACACGACGAGGCCCTTAACACAACAAGGCCCTTAACACGACGAGGCCCTTAACACAACGAGGCCACTAACACTTCGAGGCCCTTAACATCATAAGGCCCTTAACATAACGAGGCCCTTAACACAACGAGGCCCTTAACACAACGAGGCCCTTAACACAACGAGGCCCTTAACACGACAAGGCCCTTAACACAATGAGGCCACTTACACGACGAGGCCCTCAACACAATGAGGCCACTTACACGACGCGGCCTTTAACATAACGAGGCCATTGACACGACGAGGCCCCTTACATAACGAGGCCCTTAACACGACGAGGCCCTTAACACAATGAGGCCCTTAACACAACGAGGCCCTTAACACAACGAGGCCCTTAACACAACGAGGCCCTTAACACGACGAGGCCCTTAACACAATGAGGCCACTTACACGACGAGGCCATCAACACAATGAGGCCACTTACACGACGCGGCCTTTAACATAACGAGGCCATTGACACGACGAGGCCCTTTACATAACGAGGCCCTTAACACGACGAGGCCCTTAACACAATGAGGCCCTTAACACAACGAGGCCCTTAACACAATGAGGCCACTAACACGACGAGGCCCTCAGCACAATGAGGCCCTGAACACGACGAAGTTTTTAACACAATGAGGCCCTTAACACAACGAGGCCCTTAACACAAAAAGGCCACTAACACGACGAGGCCCTCAACACAATGAGGCCACTTACACGACGCGGCCCTTAACACGACGAGGCCTTTAACACAACAAGGCCATTGACACGACGAGGCCCTTTACATAACGAGGTCCTTAACACGACGAGGCCCTTAACACAATGAGGCCACTAACACGACGAGGCCTTTAACACAACGAGGCCCTTAACACAATGAGGCCACTTACACGACGAGGCCTTTAACACGACGATGCCCTTAAAACGACGAGGCCCTTAACACAACGAGGCCCTTAACACGACGAGGCCCTTAACACGACGAGGCCCTTAACACAATGAGGCCCTTAACACAATGAGGCCCTTAACAGTATGAGACCCTTAACACAATGAAGCCCTTAACACGACGAGGCCCTTAACACTATGAGACCCTCAACACAATGATGCCCTTAACACGACCAGGCCCTTAACACTATGAGACCCTTAACACAATGAGGCCCGTAACACGACCAGGTCCTTAACACTATGAGACCCTTAACACAATGAGGCCCTTAACACCGTGAGACCCTTAACACAACGAGGCCCTTAACACCATGAGACCTTGTGACCCTTAATTCCGTGAGGGCGCATTATTTTTCAGAACCATCTCTTCATGCCCAGTGAACGATTTTTTTTTCTTTTGCAAAAATCCCGAAGAAACAATATTTATTTCCAGCATCAATGGAACAATATGTTTTTAAAAAGATTCCAGACCCGATTTTAAACATGGCCGACATGACAATACAACATACCAGTAATCCAATTATGCATGCATCATTTTAAACATATATTTGTATCTGGTGTGCATAGTAACATAGTCCTTTGATGTTTGTTTGTGTATCCGAACGTCTGACCCTTTACTTTCAAGTACAAACAGAAGTCTAGCATAGCGGTTCACTTTTTAAGTGGGGGCACGGGTGGCCCAGTCGTCAAAGGCGCCGCGATTCGCTGTGCAGAGTTGCGTCCCTTGGACACGCCAGAAACCTATGATCGTGGGTTCAAATCCCGGTTCGCCCCGATTATGTTTCTAGGTTTGTCAGCACCATACCCGTGCTCGTGGGTTTCACCGAAGTGGTAAACGTCTGAAACCTGCATCACTTCGGGCTTTCCTCCCACATTAGCTGACACGCCGTGATATAACTGGAATACTGTTAAAA
Organism: Haliotis rufescens; assembly: GCF_023055435.1. Taxonomy (NCBI): domain Eukaryota; kingdom Metazoa; phylum Mollusca; class Gastropoda; order Lepetellida; family Haliotidae; genus Haliotis; species Haliotis rufescens. The sequence goes on along the minus strand of NW_025964361.1, from coordinate 55,097,946 downwards.
GCGGCGTTAGACCAAACTCACTCACTCACTCACTTTTTAAGTCACTCGGTTCAGGAAGCAGAGAGCTGTGATATCATCCAAGCAATAATGTCACCAAGTAGTGCATACTGAATTCCAATCTAGTCTTAATCATGACTGTCGTGTCTACATGCATGTTTCGTTATGGTTTTGTTTGTTTGTTTGTTAACGCTGCACTCAGCGATGTATTCAACTAACTATGACGGCGACTAACGGGATCGGGTGGTCAGGCTCGCTGACTTGGTTGATGCATGCCATCGTTTCCAAGTTAGGTTGATCGATGTTAATGATGTCAGTCACTGGACTGTATGGTCCAGATTCGATTATTTACAAAACCGCCGAGTGCGGCGTTAAACAACAAACAAATGTAAATTGTATGCTGTGGTATGATTCTTATGGATATTTCTATTTTACACTTTCATAACCCTCGACTATCATGAAAACCTTGAAGCTAGTCAAGTGTTTGCATCTTCTCTTAAACAGTGTTGATACAATGTGTCTCACAAATGATGAACCAAACCTTTTTATCATTTGTAACCATAGCAACCAGGCTGAAACGTAGACAGTAATTAATATACAGTGAGTATACAAACGTGTCATATTTTGATGTAGGGTCTCTTATCATCTAATTTGATGGGTGATCCGAATTGGTTCATTCGCATGCTTTGGTTGGTTGGTTTGTTGTTTAACGCCGCACTCAGCAATATTCCAGCTATATGATGGCGGTCTGTAAATAATCGAGTCTGGACCAGACAATGCAGGGATTAATATCATGAGCATCGATCCACGCACTTGGGATCGATGACATGCATCAACAAAGTCAGCGTGCCTGACCACCCGATCCCGTTAGTCGCCTTTTACGACAAGCATAGTCACCTTTTACAGCAAGCATGGGTTGCTGAAGACCTGTTCTAACCCGGAATGTTCACGGGTCCATTCGCATGCGGGCGACAAACTGACCAAGGAAAGGTGAGCTACGGGACCCCGTAACTCTGTGTCTAGTCCCAACAAAACGATATCACTTCTTCGGCTGTGTCTTGACAGTTTCCATGGTCAGTGAGTGAGTGAGGTTGGTTTTACGCCGCTTTTAGCAATATTCCAGCAATATCACAGCTGGGGACACCAGAAATGGGCATCTCACATTGTACCCATGTCGGGAATCGAACCTGGGTCTTCGGCTTGACGAGCGAACGCTTTAACCACTAGGCTACCTGACCGCCCAGCGTCACACGAAAAGACGTTGAGAGATGGTACTTGCTGCACGTCGATATAAGTGCAATAATGCTGTACGCGACGTTAACTCCATCTTCACTCCCCACACCGCCCTGTCTGGACGTGTTTCTATCAATTGTTAATGAAAAGAAAATGTATGTTGTGGATTTAACGGGCGCTTCGGGTGGATCTTATTTCGCACCTTGGTTGCCCAAGGGAAAAGGAAGACTATGATTAAACAGCGTCTGAAAAAGGGTGCGTCGCCAGCATCTATCATGTGTTCTTTGTGGGAAGAGGTAAAATATTATCTGTTGTGTTCTGAGTGGGATGGGCTGAATTATTATCTATTATGGGTTCTGAGTGGGAAGGGGCAAATTACTATTTATCATGTGTTCTGAGTGGGAAGGGGTAACTTATTGTCTATTATGTGTTCTGAGTGGGAAGGGGTAAATTATTATCTAGTATGTGTTCTGAGTGGGAAGGGGTAAATTATTATCTAGTATGTGTTCTGAGTGGGAAGGGGTAACTTATTGTCTATTATGTGTTCTGAGTGGGAAGGGGTAACTTATTGTCTATTATGTGTTCTGAGTGGGAAGGGGTAACTTATTGTCTATTATGAGTTCTGAGTGGGAAGGGGTAACTTATTGTCTATTATGTGTTCTGAGTGGGAAGGGGTAACTTATTGTCTATTATGTGTTCTGAGTGGGAAGGGGTAACTTATTGTCTATTATGAGTTCTGAGTGGGAAGGGGTAACTTATTGTCTATTATGTGTTCTGAGTGGGAAGGGGTAACTTATTGTCTATTATGTGTTCTGAGTGGGAAGGGGTAACTTATTGTCTATTATGTGTTCTGAGTGGGAAGGGGTAAATTATTATCTATTATGGGTTCTGAGTGAGAAGGGATCATTTTTATCTATCATGTTCGGAGTGGGAAGGGACAAATTATTGACTATAATGTGTTCTTAGTGAGTGTGTTGGGTTTAAAGCCGATTTTAACAGTATTCCAGTTATATCGCGGCGTGTCAGCTTAATGTGGGAGGGAAGCCCGAAGTGATGCAGGTCTCAGACGTTTACCACTTCGGTGAAACCCACGAGCACGGGTATGGTGCTGGCAAACCTAGAAACATAATCGGGGCGAACCGGGATTCGAACCCACAATCATAGGTTTCTGGCGTGTCCAAGGGACGCAACTCTGCACAGCGAATCGCGGCGCCTTAGTCGGCTGGACCATCCGTGCCCCCTTTATGTGTTCTGAGTGAGAAGGGATCAATTATTATCTATCATGTGTGGAGTGGGAAGGGATGAATTATTATCTATTATGTGTTGAGTGGGAAGGTATATAGTGTTGTCTATTATGTGTTGAAAGGGAAGGGATAAATTATTGTCTATCATGTGTTGAGTTGGAAGGTATAAATTATTATTTTTTATGTGTTCTGAGTGAGAAGGGATGAATTATTATCTATCACGTGTTGAGTGGGAAGGGGTGAATTATTATCTATCACGTGTTGAGTGGGAAGGGATGAATTATTATCTATCACGTGTTGAGTGGGAAGGGATAAATTATTATATATCATGTGTTGAGTGGGAAGGGATAAATTATTATCTATCACGTGTTGAGTGGGAAGGGATGAATTATTATCTATCACGTGTTGAGTGGGAAGGGATAAATTATTATATAACATGTGTTGAGTGGGAAGGGATAAATTATTATCTATCACGTGTTGAGTGGGAAGGGATGAATTATTATCTATCACGTGTTGAGTGGGAAGGGATGAATTATTATCTATCACGTGTTGAGTGGGAAGGGATAAATTATTATATATCATGTGTTGAGTGGGAAGGGATAAATTATTATATATCATGTGTTGAGTGGGGAGGGATAAATTATTATCTATTATGTATGAGTTCTGAGTGGGAAGGAGTAAATTATTATTATTGTGTGTTCTGAGTGAGAAGAGGTAAATTATTATCTGTCATATGCTGAGTGGGGAGGGACAAATTATTGTCTATTATGTGTTCTGAGTGAGAAGGGCTAAAATATTCAGTAAAGAGAACATGTCTGGCATGTGGAGTGTGACAGGACATGTGCATGGCTAGATAATGTTGATGGGGGTGGCAAGTGAAAGGGTCGGTTTGTGTTGGGTGTGGTTTTCTTGTTTTCCCTATCGGGGGTTCTTATCCCGCCGTTTGGTTTGAATCTGGTAGTTGTCTAGAGGTTGGCAGTTACGTTGTACTTCAAATGAACAGTAATCGTGGAATGGTACTGATAATGGTGCATATTTGATTCGATCCGCGAAGATCCGGGTTAGAATAGGTCTTCTGCAACCCATGCTTGCCGTAAAAGACGACTATGCTTGTCGTAAGAGGCAACTAACGGGATCGGATGGTCAGGCTCGTGGAATTGGTTGATGCATGTCATCGTATCCCAAGTGTTTGGATTGATACTCATGGTGTCAATCACTGCATTGTCTGGTCCAGACTCGATTAATTACAGACCGCCGTCATATAGCGGGAATAGTGCTGAATGCGGCGTTAAACAACAAGGTAGACACAATTTTATGGATAACAACTTCTTTAATACTGTTAAAAGCGACGTTTCGGTATAGATCCTTATACCGTTGTCAAGCATGACTGAATGAAAGCAAGATATGTATGCAATTGTCGTCACTGTTAATCCTCTACTATTAATCCTCCACCTACTATATATATTCTGTACTATGTCCCTCATTCAGTCTTGCTTGCCTTCTTATGATCTCAGTTTCATAGATCCTGAAAAATGCCAGCTCGGAAGTCGGCCTTATTCCGGCGATCACTAATCATGTCTTATGTGACACAAAAAACCACTTGTTTAACTAAAAGATGAAGCGAGCATTTAAGGTCACACTGTCCCACATGATTAATATGTATTTATCTATGTATTTAGCGTTATAGGCTACTTTGCCGACGTTAAGACATCTTTTAACAATTCTCGTATCATCACCTGTAACCATCCTTATTTGACAGTGATTCATAACACATGCTCGTGACATAGCCGTACAATCGACTGTTTTTTGGCAGAGATTTCTGATGAATATGGAAAGGGTTTTGTCGCTTATATTTACAATTCTGTCAGATTATTTAGACGAATAGCTTTAGAAATCAGCCCCAAAGCCGATTACGGATGTTGCACCTTTAAATTCCCAGGTAAATATTGAATGGGTTGAAGTGTCATTTCTTCTCAACTTACATAGCTTGGAGAGTGAGGGAGGTAGACGGAACAAAATATTGAGTGATTTTGGAGTTTGGTTTAACACCGCTTTGAACAGCATTTCCGTTATATCACGGCATGAGAGTTTATTATGGAGGAAAGCCCAATACAGGTCTTAGACATGAATTAAATTGGCGAAACCAATGGTTCGGGACAGGTGGGCAATGATCATTCCTACAATTCGAGACCCGTGAAGATTCCGGGGAAAATAGGTCTTCAGCAACCCATGCTTGCCGTAAAAGGCGACTATGCTTGTCGTAAAAGGCGACTAACGGGATCGGGTGGTCAGGCTCGCTGACTTGGTTGATGTATGTCATCGATCCCAATTGCGTGTATCGATGCTTATGATATCAATCAATGGTCGAGGCTAATGGTAGCAAAACTGCACAGCGAACTGCGGTGTCATTTTCAACGAAGCCCAAATTGATTTTTTGTTAATCTCACGAGCACGGTTGTAGTACTGACAGTCTAAGAATCATAGTGATCGAAACAGTGATCAGCGGATCCTGGAACGGCTAGGGGGCGCAATTCTGTACAGCTAACTGTGTGCCTTAGACGACGTGCCTGTCCTATACTTACTTTGGACAATATCACAAAAAATAATTTTTCTTTTAAATATATAAATAGTCGCAAATGTGTAACAAATAAAACATATCGTGAAACGACATGACCTATTAAGTTATCGTAAAACCAGGCATTCAGAAAAATGTCTTTTTTAACGATGCCAAAGGCATATCTTTTTATATGAAAAAATCCTTTATTCAAACGTTGTGATGTGGTGTTAACGAGGTCGGTAACAAGAGCTGAGAGTCGATGCAAAGGTATTAACCTAGCATCACGGTAATTAGATAATTAATATCATCTGATTCTTTACACAAATTCTTAAGTGTGATTCTTCGTAATCTCACAAAAGCTAGATAATCACCCATTTTCAGAAGCTAGTAAAAGATTACAAGCTCGGGCGGTCGGAAAACACATCGCAGTCAACCTTCTACCGTGGGAGACCCCACGTGTACCATGTCTCAATTCAAGTCTGTTTGCAAACAGAGTGACATAATGGCCGCTAGACCTTTCCCCGCATAGCAAATATTGCCATTCTCTCAACGAGTCTGCGGGTGTAACTTCTAGCTATCATCACAAACCAGCCATTTACCGCAGCAGGATCCCCGCGACAACCGGACATGACAAACCCTCGCGAAGTGCCGCGATGAGGTCACGTGACCTCGCCAGCCGGGAGACTTGCCAGGTGCACTCTGCGAGCTCCGTTATCATTGAGCAGCGTTCATATCAGGCGTGTCATCGTCCCTGTTTATTGACTCTATCAAATGAAATTAGAAAATATTGTCTAATTAGTGAAATGAGCAGGGAAATTGAGGAAATAATGGGTAAACTGTTAATGATGATCGGAAACTCAGTGAGTCCGGACATGTTGACTGATTGAAGTGTCAACTTCGGCTAGCATGGGACGAAGGCAGGACGCCATGAGGCCATTCCATGAGGGGAGATAACCGATAGGTCGTTGGTTTTTGGTAGGTGGATATTTCAAAGGTAGAATTTTGAATTTGTTTTAATGTTCCTGAAATTAAATGAAAGGATAAAAGAAGTTTTACGCCGCATTCACCAACAATGAATTAGAATATAATCGAGGCCAGTCAAGTCAGAGATTGATAACATGAGCAACGACAACGACGCTGGGGCACAGTAAGACTAACAGTAAGGTCATACATTGTGCCCATCTGATCCTTAGTCGGGGGCTGAGGGCGGGGTGGGAGTGGGTGGGGCGGGGTTGGTTGTCTTACCTGCCCCTCAGTTCATCCGGGGTGGTCATGAAAATGTATACTAATACAATAAACTTCTGGGTAGAGCTTCTTCTGGGTAGAGCTTCTTAACATAAACAGCATCAAACCATGTACTAGTATCTCATACATTATGCTTTTATCAATTAATGTTAATAAATCTGCTTAGGACACACACACATTCAAAACGATAATAATCAAGAGCTGTTGGAAGAAATCTAAATCCAGAAATGGCTTCTGCCATGCATATTTCCTCGGGAGAACTTCTTTATAAAAATGAAGTTTCAGTTCAAAGTTACCAAGTGATTGTATGTCATACCACTGCTGATATTCCGATCTTCATGTCATGAATCTCCTACTGAAAAAGGCCTGTGTCCTACCTCCCCATTTACTCAAAGTCTTCGTCCCACAAAAGTGTTCACAGAGAGAGAAGAGAGAGAGAGAGAGAGAGAGAGAGAGAGAGAGAGAGAGAGAGAGAGAGAGAGAGAGAGATTGGGGAAGAGATGTTTTTAGATGAATAGTTTGTTCAGAATGATATTCCCCAAATGAATATCTTGTAAACGTTGATGATAAAAATGCATAGGTTGTTTTGTGGAAAATACCAAAACGTCAAACCTTTAATGTTAACAGTGAAAATGCATAGATTTGTTTATGGTGCTCAGTAAATAAATAGTTTGTTGGATACAGCTAGGGAAAAATAGATTGTTCTCAACAACAGAAAACCCCAATCAAATCCAATTGATGCTCGCTAAACCCTAGGAATGATCAATGTCTTGCTCAAGAATATTTACAAGGAACACATAACCTGTTCCGGCCAGGTGCATAAGTATAAGCATCAAAACCTTACCATTACCATAAGAAATCTCTAAAAGCAGAATCCGATTCGGACTGTATGTGTTTATGAATCACTATCAAATAGTGATGACACCAGTTGTTCGCGAAACGGTAAGCGTATCCTGCCCCAGCGATGGCACCCGTCACAAACACATGCATTTATGTCTCTGATGCGTTAAATCCTCCACATCTCTACCATAAAACGTTTTGAAAGCTTTACTTAAGCCTTGAATGTTGTAATCCTTATCAAACAATGTTTCAGCAAGAGTCGCATGACGCTCTTTGAGAACAACAAATCCCCAAAGGATTTCATTTGAACTATATGTGTTCAGTCTCGACGATTGTGTCAATCAAGATATATTTACACCCTTTACATGAGGACAATACAACCTAGCTCGTAACCTAACGCCGCTTTTAACAGTATTCCAGTTATATCACGGCGTGTCAGCTTAATGTCGGAGGAAAGCCCGAAGTGATGCAGGTCTCAGACGTTTCCATTTGGTGAAATCCACTAGTACTGGTATGGTGCTGACAAACCTAGAATCATGATCGGGGCGAACCGGGATTCGAACCCACAATCGTAGAATTGCGGCGCCTTAGACGCCTTGGCCACCTTAACCCCTGTCGACCTATGAAGAAGTGGCCGGTAGTATGGGCAACCACCAAAGGTAATTACGCCTAGTTCCGTGTTTACAGAGGCAGTCAACCGGGGAATAAGTTCGTAGATTTGTTCTTCTGCCAACAGGTCCGGGGTTCGATCCCCGGCCGGGTCATACCAAAAGACGTTAAAAGATGGTACTTGTTGTTACCCCGTCTGGCGCTCGGCATTAAGGGGATAAAACAAGGACTGGTCGGCTCGGAGTCAGTATACTGTGTCTGAGTGGGGTATTCATGTTAAACTGCGGCATGGTATCTCAGTGGGCTAGCACTATAAATCGGCATCAGTCCGGACTACTACAAGCAGCCACACACACTGAATTATTGGTAAGTGCGGAGTTAAACAACAAACAAACAACATTACTCGACATTTTGCGTATGAATATGGTATATTGTTTTATATGTGATACTGCCCACAGGTAGACTACACCGTAATCTACTTGGACGACCAGTACGGAATTATTTTGCTGAGCAACAAACAACAAACGTTAAACAACAAACGTTAAACAACAAACCAACAAACAACTGCACTGGTTTCATAGCAGAACATCCTTACCCTTTTCAATGATCCAGTCATAGAATTTAACCGTTATTTTGCCTTTTACTTCCACTGGAAATTTTTCAGCGGATAATCGAGACTGGTTTCTCTTTAGCGTTGGCTTGTTATCTTTCTTTGCAGTATTAAAGAGAACGGTAACATTCCGCCCTGCGCAGCCAACCAATTTATTACGACTTGATTTGCATGTGACAATGTACTCACCGAATACTTGTATAGTAAACTACGGTTATAACGAACTCAAAGGGACCACTAATTTTAATTCGTTATAACCGTAGTACATAAAAGCATATGTACACCATCTATGCAGAAAATTGACGGCACCAAGAAATAGTTCGCTATAAGCGTGTTCGTTATAAACGTAGTTTACTGTACGCTTACATGGGTGGATCCTGCAAGCCATGCTACATCAACTGCTTACCGGGTAAATTCTCTGGTTGCCACTTTAAACCTTTACATCTATGTTTTGCAGTTTACGTTAATGAACACATGTGCATGCGTATATGTGCTTATATGAAATATATGAGTAATATTATGATTTTGATGGTCTTGTTCCCATATCTCCCCTACATATTACATTAAAAATACAAGAAATTGCATTTTAGAACAAAACATTTTCTCAAACCCATCCTCTCTCTATCCAACAGACTGTGTACACTGTCTCAAATCGGAGCACACATATTACACACAAAGAGCGTACAGTATGGAATAGTGGAAAAAAATACTTTATTTCATGACAAATTCAAAATAATTATCTCAGGTTAAAATGTGTTTTTTAAACAATAATGGTCTGTCCCTTTCTGCGAAAATAAAATTACATATCTTTAAGCAGTGACAGAAAACAAAATTCTGTCTCTAACAGAAATCTACCCTCACACACACACACACACACACACACACACACACACACGCAAACGCACGCACGCACGCACAAATCTGTCAGCCCATTTTTGTGTAAATGACAACTGATCTTGTTGTTTGGGGATGTATTTCAGGAACAGTCACCTGTCTGCGGAAGTTTGAATGTTTATTTTGATAATTGGACGGTTATTGAAATATGCATGTTACATCCGAATCTAGCGTTCGGAAGTACGACGCCGCATGCTACACCGTCACGGCAACCACGACAGGATTTGAGTACACGGGACCTCATCACGACGGGAAGCATTAAATCACTCCCTCAAACGTCGGTGCAAACATAATCAGCTCAACCTTACAAAAAACTTTAAAAATAATATTAGCATTAAAATGTTCCTTTGTTAACCAAATCCACACTCTATATGAAGTACTTGCGACCACATGGCCGTACGGATGCATGGAATGAAAATGTTTAAGAATGGATTTTTCAAATTCAATCTGTCTTTTAATAAAATGGATCTGGATTAATCTGCAAATAATGTGGTATTACATTTCACCGTCATGCCTAATTCCTCCACCCCCTTCCAATATGCCCCACCCACACTCTACCCGCAGACCGTTAGGAAACAACAGATGCTCGAACGTTGGGACCTGTTGCCACGCGGTCGTCCATCCTTTCAAAACCATCACTTCAACACTTCGACAGATGAACCACAGGGGGCGGGACGACGCACAATATTGCAAATATCGATCTGGTCACGTGGCCGATGTTGTTGATTAAAAAAGCTTCTCTGTGGTCGCGTGTGAGGATGTTGGAATATGTTAATCCATCAACGGCCCTCTCGTCGTTTATCGATATACACCAGTTGCTTCCCCTGGTATGAATATTTAATGCATGCGACAGTTGTTAATCGACCGAGATGCGTCAAGTACACAGGTTTATGAATGGCGGCATGGTCCGATGACACCCAAGGGACTTCGGCGCTTCAGTTAAAGATAGCACTGCTCGAACAACTGCTGTGCAATAACGACCACTTTACGAGCCACGTACACCGAAAGAATGACATTATTCTTCACTTGTCAATCATAAAGGCGAGATATCACCAACGCAATGGCGGAATGACGAATCAGGGTTAGACTACACTTGCGTTCACGCCATATTGACGACCAAGTTTCTTACAAGCTCGACACGTTGATTGAAGAGACGATAGCCGTTTCACAAAGCTTGGCATGGCTAACAGAGATTCTCTCATTACTTATTTACGATACAGACACTTTCGCGGTTTACAACAGACAAACCATACTATCCACACATTTTGTTTACATTAAATGCGCTGACTGCTAGCGCCATAATCTGATCTGACGTTCGAGACAACGCAACGGGTCATAGGTGCTAGACTCAGAGAGCAATTAACTAATTAGTGATTAACAGTTTCGTTTTATGGACTTAGCTTTTTTTAGAAAGCTAACATCCAATTTGAAATGTGTCGCTTTCCCTGTGGAAATGTGTCCGTTTGCTTTTTTCTAAACTTTGATTTTAGAAATTGAGAAAGCGTGGCATTAGAAACAAAAAATAAATAGCATTGTTTTTTTATTTTTTGTAAAATAAAGTACCATTCGTATTTCGAACCAAATTGTATTTTAAAACATGTTTTATTGAGTATGTTTTCTGAGTATGGACGTTAAAAACTACTGGTGAAGGTTGACTGTGAGCATTTAATTTCTTGAGACCGGATCATAACGCCGATGAGTATTCGCTCATGTTCCGTCTTGCGCGTCTCGTGCCGGGGTAAACAGTTTAATTAATATTCTATAACAAATAAAACCTTGTGGGTGTTCACATTCTCATGCCTACCACAAAATAAGTCCACACAAGAGGCAAGCTATAAATTCACAATCCTTCACCCACGATTCGCTTCAAGTTACAGTGTGTTCACACGGGATGTTCGCGAAACGATGAACATCTCTGCCACGTTAACAAATTGCGTTGCAGAAATCTCCGATTCTTGTCTTTCAACTGTTCAGGCGCGTATAGTGCGTCAGTCTAGACAGACTTTAAACAGGGCACACTCAATATGTGAATAAAATTAACACAACTATTTTCATAATCATAAGAAATATCTGCTAAAAACCTTTGTCCCTTGTACGATTCTGACTTTATCATGAGTATGAGTTTATGGATCACTATCAAATAGTGATCATACCAGGTGTTCGCAAAAAAGGGGGCATATCCTGCGTCACAAACACATGCAAAGGCAAGCCAATTATTCGCCTGAAACACTGGGGGAAATGCTACGAGTCAAAATAAGGAATTGCATCAGATTTCATTTTGGTCAGTGGTGCGTCAAATTTGAATATGCAATCCACATATCTACCGTACACCATTTTAAAAGCTTTACCAGGGACTTGAATGTCGTAGCCCTGATCAAGAGTTGATATTGAGCAAGAGTCATATGACGCTCTTTGAAATTTTCGTAGGAAGAGCATGCTCGATCGTACCTCTAAACTTGAAGAACACACTTTCCAAGGGCAGTATTAAACAGGAACACGCTCCATGACCAGATGCTTATTTCAGTCAGGGTCTAGGCGCTAGAAGTATGTCATGCTATCGTGTCTGTAATTCGGATAGTAATTAATTGTTAGATTAATCTACATAATTAAACTAGGTTACCAGACATATAAACTGGATTTGATTGACCCGAGTAAGACTTGCCAAGACCAGTTTTTCTTGAACTTAATAAAATGGTGTATTTTCTATTTTGAGACTTACATTTTAACGTGAATATATGTAAATAAAAACATATTTAATAATTTATTTCCTTTTAAATTGACTTATATTACAGATTTTAAATGACGGAAGACGTATATTTTGTAACTTCATTTCATTAAATTAAGCTATTCTTACACCAACAGACAATACAGCTGAACTGTTTCAGTGTAAACTCACACTACATGAATGTTATATATCTCTGAATGGTTAAATACAAATAATTAATTCATTTATAATCCAATATCAACATACTTATATTCCCATTTTCGTTAAAAAATTGAAAATGTAACCTGGATAAACTGATGGGTTTCCATTCAGTCACGATTCCAGCTCAGGGAGTATACACCATTGTCTCTAACAGAGCATTGTGCCATATACAGTGGAAATAGGTTGTCTTGGTTACTAGTAATTCCAAACTATTGTTTGTATTTGTACTTAAAGTGTTGCGTCTCGTGTGAACTGTCGTGTATATGTTATCCTTATTTCAAAACTAGATCTGGGGTAGAATAGGTCTTCTGCAATCCATGCTTGCCGTAAAAGGCGACTATGCTTGTAAGAGGCGACTAACGGGATCGGGTGGTCAGGCTTGCTGACCTGTTTTGATGCATGTCATCATATCCCATTTCCGTGGATCGATGCTCATGATGTCAATCACTGAATTGTCTGGTCCAGACTCGATTATTTACAGACCGCCGTCGTATAGCTGGAATATTGCTGAGTGCGGTCTTAAACAACAAACAAATCAATTAGATGATCTGTACACATCATGTGACACGTTAATCAAATTATGTCTTCTTACACTTCGGCTAACGAAAATAATTGGAATTTTCCATGTTTTACTTGAAGAAGAATAATCAACCTCATTAAAGATGTGTTGTTCCTAACGATTCATTTTACCCGTCGCTATCTGTGCGTGTCTTTCCAATGTTGGGTTCGTGTTTTCGCAGGTCGTCTTCACGCAATCTGACGACTGTCGTGTCTTGGGTTGTGTCTAGATGTAAGATATACTGTAGATTAAGACGAATATAGACTTTGATAATCTTTATTCCAGAGCTAATCTGGGGATTTCTTTTTGAAGTTGCAGGTGTAATTAATGACAGTGTCACGATATTCCAAATGTTGAGGAGACTGGGTAGTTTTATCGTGTTCTCATTCACTCCACTTATTCTTTGAAGCAATTATATACAATTTAAGTGGGGCTTTCCTGCCACATCAACCTAACACGTCGTGATATACAGAAATATTGTACAAAGCGACCTTAAACCCAACTCACTCATTCCCTCACTCACTCACTGAAGAGGCGAATCCGGATAATGATAGAAAATCGGTTTCGTGTGCTTTATCAGTTCATGGTTGAGTTCCGAATGTTCAATCATTATTCCTTCGCAGATAAAATGAAGTGTAGTTAAATGAGTGAGTGAGTGAGTTTGGTTTTACGCCGCTTTTAGAAATATTCCAGCAATATCACGGCGGTGGACACCAGAAATGGGCTTCACACATTGTACCCATGTCGGGATTCGATCCCGGGTCTTCGGCGTGACGAGAGAACGCTTTAACCACTAGGCTACCCGACCGCCCCTGTTGTTAAATGAAAGGCAATATGTACATGTGTGTTTGTTGTTGTGTGTGTTGTGTTTCTTGTGTTTTGTTGGGTTGTATTGTGTTGTGTTTGGTTGTGTTTGTTATGTTGTGTTGTGTTGTGTACCAGTAGGACACTACATGCTTACCCTTTTCGCGAACTCCTGCCGTCACCACTGATTTCAGTTATCCATTCATATATTTTACCATTAAAGCCCAATGGACGCTTTTTCGGCGGATAATCGAGACTGATTGTTTTCTGACGTTGACGTTTTATTTTTAATATACTTCTCAACGGAAGCTAAGAACACCCAATTTTTAAATATGACTTGTAATCTGTCATGGAACGACGGATTAACTGTAGTGAGATTATCAAATCGAGTTGCCCTTAACTTTTTTTTGATGAGTATATATTACATACAATTATGATTGCACAATACAATAGTTATATTAACTGTAAAATACATAATAACATGAATGGTAAAGTAGGAATAACTGAAATATTTGTTCGTTTGTTGTTTAACGCCGCACGCAGCAATATTCCAGCTATATGACGGCGGTATGTAAATAATTGAGTCTGGACCAGACAATCCAGTGATTGACATCATGAGCAGTGATCCACACAATTGGGATACGATGACATGAATCATCCAAGTCAGAGAGCCTGACCACCCGATCCCGTTAGTCGCCTCTTACACCAAGCATGGTCACTTTTTTAGATAAGCATGAGTTGCTGATGACCTATTCTAACCCGGATCTTCACGGGTGTACAACTGAAATGCCTCAAATGTTAATTTAGCCAGCTTTACATTTAATACAATTTATTTATGTTTAAGACATTCTATTGATGGAATACAATTAAACCGTGCCTGAATACCAGTTTCGATATATTCCAAACCAAAATAAACACATGGTACAATAAACACAGAAGCAACAACCCTGATCACTGGCTCTGCTAGGATCTGGGCCCACTTGCACAAAGCGATCTTAGCGCTAAGATGATCTTAACTCCCATACTTTAACATAGGCTTACGATAGTCTTAGCGCTAAGATCGTTTTGTGCAAGTGGGCCCTGATGAGCTAAAGGCAGTAAACACTTATGTTTGATGGTGGCTCAAAATGAAACAAACAAGAAATGGTAATTCGATGGTGAGGTATGTTATTATGGATTTCTTCGTTGTGTTTGGGCCTTAAGTTTGCAGTGTTTCGGCTACTGTTTCAGCCTAGTAGCTTTTTGGTAAGGTTTGTAATTTTGGGGTCAAATATTATTTTACAGTATATTATAGTGCTTACACATCAAACCACTCGACAAGAGAGACCCGGGTATCTACAAGTAATTCACACATCAAACCACTCTTGACAGAGACCCGGGTAGCTAGAAGACGATTTACACATGAAACAACTCGACAAGAGAGACCCGGGTATCTACAAGACAATTTACACATCAATCCACTCGTCAAGAGAGACCCGGGTAATTGGAAGACGATAAACACATGAAACCACTCGTCAAGAGAGACCCGGGTATCTACAAGTAATTCACACATCAAACCACTCGTCAAGAGAGACCCGGGTATCTACAAGTAATTCACACATCAAACCAGTCGTCAAGAGAGACCCGGGTATCTACAAGACGATTTACACATCAAACCACTCGACAAGAGAGACCCGGGTATCTACAAGACAATTTACATATCAAACCACTCGTCAAGAGAGACCCGGGTAGCTGGAAGACGATTTACACACCAAACCACTCGTCAAGAGAGACCCGGGTATCTACAAGTAATTTACACATCAAACCACTCGTCAAGAGAGACCCGGGTATCTACAAGTAATTTACACATGAAACCACTCGTCAAGAGAGACCCGGGTATCTACAAGTAATTTACACATCAAACCACTCGTCAAGAGAGACCCGGGTATCTACAAGTAATTTACACATCAAACCACTCGTCAAGAGAGACCCGGGTATCTACAAGTAATTTATACATCAAACCACTCGTCAAGAGAGACCCGGGTATCTACAAGTTATTTATACATCAAACCAATCGTCAAGAGAGACCCGGGTATCTACAAGTAATTTATACATCAAACCACTCGTCAAGAGAGACCCGGGTATCTACAAGTAATTTATACATCAAACCACTCGTCAAGAGAGACCCGGATATCTACAAGTAATTTACACATGAAACCACTCGTCAAGGGAGACCCGGGTATCTACAAGTAATTTACACATGAAACCACTCGTCAAGAGACACCCGGGTATCTACAAGTAATTTATACATCAAACCAATCGTCAAGAGAGACCCGGGTATCTACAAGTAATTTATACATCAAACCACTCGACAAGAGAGACCCGGGTATCTACAAGACAATTTACACATCAAACCACTCGTCAAGAGAGACCCGGGTAGCTGGAAGACAATTTTCACATTAAAACACTCGTCAAGAGAGACCCGGGTATCTACAAGTAATTCACACATCAAACCACTCTCGACAGAGACCCGGGTAGCTAGAAGACGATTTACACATGAAACAACTCGACAAGAGAGACCCGGGTATCTATAAGACAATTTACACGTCAATCCACTCGTCAAGAGAGACCCGGGTAATTGGAAGACGATAAACACATCAAACCACTCGTCAAGAGAGACCCGGGTATCTACAAGTAATTCACACATCAAACCAGTCGTCAAGAGAGACCCGGGTATCTACAAGACGATTTACACATCAAACCACTCGACAAGAGAGACCCGGGTATCTACAAGACAATTTACACATCAAACCACTCGTCAAGAGAGACCCGGGTAGCTGGAAGACGATTTACACACCAAACCACTCGTCAAGAGAGACCCGGGTATCTACAAGTAATTTACACATCAAACCACTCGTCAAGAGAGACCCGGGTATCTACAAGACGATTTACACATCAAACCACTCGTCAAGAGAGACCCGGGTATCTACAAGTAATTTACACATCAAACCACTCGTCAAGAGAGACCCGGGTATCTACAAGTAATTTACACATCAAACCACTCGTCAAGAGAGACCCGGGTATCTACAAGTAATTTACACATCAAACCACTCGTCAAGAGAAACCCAGGTATCTACAAGTAATTTACACACCAAACCAATCGACAAGAGAGACCCGGGTATCTACAAGTAATTTATACATCAAACCACTCGTCAAGAGAGACCCGGGTATCTACAAGTAATTTATACATCAAACCACTCGTCAAGAGAGACCCGGGTATCTACAAGTAATTTATACATCAAACCACTCGTCAAGAGAGACCCGGGTATCTACAAGTAATTTATACATCAAACCACTCGTCAAGAGAGACCCGGGTATCTACAAGTAATTTACACATCAATCCACTCGTCAAGAGAGACCCGGGTAATTGGAAGACGATAAACACATCAAACCACTCGTCAAGAGAGACCCGGGTATCTACAAGTAATTTACACATGAAACCACTCGTCAAGAGAGACCCGGGTATCTACAAGTAATTTATACATCAAACCACTCGTCAAGAGAGACCCGGGTATCTACAAGTAATTTATACATCAAACCACTGGTCAAGAGAGACCCGGGTATCTACAAGTAATTTATACATCAAACCACTCGTCAAGAGAGACCCGGGTATCTACAAGTAATTTATACATCAAACCACTCGTCAAGAGAGACCCGGATATCTACAAGTAATTTACACATGAAACCACTCGTCAAGGGAGACCCGGGTATCTACAAGTAATTTACACATGAAACCACTCGTCAAGAGAGACCCGGGTATCTACAAGTAATTTATACATCAAACCAATCGTCAAGAGAGACCCGGGTATCTACAAGTAATTTATACATCAAACCACTCTCGACAGAGACCCGGGTATCTACAAGACAATTTACACATCAAACCACTCGTCAAGAGAGACCCGGGTAGCTGGAAGACAATTTTCACATTAAAACACTCGTCAAGAGAGACCCGGGTATCTACAAGTAATTCACACATCAAACCACTCTCGACAGAGACCCGGGTAGCTAGAAGACGATTTACACATGAAACAACTCGACAAGAGAGACCCGGGTATCTACAAGACAATTTACACATCAATCCACTCGTCAAGAGAGACCCGGGTAATTGGAAGACGATAAACACATCAAACCACTCGTCAAGAGAGACCCGGGTATCTACAAGTAATTCACACATCAAACCACTCGTCAAGAGAGACCCGGGTATCTACAAGTAATTTATACATCAAACCACTCGTCAAGAGAGACCCGGATATCTACAAGTAATTTACACATCAAACCACTCGTCAAGAGAGACCCGGGTATCTACAAGTAATTTACACATCAATCCACTCGTCAAGAGAGACCCGGGTAATTGGAAGACGATAAACACATCAAACCACTCGTCAAGAGAGACCCGGGTATCTACAAGTAATTCACACATCAAACCACTCGTCAAGAGAGACCCGGGTATCTACAAGTAATTCACACATCAAACCAGTCGTCAAGAGAGACCCGGGTATCTACAAGACGATTTACACATCAAACCACTCGACAAGAGAGACCCGGGTATCTACAAGACAATTTACATATCAAACCACTCGTCAAGAGAGACCCGGGTAGCTGGAAGACGATTTACACACCAAACCACTCGTCAAGAGAGACCCGGGTATCTACAAGTAATTTACACATCAAACCACTCGTCAAGAGAGACCCGGGTATCTACAAGTAATTTACACATGAAACCACTCGTCAAGAGAGACCCGGGTATCTACAAGTAATTTACACATCAAACCACTCGTCAAAAGAGACCCGGGTATCTACAAGTAATTTACACATGAAACCACTCGTCAAGAGAGACCCGGGTATCTACAAGTAATTTATACATCAAACCACTCGTCAAGAGAGACCCGGGTATCTACAAGTAATTTATACATCAAACCAATCGTCAAGAGAGACCCGGGTATCTACAAGTAATTTATACATCAAACCACTCGTCAAGAGAGACCCGGGTATCTACAAGTAATTTATACATCAAACCACTCGTCAAGAGAGGCCCGGATATCTACAAGTAATTTACACATGAAACCACTCGTCAAGAGAGACCCGGGTATCTACAAGTAATTTACACATGAAACCACTCGTCAAGAGAGACCCGGGTATCTACAAGTAATTTATACATCAAACCAATCGTCAAGAGAGACCCGGGTATCTACAAGTAATTTATACATCAAACCACTCGACAAGAGAGACCCGGGTATCTACAAGACAATTTACACATCAAACCACTCGTCAAGAGAGACCCGGGTAGCTGGAAGACAATTTTCACATTAAAACACTCGTCAAGAGAGACCCGGGTATCTACAAGTAATTCACACATCAAACCACTCTCGACAGAGACCCGGGTAGCTAGAAGACGATTTACACATGAAACAACTCGACAAGAGAGACCCGGGTATCTACAAGACAATTTACACATCAATCCACTCGTCAAGAGAGACCCGGGTAATTGGAAGACGATAAACACATCAAACCACTCGTCAAGAGAGACCCGGGTATCTACAAGTAATTCACACATCAAACCACTCGTCAAGAGAGACCCGGGTATCTACAAGTAATTCACACATCAAACCAGTCGTCAAGAGAGACCCGGGTATCTACAAGACGATTTACACATCAAACCACTCGACAAGAGAGACCCGGGTATCTACAAGACAATTTACACATCGAACCACTCGTCAAGAGAGACTCGGGTAGCTGGAAGACGATTTACACACCAAACCACTCGTCAAGAGAGACCCGGGTATCTACAAGTAATTTACACATCAAACCACTCGTCAAGAGAGACCCGGGTATCTACAACACGATTTACACATCAAACCACTCGTCAAGAGAGACCCGGGTATCTACAAGTAATTTACACATCAAACCACTCGTCAAGAGAGACCCGGGTATCTACAAGTAATTTACACATGAAACCACTCGTCAAGAGAGACCCGGGTATCTACAAGTAATTTACACATCAAACCACTCGTCAAGAGAGACCCGGGTATCTACAAGTAATTTACACACCAAACCACTCGTCAAGAGAGACCCGGGTATCTACAAGTAATTTATACATCAAACCAATCGTCAAGAGAGACCCGGGTATCTACAAGTAATTTATACATCAAACCAATCGTCAAGAGAGACCCGGGTATCTACAAGTAATTTATACATCAAACCACTCGTCAAGAGAGACCCGGGTATCTACAAGTAATTTATACATCAAACCACTCGTCAAGAGAGACCCGGATATCTACAAGTAATTTACACATGAAACCACTCGTCAAGAGAGACCCGGGTATCTACAAGTAATTTACACATCAAACCACTCGTCAAGAGAGACCCGGGTATCTACAAGTAATTTATACATCAAACCAATCGTCAAGAGAGACCCGGGTATCTACAAGTAATTCACACATCAAACCACTCTCGACAGAGACCCGGGTAGCTAGAAGACGATTTACACATGAAACAACTCGACAAGAGAGACCCGGGTATCTATAAGACAATTTACACGTCAATCCACTCGTCAAGAGAGACCCGGGTAATTGGAAGACGATAAACACATCAAACCACTCGTCAAGAGAGACCCGGGTATCTACAAGTAATTCACACATCAAACCACTCGTCAAGAGAGACCCGGGTATCTACAAGTAATTCACACATCAAACCAGTCGTCAAGAGAGACCCGGGTATCTACAAGACGATTTACACATCAAACCACTCGACAAGAGAGACCCGGGTATCTACAAGACAATTTACATATCAAACCACTCGTCAAGAGAGACCCGGGTAGCTGGAAGACGATTTACACACCAAACCACTCGTCAAGAGAGACCCGGGTATCTACAAGTAATTTACACATCAAACCACTCGTCAAGAGAGACCCGGGTATCTACAAGTAATTTACACATGAAACCACTCGTCAAGAGAGACCCGGGTATCTACAAGTAATTTACACATCAAACCACTCGTCAAGAGAGACCCGGGTATCTACAAGTAATTTACACATCAAACCACTCGTCAAGAGAGACCCGGGTATCTACAAGTAATTTATACATCAAACCACTCGTCAAGAGAGACCCGGGTATCTACAAGTTATTTATACATCAAACCAATCGTCAAGAGAGACCCGGGTATCTACAAGTAATTTATACATCAAACCACTCGTCAAGAGAGACCCGGGTATCTACAAGTAATTTATACATCAAACCACTCGTCAAGAGAGACCCGGATATCTACAAGTAATTTACACATGAAACCACTCGTCAAGGGAGACCCGGGTATCTACAAGTAATTTACACATGAAACCACTCGTCAAGAGACACCCGGGTATCTACAAGTAATTTATACATCAAACCAATCGTCAAGAGAGACCCGGGTATCTACAAGTAATTTATACATCAAACCACTCGACAAGAGAGACCCGGGTATCTACAAGACAATTTACACATCAAACCACTCGTCAAGAGAGACCCGGGTAGCTGGAAGACAATTTTCACATTAAAACACTCGTCAAGAGAGACCCGGGTATCTACAAGTAATTCACACATCAAACCACTCTCGACAGAGACCCGGGTAGCTAGAAGACGATTTACACATGAAACAACTCGACAAGAGAGACCCGGGTATCTATAAGACAATTTACACGTCAATCCACTCGTCAAGAGAGACCCGGGTAATTGGAAGACGATAAACACATCAAACCACTCGTCAAGAGAGACCCGGGTATCTACAAGTAATTCACACATCAAACCAGTCGTCAAGAGAGACCCGGGTATCTACAAGACGATTTACACATCAAACCACTCGACAAGAGAGACCCGGGTATCTACAAGACAATTTACACATCAAACCACTCGTCAAGAGAGACCCGGGTAGCTGGAAGACGATTTACACACCAAACCACTCGTCAAGAGAGACCCGGGTATCTACAAGTAATTTACACATCAAACCACTCGTCAAGAGAGACCCGGGTATCTACAAGACGATTTACACATCAAACCACTCGTCAAGAGAGACCCGGGTATCTACAAGTAATTTACACATCAAACCACTCGTCAAGAGAGACCCGGGTATCTACAAGTAATTTACACATCAAACCACTCGTCAAGAGAGACCCGGGTATCTACAAGTAATTTACACATCAAACCACTCGTCAAGAGAAACCCAGGTATCTACAAGTAATTTACACACCAAACCAATCGACAAGAGAGACCCGGGTATCTACAAGTAATTTATACATCAAACCACTCGTCAAGAGAGACCCGGGTATCTACAAGTAATTTATACATCAAACCACTCGTCAAGAGAGACCCGGGTATCTACAAGTAATTTATACATCAAACCACTCGTCAAGAGAGACCCGGGTATCTACAAGTAATTTATACATCAAACCACTCGTCAAGAGAGACCCGGGTATCTACAAGTAATTTACACATCAATCCACTCGTCAAGAGAGACCCGGGTAATTGGAAGACGATAAACACATCAAACCACTCGTCAAGAGAGACCCGGGTATCTACAAGTAATTTACACATGAAACCACTCGTCAAGAGAGACCCGGGTATCTACAAGTAATTTATACATCAAACCACTCGTCAAGAGAGACCCGGGTATCTACAAGTAATTTATACATCAAACCACTGGTCAAGAGAGACCCGGGTATCTACAAGTAATTTATACATCAAACCACTCGTCAAGAGAGACCCGGGTATCTACAAGTAATTTATACATCAAACCACTCGTCAAGAGAGACCCGGATATCTACAAGTAATTTACACATGAAACCACTCGTCAAGAGAGACCCGGGTATCTACAAGTAATTTACACATGAAACCACTCGTCAAGAGATACCCGGGTATCTACAAGTAATTTATACATCAAACCAATCGTCAAGAGAGACCCGGGTATCTACAAGTAATTTATACATCAAACCACTCTCGACAGAGACCCGGGTATCTACAAGACAATTTACACATCAAACCACTCGTCAAGAGAGACCCGGGTAGCTGGAAGACAATTTTCACATTAAAACACTCGTCAAGAGAGACCCGGGTATCTACAAGTAATTCACACATCAAACCACTCTCGACAGAGACCCGGGTAGCTAGAAGACGATTTACACATGAAACAACTCGACAAGAGAGACCCGGGTATCTACAAGACAATTTACACATCAATCCACTCGTCAAGAGAGACCCGGGTAATTGGAAGACGATAAACACATCAAACCACTCGTCAAGAGAGACCCGGGTATCTACAAGTAATTCACACATCAAACCACTCGTCAAGAGAGACCCGGGTATCTACAAGTAATTTATACATCAAACCACTCGTCAAGAGAGACCCGGATATCTACAAGTAATTTACACATCAAACCACTCGTCAAGAGAGACCCGGGTATCTACAAGTAATTTACACATCAATCCACTCGTCAAGAGAGACCCGGGTAATTGGAAGACGATAAACACATCAAACCACTCGTCAAGAGAGACCCGGGTATCTACAAGTAATTCACACATCAAACCACTCGTCAAGAGAGACCCGGGTATCTACAAGTAATTCACACATCAAACCAGTCGTCAAGAGTGACCCGGGTATCTACAAGACGATTTACACATCAAACCACTCGACAAGAGAGACCCGGGTATCTACAAGACAATTTACATATCAAACCACTCGTCAAGAGAGACCCGGGTAGCTGGAAGACGATTTACACACCAAACCACTCGTCAAGAGAGACCCGGGTATCTACAAGTAATTTACACATCAAACCACTCGTCAAGAGAGACCCGGGTATCTACAAGTAATTTACACATGAAACCACTCGTCAAGAGAGACCCGGGTATCTACAAGTAATTTACACATCAAACCACTCGTCAAAAGAGACCCGGGTATCTACAAGTAATTTACACATGAAACCACTCGTCAAGAGAGACCCGGGTATCTACAAGTAATTTATACATCAAACCACTCGTCAAGAGAGACCCGGGTATCTACAAGTAATTTATACATCAAACCAATCGTCAAGAGAGACCCGGGTATCTACAAGTAATTTATACATCAAACCACTCGTCAAGAGAGACCCGGGTATCTACAAGTAATTTATACATCAAACCACTCGTCAAGAGAGGCCCGGATATCTACAAGTAATTTACACATGAAACCACTCGTCAAGAGAGACCCGGGTATCTACAAGTAATTTACACATGAAACCACTCGTCAAGAGAGACCCGGGTATCTACAAGTAATTTATACATCAAACCAATCGTCAAGAGAGACCCGGGTATCTACAAGTAATTTATACATCAAACCACTCGACAAGAGAGACCCGGGTATCTACAAGACAATTTACACATCAAACCACTCGTCAAGAGAGACCCGGGTAGCTGGAAGACAATTTTCACATTAAAACACTCGTCAAGAGAGACCCGGGTATCTACAAGTAATTCACACATCAAACCACTCTCGACAGAGACCCGGGTAGCTAGAAGACGATTTACACATGAAACAACTCGACAAGAGAGACCCGGGTATCTACAAGACAATTTACACATCAATCCACTCGTCAAGAGAGACCCGGGTAATTGGAAGACGATAAACACATCAAACCACTCGTCAAGAGAGACCCGGGTATCTACAAGTAATTCACACATCAAACCACTCGTCAAGAGAGACCCGGGTATCTACAAGACGATTTACACATCAAACCACTCGTCAAGAGAGACCCGGGTATCTACAAGTAATTTACACATCAAACCACTCGTCAAGAGAGACCCGGGTATCTACAAGTAATTTACACATCAAACCACTCGTCAAGAGAGACCCGGGTATCTACAAGTAATTTACACATCAAACCACTCGTCAAGAGAAACCCAGGTATCTACAAGTAATTTACACACCAAACCAATCGACAAGAGAGACCCGGGTATCTACAAGTAATTTATACATCAAACCACTCGTCAAGAGAGACCCGGGTATCTACAAGTAATTTATACATCAAACCACTCGTCAAGAGAGACCCGGGTATCTACAAGTAATTTATACATCAAACCACTCGTCAAGAGAGACCCGGGTATCTACAAGTAATTTATACATCAAACCACTCGTCAAGAGAGACCCGGGTATCTACAAGTAATTTACACATCAATCCACTCGTCAAGAGAGACCCGGGTAATTGGAAGACGATAAACACATCAAACCACTCGTCAAGAGAGACCCGGGTATCTACAAGTAATTTACACATGAAACCACTCGTCAAGAGAGACCCGGGTATCTACAAGTAATTTATACATCAAACCACTCGTCAAGAGAGACCCGGGTATCTACAAGTAATTTATACATCAAACCACTGGTCAAGAGAGACCCGGGTATCTACAAGTAATTTATACATCAAACCACTCGTCAAGAGAGACCCGGGTATCTACAAGTAATTTATACATCAAACCACTCGTCAAGAGAGACCCGGATATCTACAAGTAATTTACACATGAAACCACTCGTCAAGAGAGACCCGGGTATCTACAAGTAATTTACACATGAAACCACTCGTCAAGAGATACCCGGGTATCTACAAGTAATTTATACATCAAACCAATCGTCAAGAGAGACCCGGGTATCTACAAGTAATTTATACATCAAACCACTCTCGACAGAGACCCGGGTATCTACAAGACAATTTACACATCAAACCACTCGTCAAGAGAGACCCGGGTAGCTGGAAGACAATTTTCACATTAAAACACTCGTCAAGAGAGACCCGGGTATCTACAAGTAATTCACACATCAAACCACTCTCGACAGAGACCCGGGTAGCTAGAAGACGATTTACACATGAAACAACTCGACAAGAGAGACCCGGGTATCTACAAGACAATTTACACATCAATCCACTCGTCAAGAGAGACCCGGGTAATTGGAAGACGATAAACACATCAAACCACTCGTCAAGAGAGACCCGGGTATCTACAAGTAATTCACACATCAAACCACTCGTCAAGAGAGACCCGGGTATCTACAAGTAATTTATACATCAAACCACTCGTCAAGAGAGACCCGGATATCTACAAGTAATTTACACATCAAACCACTCGTCAAGAGAGACCCGGGTATCTACAAGTAATTTACACATCAATCCACTCGTCAAGAGAGACCCGGGTAATTGGAAGACGATAAACACATCAAACCACTCGTCAAGAGAGACCCGGGTATCTACAAGTAATTCACACATCAAACCACTCGTCAAGAGAGACCCGGGTATCTACAAGTAATTCACACATCAAACCAGTCGTCAAGAGTGACCCGGGTATCTACAAGACGATTTACACATCAAACCACTCGACAAGAGAGACCCGGGTATCTACAAGACAATTTACATATCAAACCACTCGTCAAGAGAGACCCGGGTAGCTGGAAGACGATTTACACACCAAACCACTCGTCAAGAGAGACCCGGGTATCTACAAGTAATTTACACATCAAACCACTCGTCAAGAGAGACCCGGGTATCTACAAGTAATTTACACATGAAACCACTCGTCAAGAGAGACCCGGGTATCTACAAGTAATTTACACATCAAACCACTCGTCAAAAGAGACCCGGGTATCTACAAGTAATTTACACATGAAACCACTCGTCAAGAGAGACCCGGGTATCTACAAGTAATTTATACATCAAACCACTCGTCAAGAGAGACCCGGGTATCTACAAGTAATTTATACATCAAACCAATCGTCAAGAGAGACCCGGGTATCTACAAGTAATTTATACATCAAACCACTCGTCAAGAGAGACCCGGGTATCTACAAGTAATTTATACATCAAACCACTCGTCAAGAGAGGCCCGGATATCTACAAGTAATTTACACATGAAACCACTCGTCAAGAGAGACCCGGGTATCTACAAGTAATTTACACATGAAACCACTCGTCAAGAGAGACCCGGGTATCTACAAGTAATTTATACATCAAACCAATCGTCAAGAGAGACCCGGGTATCTACAAGTAATTTATACATCAAACCACTCGACAAGAGAGACCCGGGTATCTACAAGACAATTTACACATCAAACCACTCGTCAAGAGAGACCCGGGTAGCTGGAAGACAATTTTCACATTAAAACACTCGTCAAGAGAGACCCGGGTATCTACAAGTAATTCACACATCAAACCACTCTCGACAGAGACCCGGGTAGCTAGAAGACGATTTACACATGAAACAACTCGACAAGAGAGACCCGGGTATCTACAAGACAATTTACACATCAATCCACTCGTCAAGAGAGACCCGGGTAATTGGAAGACGATAAACACATCAAACCACTCGTCAAGAGAGACCCGGGTATCTACAAGTAATTCACACATCAAACCACTCGTCAAGAGAGACCCGGGTATCTACAAGTAATTCACACATCAAACCAGTCGTCAAGAGTGACCCGGGTATCTACAAGACGATTTACACATCAAACCACTCGACAAGAGAGACCCGGGTATCTACAAGACAATTTACATATCAAACCACTCGTCAAGAGAGACCCGGGTAGCTGGAAGACGATTTACACACCAAACCACTCGTCAAGAGAGACCCGGGTATCTACAAGTAATTTACACATCAAACCACTCGTCAAGAGAGACCCGGGTATCTACAAGTAATTTACACATGAAACCACTCGTCAAGAGAGACCCGGGTATCTACAAGTAATTTACACATCAAACCACTCGTCAAAAGAGACCCGGGTATCTACAAGTAATTTACACATGAAACCACTCGTCAAGAGAGACCCGGGTATCTACAAGTAATTTATACATCAAACCACTCGTCAAGAGAGACCCGGGTATCTACAAGTAATTTATACATCAAACCAATCGTCAAGAGAGACCCGGGTATCTACAAGTAATTTATACATCAAACCACTCGTCAAGAGAGACCCGGGTATCTACAAGTAATTTATACATCAAACCACTCGTCAAGAGAGGCCCGGATATCTACAAGTAATTTACACATGAAACCACTCGTCAAGAGAGACCCGGGTATCTACAAGTAATTTACACATGAAACCACTCGTCAAGAGAGACCCGGGTATCTACAAGTAATTTATACATCAAACCAATCGTCAAGAGAGACCCGGGTATCTACAAGTAATTTATACATCAAACCACTCGACAAGAGAGACCCGGGTATCTACAAGACAATTTACACATCAAACCACTCGTCAAGAGAGACCCGGGTAGCTGGAAGACAATTTTCACATTAAAACACTCGTCAAGAGAGACCCGGGTATCTACAAGTAATTCACACATCAAACCACTCTCGACAGAGACCCGGGTAGCTAGAAGACGATTTACACATGAAACAACTCGACAAGAGAGACCCGGGTATCTACAAGACAATTTACACATCAATCCACTCGTCAAGAGAGACCCGGGTAATTGGAAGACGATAAACACATCAAACCACTCGTCAAGAGAGACCCGGGTATCTACAAGTAATTCACACATCAAACCACTCGTCAAGAGAGACCCGGGTATCTACAAGTAATTCACACATCAAACCAGTCGTCAAGAGAGACCCGGGTATCTACAAGACGATTTACACATCAAACCACTCGACAAGAGAGACCCGGGTATCTACAAGACAATTTACACATCGAACCACTCGTCAAGAGAGACTCGGGTAGCTGGAAGACGATTTACACACCAAACCACTCGTCAAGAGAGACCCGGGTATCTACAAGTAATTTACACATCAAACCACTCGTCAAGAGAGACCCGGGTATCTACAACACGATTTACACATCAAACCACTCGTCAAGAGAGACCCGGGTATCTACAAGTAATTTACACATCAAACCACTCGTCAAGAGAGACCCGGGTATCTACAAGTAATTTACACATGAAACCACTCGTCAAGAGAGACCCGGGTATCTACAAGTAATTTACACATCAAACCACTCGTCAAGAGAGACCCGGGTATCTACAAGTAATTTACACACCAAACCACTCGTCAAGAGAGACCCGGGTATCTACAAGTAATTTATACATCAAACCAATCGTCAAGAGAGACCCGGGTATCTACAAGTAATTTATACATCAAACCAATCGTCAAGAGAGACCCGGGTATCTACAAGTAATTTATACATCAAACCACTCGTCAAGAGAGACCCGGGTATCTACAAGTAATTTATACATCAAACCACTCGTCAAGAGAGACCCGGATATCTACAAGTAATTTACACATGAAACCACTCGTCAAGAGAGACCCGGGTATCTACAAGTAATTTACACATCAAACCACTCGTCAAGAGAGACCCGGGTATCTACAAGTAATTTATACATCAAACCAATCGTCAAGAGAGACCCGGGTATCTACAAGTAATTCACACATCAAACCACTCTCGACAGAGACCCGGGTAGCTAGAAGACGATTTACACATGAAACAACTCGACAAGAGAGACCCGGGTATCTACAAGACAATTTACACATCAATCCACTCGTCAAGAGAGACCCGGGTAATTGGAAGACGATAAACACATCAAACCACTCGTCAAGAGAGACCCGGGTATCTACAAGTAATTTATACATCAAACCACTCGTCAAGAGAGACCCGGGTATCTACAAGTAATTCACACATCAAACCAGTCGTCAAGAGAGACCCGGGTATCTACAAGACGATTTACACATCAAACCACTCGACAAGAGAGACCCGGGTATCTACAAGACAATTTACACATCAAACCACTCGTCAAGAGAGACCCGGGTAGCTGGAAGACGATTTACACACCAAACCACTCGTCAAGAGAGACCCGGGTATCTACAAGTAATTTACACATCAAACCACTCGTCAAGAGAGACCCGGGTATCTACAAGACGATTTACACATGAAACAACTCGTCAAGAGAGACCCAGGTATCTACAAGTAATTTACACATCAAACCACTCGTCAAGAGAGACCCGGGTATTTACAAGTAATTTACACATCAAACCTCTCGTCAAGAGAGACCCGGGTATCTACAAGTAATTTACACATGAAACCACTCGTCAAGAGAGACCCGGGTATCTACAAGTAATTTACACATCAAACCACTCGTTAAGAGAGACCCAGGTATCTACAAGTAATTTACACATGAAACCACTCGTCAAGAGAGACCCAGGTATGTACAAGTAATTCACACATCAAACCACTCTTGACAGAGACCCGGGTAGCTAGAAGACGATTTACACATCAATCCACTCGTCCAGAGAGACCCAGGTAGCTGGAAGACAATTTTCACATTAAAACACTCGTCAAGAGAAACCCGGGTATCTACAAGTAATTCATACATCAAACCACTCTTGACAGAGACCCGGGTAGCTAGAAGACGATTTACACATCAATCCACTCGTCCAGAGAGACCCAGGTAGCTGGAAGACAATTTTCACATTAAAACATTCGTCAAGAGAGACCCGGGTATCTACAAGTAATTCACACATCAAACCACTCTTGACAGAGACCCGGGTAGCTAGAAGACGATTTACACATGAAACGACTCGACAAGAGAGAGACCCGGGTATCTACAAGACAATTTACACATCAATCCACTCGTCAAGAGAGACCCGGGTAATTGGAAGACGATTTACACATCAAACCACTCGTCAAGAGAGACCCGGGTATCTACAAGTAATTTACACATCACACCACTCGACAAGAGAGACCCGGGTATCTACTAGTAATTCACACATCAAACCAGTCGTCAAGAGAGACCCGGCTATCTACAAGACGATTTACACATCAAACCACTCGACAAGAGAGACCCGGGTATCTACAAGACAATTTACACATCAAACCACTCGTCAAGAGAGACCCGGGTAGCTGGAAGACGATTTACACATCAAACCACTCGTCAAGAGAGACCCGGATATCTACAAGTAAATCACACATCAAACCAGTCGTCAAGAAAGACCCAGGTTTCTACAAGTAATTTACACATCAAACCACTCGACAAGAGAGACCCGGGTATCTACAAGTAATTCACACATCAAACCAGTCGTCAAGAGAGACCCGGGTATCTACAAGTAATTCACACATCAAACCAGTCGTCAAGAGAGACCCGGGTATCTACAAGACAATTTACACATCAAACCAGTCGACAAGAGAGACCCGGGTATCTACAAGACAATTTACACATCAAACCACTCGACAAGAGAGACCCGGGTATCTACAAGACAATTTACACATCAAACCACTCGTCAAGAGAGACCCGGGTAGCTGGAAGACGATTTACACACCAAACCACTCGTCAAGAGAGACCCGGGTATCTACAAGACAATTTACACATCAAACCAGTCGTCAAGAGAGACCCGGGTATCTACAAGTAATTTATACATCAAACCACTCGTCAAGAGAGACCCGGGTGTCTACAAGTAATTTACACATCAAACCACTCGTCAAGAGAGACCCGGGTATCTACAAGTAATTCACACATCAAACCAGTCGTCAAGAGAGACCCGGGTATCTACAAGACGATTTACACATCAAACCACTCGACAAGAGAGACCCGGGTATCTACAAGACAATTTACATATCAAACCACTCGTCAAGAGAGACCCGGGTAGCTGGAAGACGATTTACACACCAAACCACTCGTCAAGAGAGACCCGGGTATCTACAAGTAATTTACACATCAAACCACTCGTCAAGAGAGACCCGGGTATCTACAAGTAATTTACACATGAAACCACTCGTCAAGAGAGACCCGGGTATCTACAAGTAATTTATACATCAAACCACTCGTCAAGAGAGACCCGGGTATCTACAAGTAATTTATACATCAAACCAATCGTCAAGAGAGTCCCGGGTATCTACAAGTAATTTATACATCAAACCACTCGTCAAGAGAGACCCGGGTATCTACAAGTAATTTATACATCAAACCACTCGTCAAGAGAGACCCGGATATCTACAAGTAATTTACACATGAAACCACTCGTCAAGAGAGACCCGGGTATCTACAAGTAATTTACACATGAAACCACTCGTCAAGAGAGACCCGGGTATCTACAAGTAATTTATACATCAAACCAATCGTCAAGAGAGACCCGGGTATCTACAAGTAATTTATACATCAAACCACTCGACAAGAGAGACCCGGGTATCTACAAGACAATTTACACATCAAACCACTCGTCAAGAGAGACCCGGGTAGCTGGAAGACAATTTTCACATTAAAACACTCGTCAAGAGAGACCCGGGTATCTACAAGTAATTCACACATCAAACCACTCTCGACAGAGACCCGGGTAGCTAGAAGACGATTTACACATGAAACAACTCGACAAGAGAGACCCGGGTATCTACAAGACAATTTACACATCAATCCACTCGTCAAGAGAGACCCGGGTAATTGGAAGACGATAAACACATCAAACCACTCGTCAAGAGAGACCCGGGTATCTACAAGTAATTCACACATCAAACCACTCGTCAAGAGAGACCCGGGTATCTACAAGTAATTCACACATCAAACCAGTCGTCAAGAGAGACCCGGGTATCTACAAGACGATTTACACATCAAACCACTCGACAAGAGAGACCCGGGTATCTACAAGACAATTTACACATCAAACCACTCGTCAAGAGAGACCCGGGTAGCTGGAAGACGATTTACACACCAAACCACTCGTCAAGAGAGACCCGGGTATCTACAAGTAATTTACACATCAAACCAGTCGTCAAGAGAGACCCGGGTATCTACAAGACGATTTACACATCAAACCACTCGTCAAGAGAGACCCGGGTATCTACAAGTAATTTACACATGAAACCACTCGTCAAGAGAGACCCGGGTATCTACAAGTAATTTACACATGAAACCACTCGTCAAGAGAGACCCGGGTATCTACAAGTAATTTACACATCAAACCACTCGTCAAGAGAGACCCGGGTATCTACAAGTAATTTACACACCAAACCACTCGTCAAGAGAGACCCGGGTATCTACAAGTAATTTATACATCAAACCAATCGTCAAGAGAGACCCGGGTATCTACAAGTAATTTATACATCAAACCAATCGTCAAGAGAGACCCGGGTATCTACAAGTAATTTATACATCAAACCACTCGTCAAGAGAGACCCGGGTATCTACAAGTAATTTATACATCAAACCACTCGTCAAGAGAGACCCGGATATCTACAAGTAATTCACACATCAAACCAGTCGTCAAGAGAGACCCGGGTATCTACAAGACAATTTACACATCAAACCAGTCGACAAGAGAGACCCGGGTATCTACAAGACAATTTACACATCAAACCACTCGACAAGAGAGACCCGGGTATCTACAAGACAATTTACACATCAAACCACTCGTCAAGAGAGACCCGGGTAGCTGGAAGACGATTTACACACCAAACCACTCGTCAAGAGAGACCCGGGTATCTACAAGACAATTTACACATCAAACCAGTCGTCAAGAGAGACCCGGGTATCTACAAGTAATTTATACATCAAACCACTCGTCAAGAGAGACCCGGGTGTCTACAAGTAATTTACACATCAAACCACTCGTCAAGAGAGACCCGGGTATCTACAAGTAATTCACACATCAAACCAGTCGTCAAGAGAGACCCGGGTATCTACAAGACGATTTACACATCAAACCACTCGACAAGAGAGACCCGGGTATCTACAAGACAATTTACATATCAAACCACTCGTCAAGAGAGACCCGGGTAGCTGGAAGACGATTTACACACCAAACCACTCGTCAAGAGAGACCCGGGTATCTACAAGTAATTTACACATCAAACCACTCGTCAAGAGAGACCCGGGTATCTACAAGTAATTTACACATGAAACCACTCGTCAAGAGAGACCCGGGTATCTACAAGTAATTTACACATCAAACCACTCGTCAAGAGAGACCCGGGTATCTACAAGTAATTTACACATGAAACCACTCGTCAAGAGAGACCCGGGTATCTACAAGTAATTTATACATCAAACCACTCGTCAAGAGAGACCCGGGTATCTACAAGTAATTTATACATCAAACCAATCGTCAAGAGAGTCCCGGGTATCTACAAGTAATTTATACATCAAACCACTCGTCAAGAGAGACCCGGGTATCTACAAGTAATTTATACATCAAACCACTCGTCAAGAGAGACCCGGATATCTACAAGTAATTTACACATGAAACCACTCGTCAAGAGAGACCCGGGTATCTACAAGTAATTTACACATGAAACCACTCGTCAAGAGAGACCCGGGTATCTACAAGTAATTTATACATCAAACCAATCGTCAAGAGAGACCCGGGTATCTACAAGTAATTTATACATCAAACCACTCGACAAGAGAGACCCGGGTATCTACAAGACAATTTACACATCAAACCACTCGTCAAGAGAGACCCGGGTAGCTGGAAGACAATTTTCACATTAAAACACTCGTCAAGAGAGACCCGGGTATCTACAAGTAATTCACACATCAAACCACTCTCGACAGAGACCCGGGTAGCTAGAAGACGATTTACACATGAAACAACTCGACAAGAGAGACCCAGGTATCTACAAGACAATTTACACATCAATCCACTCGTCAAGAGAGACCCGGGTAATTGGAAGACGATAAACACATCAAACCACTCGTCAAGAGAGACCCGGGTATCTACAAGTAATTCACACATCAAACCACTCGTCAAGAGAGACCCGGGTATCTACAAGTAATTCACACATCGAACCAGTCGTCAAGAGAGACCCGGGTATCTACAAGACGATTTACACATCAAACCACTCGACAAGAGAGACCCGGGTATCTACAAGACAATTTACACATCAAACCACTCGTCAAGAGAGACCCGGGTAGCTGGAAGACGATTTACACACCAAACCACTCGTCAAGAGAGACCCGGGTATCTACAAGTAATTTACACATCAAACCAGTCGTCAAGAGAGACCCGGGTATCTACAAGACGATTTACACATCAAACCACTCGTCAAGAGAGACCCGGGTATCTACAAGACAATTTACACATCAAACCACTCGTCAAGAGAGACCCGGGTATCTACAAGTAATTTACACATCAAACCACTCGTCAAGAGAGACCCGGGTATCTACAAGTAATTTACACATCAAACCAGTCGTCAAGAGAGACCCGGGTATCTACAAGTAATTTACACACCAAACCACTCGTCAAGAGAGACCCGGGTATCTACAAGTAATTTATACATCAAACCAATCGTCAAGAGAGACCCGGGTATCTACAAGTAATTTATACATCAAACCAATCGTCAAGAGAGACCCGGGTATCTACAAGTAATTTATACATCAAACCACTCGTCAAGAGAGACCCGGGTATCTACAAGTAATTTATACATCAAACCACTCGTCAAGAGAGACCCGGATATCTACAAGTAATTTACACATGAAACCACTCGTCAAGAGAGACCCGGGTATCTAAAAGTAATTTACACATGAAACCACTCGTCAAGTGAGACCCGGGTATCTACAAGTAATTTATACATCAAACCACTCGTCAAGAGAGACCCGGGTATCTACAAGTAATTTATACATCAAACCACTCGACAAGAGAGACCCGGGTATCTACAAGTAATTCACACATCAAACCACTCTCGACAGAGACCCGGGTAGCTAGAAGACGATTTACACATGAAACAACTCGACAAGAGAGACCCGGGTATCTACAAGACAATTTACACATCAATCCACTCGTCAAGAGAGACCCGGGTAATTGGAAGACGATAAACACATCAAACCACTCGTCAAGAGAGACCCGGGTATCTACAAGTAATTTATACATGAAACCACTCGTCAAGAGAGACCCGGGTATCTACAAGTAATTCACACATCAAACCAGTCGTCAAGAGAGACCCGGGTATCTACAAGACGATTTACACATCAAACCACTCGACAAGAGAGACCCGGGTATCTACAAGACAATTTACACATCAAACCACTCGTCAAGAGAGACCCGGGTAGCTGGAAGACGATTTACACACCAAACCACTCGTCAAGAGAGACCCGGGTATCTACAAGACAATTTACACATCAAACCAGTCGTCAAGAGAGACCCGGGTATCTACAAGTAATTTATACATCAAACCACTCGTCAAGAGAGACCCGGGTGTCTACAAGTAATTTACACATCAAACCACTCGTCAAGAGAGACCCGGGTATATACAAGACAATTTACACATCAAACCACTCGTCAAGAGAGACCCGGGTAATTGGAAGACGATTTACACATCAAACCACTCGTCAAGAGAGACCCGGGTATCTACAAGTAATTTACACATCACACCACTCGACAAGAGAGACCCGGGTATCTACAAGTAATTCACACATCAAACCACTCGTCAAGAGAGACCCGGGTATCTACAAGACGATTTACACATCAAACCACTCGACAAGAGAGACCCGGGTAATTGGAAGACGATTTACACATCAAACCAGTCGTCAAGAGAGACCCGGGTATCTACAAGTAATTTACACATCAAACCACTCGTCAAGAGAGACCCGGGTGTCTACAAGTAATTTACACATCAAACCACTCGTCAAGAGAGACCCGGGTATATACAAGACAATTTACACATCAAACCACTCGTCAAGAGAGACCCGGGTATCTACAAGACAATTTACACATCAAACCACTCGACAAGAGAGACCCGGGTATCTACAAGACAATTTACACATCAAACCACTCGTCAAGAGAGACCCGGGTAGCTGGAAGACGATTTACACACCAAACCACTCGTCAAGAGAGACCCGGGTATCTACAAGACAATTTACACATCAAACCAGTCGTCAAGAGAGACCCGGGTATCTACAAGTAATTTATACATCAAACCACTCGTCAAGAGAGACCCGGGTGTCTACAAGTAATTTACACATCAAACCACTCGTCAAGAGAGACCCGGGTATATACAAGACAATTTACACATCAAACCACTCGTCAAGAGAGACCCGGGTAATTGGAAGACGATTTACACATCAAACCACTCGTCAAGAGAGACCCGGGTATCTACAAGTAATTTACACATCACACCACTCGACAAGAGAGACCCGGGTATCTACAAGTAATTCACACATCAAACCACTCGCCAAGAGAGACCCGGGTATCTACAAGACGATTTACACATCAAACCACTCGACAAGAGAGACCCGGGTAATTGGAAGACGATTTACACATCAAACCAGTCGTCAAGAGAGACCCGGGTATCTACAAGTAATTTACACATCAAACCACTCGTCAAGAGAGACCCGGGTGTCTACAAGTAATTTACACATCAAACCACTCGTCAAGAGAGACCCGGGTATATACAAGACAATTTACACATCAAACCACTCGTCAAGAGAGACCCGGGTAATTGGAAGACGATTTACACATCAAACCACTCGTCAAGAGAGACCCAGGTATCTACAAGTAATTCACGCATCAAACCAGTCGTCAAGAGAGACCCGGGTATCTACAAGTAATTCACACATCAAACCAGTCGTCAAGAGAGACCCGGGTATCTACAAGACGATTTACACATCAAACCTCTCGACAAGAGAGACCCGGGTATCTACAAGACAATTTACACATCAAACCACTCGTCAAGAGAGACCCGGGTATCTACAAGACGATTTACACATCAAACCAATCGTCAAGAGAGACCCAGGTATCTACAAGTAATTTATACATGAAACCACTCGTCAAGAGAGACCCGGGTAGCTGGAAGACGATTTACACATCAAACCACTCCTCAAGAGAGACCCGGGTATCTACAAGTAATTTATACATGAAACCACTCGTCAAGAGAGACCCGGGTGTCTACAAGTAATTTACACATGAAACCACTCGTCAAGAGAGACCCGGGTATCTACAAGTAATTTACACATGAAACCACTCGTCGAGAGACCCGGGTATCTACAAGTAATTCACGCATCAAACCAGTCGTCAAGAGAGACCCGGCTATCTACAAGTAATTCACACATCAAACCAGTCGTCAAGAGAGACCCGGGTATCTACAAGACGATTTACACATCAAACCTCTCGTCAAGAGAGACCCGGGTATCTACAAGTAATTTATACATGAAACCACTCGTCAAGAGAGACCCGGGTATCTACAAGTAATTTATACATCAAACCACTCGTCAAGAGAGACCCGGGTGTCTACAAGTAATTTACACATGAAACCACTCGTCAAGAGAGACCCGGGTATCTACAAGTAATTTATACATGAAACCACTCGTCAAGAGAGACCCGGGTGTCTACAAGTAATTTCAAATGAAACCACTCGTCAAGAGAGACCCGGGTATCTACAAGTAATTTACACATGAAACCACTCGTCAAGAGAGACCCGGGTATCTACAAGTAATTTATACATCAAACCACTCGTCAAGAGAGACCCGGGAATCTACAAGTAATTTATACATCAAACCACTCGTCAAGAGAGACCCGGATATCTACGTATACAAGTAATTTATACATCAAACCACTCGTCAAGAGAGACCTGGGTATCTACAAGTAATTTACACATGAAACCACTCGTCAAGAGAGACCCGGGTATCTACAAGTAATTTATACATCAAACCACTCGTCAAGAGAGACCCGGGTATCTACAAGTAATTTACACATGAAACCACTCGTCAAGAGAGACCCGGGTATCTACAAGTAATTTATACATGAAACCACTCGTCAAGAGAGACTCGGGTAGCTGGAAGACGATTTACACATCAAACCACTCGTCAAGAGAGACCCGGGTATCTACAAGACAATTTACACATCAAACCAGTCGTCAAGAGAGACCCGGGTATCTACAAGACAATTTACACATCAAACCACTCGACAAGAGAGACCCGGGTATCTACAAGACAATTTACACATCAAACCACTCGTCAAGAGAGACCCGGGTATCTACAAGACAATTTGCACATCAAACCAATCGTCAAGAGAAACCCGGGTAGCTGGAAAACGATTTACACATCAAACCACTCGACAAGAGAGACCCGGGTATCTACAAGACAATTTACACATCAAACCACTCGTCAAGAGAGACCCGGGTATCTACAAGTAATTTATACATCAAACCACTCGTCAAGAGAGACCCGGGTAGCTGGAAGACGATTTACACATCAAACCACTCGACAAGAGAGACCCGGGTATCTACAAGACAATTTACACATCAAACCACTCGTCAAGAGAGACCCGGGTAGCTGGAAGACACAATCTGTATTAGGCTCAAACAGGAAGTAACGCCTCAAAATGTCTTTCCCTTAAAACTGCTGCACAACTTTTATGGGAATTGAAAATATCCAGACATTGAACCGAACTTGATAATGCCACAGGATAGGTTTCTGTCAGCAATATTCCAGCTATACGACGGCGGTCTGTAAATATTCGAGTCTGGTCCAGACAATCCAGTGATTGACATCATTAGCACTAATCTACGCAAGTGGTTTTACGTGGACATGCACCCGATCCCAATAGTTGCCGCTTAGAACAAGCTTGGGTTGCTGAAGACCAATTCTAACCCGGATCTTTACGGGTCTGTTACGTTGCTGATGCCTTTGAGTATAAAAGTATGCCAAGATGCTAAGATGCTAATTTAGAAGACAAGCAGCGTTAAACCCAACTCACTCACTGCTTACTGTAAACGTTTCTTGAAAGCATGGTGCATTGCCATACCTTCCTCTCTACGTATCTTACACACTGCTTGTAAGCATTACCACTTACACACCTCACATGTATAAAACATATATCATTCAGTTCATATAACTGGTTCACCTAGGCATTTGTAATGGATGTTTTGTCCTGGAAGAATCGGTACCATATTTACCATTTTATAGGCACATGCACCTTAAATATAGAACGTTAACGTTAACAGAAAATGATCAGTGCCGATTATCTGCC
The DNA here is from genome assembly GCF_023055435.1 of Haliotis rufescens. NCBI lineage: Eukaryota > Metazoa > Mollusca > Gastropoda > Lepetellida > Haliotidae > Haliotis > Haliotis rufescens. Next base: position 55,058,467 of record NW_025964361.1, on the reverse strand, counting down.
TAAACTGATTCCATTGGTCGTAAAAGGCAAAATAGTGCTGAACATTATATGTGCGGATAACTGAAACTACGTCATGACATGACACCAGGTGTTCGCGAAAAGCATGTTCGAGTGAGTGAGTGAGTGAGTGAGTATGGTTTTACGCCGCTTTTAGCAACAATCCAGCAATATCACGGCGGGGGACACCAGAAATGGGCTTCACACATTGTACCCATGTCGGGGATCGAACCCGGGTCTTCGGCGTGACGAGCGAACGCTTTAACCACTAGGCTACCCGACCGCCCAAAGCATGTTCGAAGCCTTTTCATTCAAGAACTCGAACATTTGACTTCACAAATATTCGTGTTCCACAGAACTCACTTACTCACTCACTTACTCACTCACTCACCCACTGACCCACTCACTCACTCACTCGCTGACCCACTCACTCACTCACGCACTCACCCACTCACGCACTCACTCACTCACAAACTGACTCGCGCACTCACTCATTGACTCACTGACTGACTGACCCACTCACTGACTCACGCACTGACCCACTCACGCACGCACGTACGTACGCACTCACTCATTCACTCACTAACGCACTGACCCACTCATTCACGCACTCACTCACGCACTCACTCACTCACTTACGCACTGACCCACTCACTCACTCACAAACTCACTCGCGCACCCACACAATCACTCACTGACCCACTCACTCACGCACTCACCCACGCACTCACTCACTCACTGACCCACTCACTCACGCACTCACGCACTCACGCACTCACTCACTCACTCGTTTAGGGGTGAGTACATCAGGTACAAATTACGTCTTTTGGCAAAGAAGAATCCACACCTCGAGAAAGTCATAACAAGTCAAACTCTGGAACGCTGAATTTTTATCAGTCATGATTTTATATATATATATATCTGCGACGAAATGTATACGCATCATTACATAAAAACATGATCAAAAAACAACTTCTATTGAACTTACACCAGTAATAATTGCCATTTAAATCGGAAACGCACCGGCCAGCCCTTTGACAAACACAGCTCACAAACAAATACTCAGTCTGTTTCAGCCTTGTCTCCTACTTCCAGAGAGAAAGCAGTTCAGCCATGCTATTCCAAGCGATCCACTTGAAAAGGTTAAAAACCTTTCTCTGTTTTTATTGATTACATTCAGGGTAGTATTGATCCCAGTGGAACTGACTGTCTGGTGATAGTCGTTGTAGGTTACAGCAGGGAGTGGCCAGCACAGGGCGGCAGCAACTAGTAGACTACTAATGGGATTGTGCCTGTCTCAGGGGTAGGCGCTCTATTTGTTTGCATCGGTGGACCGCCCCGTGCATGTCGACATTACAGCAGTACTAGAGATAGAATGTCTACCTGCTTGCTAGAGGATGATATATTTTAAAAAACGTATTTGGAAATGCAGGTAGAATCTATTTCAGATACTAAGACCTAAAAAATTAAAAAAGGTGCTGCGAAACCAACAATGTCTTAGAGTGAGTGAGTGAGTGAGTGAGTGAGTTGGGCTTGAGCAAGATCCCAATACTTTCACTGCGAGGGACACCCGCAAAGGTCTTCTGACGGTAGCAGCCATTTCCCATATTGCTGTAAACCCTTATTTCTGGCCCAGTGATTTTAAATTACTACTTGAGCAAAGTGTTTCAGTTTTCGATCTGGAATCCTTATTCAAATTTCACTTTCGATGAAATGAAGACTCACTCAGTGACTCACCGAGACCGTTATCATCAATTACACAGCACCATGTTTTGATGCCTGGTTTGAAGCATGTTTTGTTTGTGGTCAAAAGAAAAAACCAACAAAATCCAAGTATATACAAATTTAAATTACAACGAAATTATAGAAACGTCTTGCAAAACGTGGTACTTTTAATCGCAAGTAACACTATGGTTACATTTCATATTGATACTGATTCTGTTGTTTCTAATACTAAATTGTCAACATTTTGTGAACTTGGTGGTTTGATAAAAAAAGACCAACAACTTCTCAGCGGTATGTATGCACACCTCCCTTGCGATTTGTTTGTTTGTTAAATAGTGCTAACCACAGTTTCAACACAGATACCCCACTCAGACACACTAGAGGTCTCCGTGCAGACCAGTCCTTCTTTCATCCCCTTATTGATGACAAACGCCCGGCAAGATAGCAACAAACACCGCCTTTTAACATTCAAATAAAGCGACAAACCTTTTCCATATTCATAAGAAATATCTGTCAAAAACAGACTCGATTGGACGATTCCGACTATATAATGAGCATGTGTATGAATCCATATACCGATGCCCCAGCGATGGCACCCGTCACAAATACATGCAAATACAAGTCAAGTGTTCACCTGAAAAAACACGGGAACATATGGTACAAGTCAAAATAGGGAATTGCATCGGACATCATGTTTGACACTGATCAGTGTTCGAAATACCTGCCTGCCCGACCGTCCGAGACGGGTTGATTTCAACTCGGGCTGCCAGATTTTCAAATCCCCCTGCCCGACGGTCGGGTTATATTTCACATGTGAAAATATTCTAATTATTTCCCGATGATTGAAGCATTAATTCACATGTAAAGATGAATGATAAAATGTAACCAAAAAGAAACCCCGTCAGCTTATCCTGAGAAACATATGATTATAGTGGGCAGGCAGGTTTTGGTCAGGGCTGGCAAGTATTTCAGCTAGCCAGTCCTGTGGTCTGGCTGAAATTTTTGGGAGTTTCATACCCTGCACTGATGCGTCAAATTTGGAAATGTCCTCCACGTGTCTACCATAAAACGTTTTGAAAGCTTTACTGAGGCCTTGAATGTTGTAACCTTGAACAAACGACTTCTGAAGAAGAGGTGTATGACGCTCTTTGAAATATTGGTAGAAACAGCATGCTTGATTGTTTAAGCAATGAGACTGAGGATATCAGGACTACTTTTGCAGTCGATTTCTTTTGTCTTCACTACCTGCTTTACGTTGTCATGTCTTATGCGGTATTCTTTTAACGTGTTTGTTCACGTAAATCGCTATTTAACTTAAGATATTGATAAAGCCTCCACAATCCCACCACAGATCGTTTAAAACTATGTCAGTAATATGCGGTATTTACACGAGCCGAGTATTTGATCGATGCGGAATTTTCATGTTAATATCACGAACGTATCAAGGTCGGACAAACACACTTGTGAATTTCTTTCCCCCGAAATTAAAATGGACGGGTCTAAACATACTATTCCGTGTTTTGCTTGTTTGTTTGTTTGTTTGTTGTTGTTTTTTAATGCCGCACTTAGCAATATTCCAGCTATATGACGACCATATGTTAACAGTCGAGTCTGAATCAGACAATCCAGTGATTGACATCATGACATCAATCCACGAAATTTGGATATGACGACATGTATCAACCAAGTCAGCGAGCCTTACCACCCGATCCTGTTAGTCACCTCTTACGACAAACATGGGTTGCTGAAGACCAATCCCGACCCGGATCTTCACGGGTCCATTCCTGAGGCATTCGTGACCAACTCGTGTTATTCCGGGACAAGCCGAATAGCGACTCGTGCCCCTCCCATGGCCATTTTTGCGACCGGGTTCCGTCTTAGCGCAAACGGGCATACCTAAAACAATTGTCAACTCGTTGCGTAATGGTTCACATATATCTCCCCATATTTTATATATATTTCAGATACAATGTAAAGCACATCTGGACATGCGGAATTATACAGAATGATTGAACACATTTAACTGTGTTTTGGGTATATTTTTAGATGCACGACATATGTAAAATAAAAAAAAAATTCTGAGGGATTCTTTGATGAACAACTTGAAATCATACGCGCATTCTGATTGGTTTGTCGTATTTTCGCACATAACATGCATCGTTAGGGGGACGAGATTCTTGCAGGTTACGGAAAGGGGCGAGTGGTGACGAATGTTCCTGAGGTAAACTTACATTATTGTGTTTACTGGGCACTTCTTCCATAAGGCCTGTTCGGTTTACTTTAACTTTTTTTAAAGCGTTAAACATTCTTGGATTGTAAATATCTCAAACTCTGAGGCTGAATGTAAGCGACATTTGAAAAGATTTTACGTGATTACAGCTAATTCCGCAGGACGTAGTTGTTGCAGAGGTGATCACCATGATCAATCTTCATACTTTCACAGAGGGCTTAAGTGATTTTAAATTGATTCGTTTTACTAAGTTCGACAAAGGATTTGAGACCACCTGTTCCTATTGTCTGAGGGCGGATCAAGCAAGTTTTTGTCCACCAAACAAATTGGACAGTAAATATGCATCTTTTTGTCTTTTTGTTGGTATATTAGTGATAATGAAGTTTTAGTATGTGTAGGTCACAGGTCACGGAATGTTTATTGTACAGATAACGAATTTTTTTTTGCATTTTTGTCATTGAATGTTTTTTTTACGGTTTTTTTTATTACACTTACTATTTATTAGTGAGAAAGCAATATTTCGTCACACCGAACATTCGAGTTCGATTCTCAACATGGTTTGTTGTTTAACCCGCACTCAGCAATATTCCAGCTATATGACGGCGATCTGTACATAATCGAACCTGGACCAGACAATCCAGTGGTTGACATCATGAGCATCGATCTACGCAGCTGTGACAAGATGACATGCATCAACCAAGTCAGCGAGCCTGACCACCCGATCCCGTTAGTCGCCTCTTACGACAAGCAAAGGTATGGGTTGTAGAATGGGCTGCTGAAGATCAGTCCTAGCCCGGATCTTCACTGGTATCTTCACATGATATGATGTAGAAATCACATGTCATGATGTAATATTGTTTACTCACTCACCCTAACATGCCAAACCAGTCAGGCAATTTAATGAGGCGTTGAAACATATATAACGCCATTTAAGACTTAACCATATACTGACCAGTCAGTATAGTTAGTGAGTATGATTTTACGCCGCTTTAAGCAGTATTCCAGGACTATCACGGCGAGATACACATGTTAAGAATCGAACCCGGATCTTCGGCGTGACGAGCGAACATTGTAACAACTAGGCTACCCCACTGCCCTTGATACTGACTAGGGGATCGGGTGGTTATAAAGATGTTCTGACCTTTGGATGGCCATTGTGCCCCGAAGCAGCTGACCTTTACTCATGCAATCAGCCATTAGTTTGTGTGGCCCGTTTTATTTTATTATTTACGGTCTCATGTGACGCACTGCATCTTCCCGAGGCAAGAGCGTTAACTGACTTTAAAAGTCCAGTTTCCACTGGACTTTTACTGGCTCCCAATCATCCCAATCAGCTTCCGTGGTTGTTTTCCCTGTCCCATTAGTCATTCACTGGCTTCCAATCATCCCAATCAGCTTCCGTGATTGTTTACACTGTCCCATTAGTCATTCACTGGCTTCCAATCATCCCAATCAGCTTCCGTGGTTGTTTTCCCTGCCCCATTAGTCATTCACTGGCTTCCAATCATCCCAATCAGCTTCCGTGGTTGTTTACACTGCCCCATTAGTCATTCACTGGCTTCCAATCATCCCAATCAGCTTCCGTGGTTGTTTACACTGCCCCATTAGTCATTCACTGGCTTCCAATCATCTTAATCAGCTCTCTGTGTCCATCAATCAATTTACTGTATAAACATTGATGTTAATAAGTATATATACCTATGTTGTTCAGCACTATCCATCACTTGCTTGATAAAGGTGTTAGAATCTACACCGAAACGTCGCACTAATTGTAATAAAGAAGTTGTTCACCCATAGAACTTGTCTTTCTTCATCACACCAACTTCTAAATGCCACTGAAAGAAGTTGGACTTTTATAGTCAGTTAACTCTCTTGCCTCGGGAAGATGGACGTACTGTGGCGTAAAACAACCTTCCCTCACTTGCATCATGTGACATGAGGCCCTGAATCAGCGATGCACATCAAACAGAATTTGACCAAAGTACATTTTAAGCACTCTGTTGCATTTCGGTATATATAAGATATGTTTTGAACGAAATAAGTAGAAAGAAAAAAAATCAAAATTAATATTTCATATATTTCAAGTTCATTCTAGAAAACATGAAATGCATAGATACTATTTTCAAAAGTAAATTTAGAGGATGTAAAGTATTCATCATTTTTACTGATAAGCGACGCAAAACGGTTTTATTGTCTTTGATAAAGCTGATATCGATGACATTTGATAATTGCATGATCCGGGTTTTTTATAAACTTAAAACAGTTTTCATGTACCAATCATGAAATTTGTCACGATTAACGGGCAAGTTTATGACACGTCGTTTAAAAAAAATATTCAGTTATTGAATTCAGTTGAATTTTGAATCTCGTCATGCCAATAATAAAGCGAGAAATAACGCTACTGGTAGACTTAAAGGGATGAATCACAAGCAACAGTGGCAAGGCGTGTCAGCGTTTTCCCGACTCTGGCCACGATGGCGGCAAGATGGCACCACTGGAGATTATTCAAGATCTGACAACACCACAGGGTCGCTACATCCGGGGCCTTCACCTTCGAAACAGGACATTCACTGCAACGTCCACGGCAACCCAAACTCCTGGTTTACGTCCCACATCTGTCCGTCATCGTATACGAGCTGCCGGAATCCGAGCAAGAAGGCCTTACGTTGGCGTAATTTCACCTCGAATTCAGCGGCTACAGTGGCGTCGATTACACCATCAGTGGCTTCCTCAACGTTGACGTTGCGTTTGGTTTGGTGACAAAACCCGTTTTCATTTCAAAGAAAATTGGCGAATCCGTGATATGGGCGACGGAATGAGCGTTATACCGGATGTTGCGTACAAGAAGTCGACAGATTCGATGGAGGAAGTGTCATGATGCGGGGAATCAAAGAACATATCTTGTTCATATCAAGGTCAACTTAACAGATGTACGTGATCGTGACGAGATTGTCCCGACTCTGCAAGCACCAGGCGCCGTTTTCCCCACACAGTACAGTCTGTACTGATTCTCCGAGAGCTCAGAACGTTAGCGTTCTACCGTTCCCGTCAAGGTCAACGGATCTCAACCCAGTTGAGGATCTGTGGGATGAGGTAGACAGATGTTCATGTCAACGTTAACCAGGACCATAGATTCTGCTGCAATTCCGCCAGTGGGCTGCCATTCCCAAAGGTGTCATCCGCGGACTTCTTGCTTCCACGGCAGGTGTCGTGCAGTCATTCAGACTAGTATTGGACACACATTGTACAAGGCTTTAAGACTGCCGTGGGGCTGGAGAGAGTGAGGTACCCGGTACACGCAAAGATTATACCTTTAATGTTTGATAAACACTGTTTCACTTTGCAATCTGCAAAGCACACACGTCCCACGTTTCGCCTTTAATACCTTGAAGAAGTGACAGATTGAATCTCTTGAATACCACGTAAGCGTATCTTTTTTCTCTCTTTTTTGTTCTTTCTTTTTCTTTTCTTTTTTTTTTTGGGGGGGGGGGGGGGGTAGGGTGGTGGAGTATATATTTTTGATAGGTTTGAATCATGAAATAATAACGCCTGGAGACACCGAGGGTTTTGTTTGAATTAACGAAATTAATTTAGGTTTCAGATGGTCAAGATCATTAATATTTCAGATGTCTTTCGGGACGTGTTTGGAACTTGGGGATTTTTTTTCTGCGGAATCAATAAAAAGTTAATCAACTTCTTTGTTATGATACGCGATACCAATGAAAGAAACATTTCTACGATAGAATTAACAAATTTCCCTCCACTGCCATAAATTTGCCATTATAATTGTAATATTTCGGAAAATATCATATAAGAATTGCCCACTTAGGGCATTACGATGACAATACAATAAATGCGAACTATCTGCGGGAAAAGATATTTGGGAGTTGTGTGTCAGGCGTACCAAAGAAAACCACCAGAGAGCTACCAAACTGTGGCATTTGCATACACTATAAATAGAAATTGACACACAAATTACAAAAAAGACACGAATGAAGTGAAGACCCGTGAAGATCCGGGGTAGAATAGGTCTTCAGGAACCCATGCTTGCCGTAATAAGCGACTATGCTTGTCGTAAGAGGCCACTAACGGGATCGGGTGGTCAGGCTCGCTGACTTGGTTGAGGCATGTCATCGTATGCCAATTGCGTGGATCGATACTCATGATGTCAATCACTGGATTGTCTGGCCCAGACTCAATCGAGTCAGTGAGCCTGACCACCCGATCCCGTTAGTCTCTTCTTACGACAAGCATAGTCACCTTTTACGGTAAGCATGCGTTGCTGAAGACCTATTCTAAACAGGATCTTCACGGGTCTCCTGTCAAAGTAAGGGACGCTAGAGTTTTCATTGCGTTTTTTGGGGTAAGAAAACAAAGAAATACAATTATATCCCTCGACAACTGTACATCTATTCTTTGATGAATCATTGCTTCTCGCCAATGCGTTAAAATATCGAGTTACAACATTTCCTACGATAAATATTTCAGACATGAACAGCATTTCAACCTTAAACCATGTTTCATTAAATATTCAGAACTGCAAATTCTTAAATGACATACGATCTCACAAAGATAGGAGCTCCATATAAATCAAGACTTAAACATATACGTGCATTAAGTACGGTAAGGTTATTGACGGTCAATTAAGCAAGTATCTCAATTTTGAAACTTTTATAAATAATCTGTCAAACTTTTTCACCGGCTGTGTATGACGGTCGCGGACATATTTCCGCAAGTCTCTCCGCGAACATGTGTGCAGTGAACGAGAGGAAAAGAGGGTTGATGGGCTCTACTGCAGGGTCGACTCCAGCGATACCTCCACACGTCACCGGGCAAGAAGTGAGAGAATTCCACCGTCAGATGCCTGTCCGCAGATGAAACTCTGAATTATTTATGTTCTAATCTAAAATTGCCCAATTCGTTCAAGACAAAATCACCTTGCCTGCGGCTCTATCTTAATTAGCTGGGAGAACTCGCTTCATGACTAGTTTCATCTGATTTACGACAAGAAATAACATCACACTTTGAACAGAAGCGGGAGTGGGATGCAGGCTATTCCACAATTTCGTGACTACCACGTGAAAAGTGTAGTGGGGGGTAGGGGGGAAAATGGGGGAGGGGCGGCATGGAGGGTGAAGTAGGGCGATGTTGGGTAGTACGCGCGTTACAAGATGGCGAAAGGCCGGGGAAAAGGTGCGAGAACGAGATTAGAGATATGTGTTGGAGTTTTAAACCTATGAAGAGGTTTCTTACATTTCCGAAAGAAATATGGTGGAAAGGACGGCAAGCAAGAAGGCCCAATATAGCCAGTCTTAAAAAAATCATTTAGAAATGAAATTCTGTAACACATTATTTTCTGTACTTATGTTTGAAATATAGGATTCAATGATACAATTCCTTCTAAAAAACAAACATAATTCGTGCCTCTGTCATGCGTAATACAATATTGTATAAATTCAGGTCATTGTTTTGCAATTAATATCAAATTTTCATAAACTTAGTCCTTGTGCTCTTGGACTCGTGGTTAAAGAGTTTGCTGGTCATGCCGAAGACCCGGGTTCGATTCCCGACATGGGTACAATCTGTGAAGCTCATTTCTGGTGTCCCCCCACCGTGATATTGCAGGAATATTTGCTTAAAGCGGCGTTAAACAATACTCACTCACTCACTCACTTGGACTAGAAGGTTTAACACAATATCGAAATTGTCTTGTTTCATATACTACTCAAATGAAGTAATGTAACTAACTTCTTTTGAGTAGTATATATCCATCATTAGAGACATGGGAAATACCATGTACTTTACACGCTTCGATTTGCTTAACCATTAGCAGAAATAACATCGATCAAATACTCGGCTATTACTACATGGTTTCTTAAAGAACTTCATCCGTCATGGGTCTTAAAATAAACAAAATTCAGATTTTGTTGGGTACAGGGCATTCATGGTCAAGTACCGTTTTGATGTTTCATACACTTTTCTGGATTTCGAGTTATTTTGCAATTCATCGTTCTCATTTGGAGTCAAACGGACTGTATATGTAAATACCGCATATTACTGACATAGTTTTAAACGATCTGTGGTGGGCATATATATGGAGTCTTTATCAATATCTTAAGTTAAATAGCGATTTACGTGAACGAACACGTTAAAAGAATACCGCATAAGACATGACAACGTAAAGCAGATATTGAAGACAAAAGAAATCGACTGCAAAAGTAATCCTGATATCCCCAGTCTCATTGCTTAAACAATAGAGCATGCGGTTTCTACCAAGATTTCAAAGAGCGTCATGCAACTCTTGTTCAGAAATCGTTTGTTCAAGGTTATAACACCCAAGGCCTCATTAAAGCTTTCAAAACGTTTTATTGTAGACATGTGGAGGACATTCCAAATTTGACGCATCAGTGACAAACATGATGTCCCATGCAATTCCCTATTTTGGCTTGTACCATTTGTTCCCGTGTTTTTTCAGGTGAACACTTGACTTGCCTTTGCGTGTATTTGTGACGGTGCCACCGGTGGGACAATATACGCCTGGTGCACCTGGTATCATCACTGTTTGATAGGGGTTCATAAATACAAGCTCATGATATGGCCGGAATCGTAGAGGCGACTCTGTTTTTGGCAGAGATTTCTTATGAATATGGAAAAGGTTTGAACGTTAAAACGTGGTACTTGTTGCTAACTTGCCAGGCGTTTGTCCTTAATAAGGAGATGAAACAAGGACTGGTCTGCTCGGAGACCCCTAGTGTGTCTGAGTTGGGCATCCGTGGCAACTGTGGCTAGACCAAAATAACAGGCATAATTCCGAACTAAACTAGTATAGAACAAGAGCACACACACATAAGAATATTTATTCAGGTGTTTGTTTACTTCCGGTAACCCACATCTGGCCAGGAAGTGACACAATGCAAATGGAATGACGACCACCAGAAGTAAATGACAGAAGCCGTTAAAGGAAGAGAAGTATGGATTTCAATAACATGTTGTGCAAGACACATTAGCAATATCGTTTTTAAGCGGCCTATAGCAGTCGTCAATATAACGAGGCTCTTCGAAAGCGATGCTTCCTGCCATCTGTCATTTGTCACTGGGTCCACGTGCAGCACGTGCGTCACTCAACAATCCCGTGCAGAGCTGACAGGTACTTGTCGATGCTTGAAAGACCACGACTTGCCGCAAGATGGGGCTGCGTGACCTTGACATTGTGCCTTACCTGGCCGCGGAGTACAGTGGGATCTATAACTTGGAGTCATTGTTTGCGATTTTATTTGCTGGTGCTCATTTATAAGATTATGATTTCATGTTACAGTCGATATGTAAAATGACTCAAATTTTCACTTAGTCAAATTACAAAACGCCTAAAAATTCATTTTGCAAATTGACTTTAATTTCTGTCTATTTGATTTTTTGTGATAACGAAATTCCAAATATTTTGATGTTGAATTTCATCACCCAGTGACTGAAAATGATAGGATTAAAAGAACACGAGTCGTTTTTTACCTTTTGACTTTTATTCCAAACATAATTAGTCTATTGTGGTGTTTTAACCCCTTCTGAACGCCTTCATAACTTTTAGTCAATCTGTCAAATAAATGGACAATTGTTTTCAGTCAATTTGTAAAATGATTGAACTATTTGGGCATTTTGTAATTTGCCTAAGTGAATCACATTTTACACACTGACTGTAACATATATGTTTTGATGTATTTATATATTATGCGTGTGTATTAAATATGTATGTTTTGTTTGAATTATTAGAAAGCATATTCCCAAATATGATAAACTGTTTCCACTGTTGGTTTGCACAGCAAGCTTAGCACTTTTAGCTATATTCCTTTTAGTCTACAGGAGTCAACAAATATGGTAATTATTCAACACTGTCTCTCACACATGAAATGTCACTTGTGTGAGGCCAACCAATATCTCCGGGGAAGAAACGGAATTCCTGATCACCCATTGGTCGATTAACATATTCGTTACCTTGAGATTTAAATGTTCAAATCTAGCCCTTGTGGAGGAATTTTAGACAGTCGTTTAACTTAAATCATGTTCAATAAAATATTTAAATGACCGTAAAATTCCCGAACGTGGGAGGAAAGCTCGAAGTGATGCAGGTCTCAGACGTTTACCACTTCGTTGAAACCCACGAGCACGGGTATGGTGCTGACAAACCTAGAAACATAATCGGGGCGAACCGGGATTCGAACCCACGACCATAGGTTTCTGGCGTACCCAAGGGACGCAACTCTGCACACTCTGAAAAGAATTAGCAAGTTACGCTTGCTCATTTCGTTCAACTTTCGTATTTTGTATTTATGTTAATATGTAGGTTTGCTTGGGTGCGTGTTTGTTTGTTGTTTAACGCCACAGTGAGCAATGTCCCAGCTATGTGACAGCGGTCTGTAAATAATCTAGGCTCGCCCTGACAATCCAGTGATTGACATCATGAGCATCGACCTACGCAGACGGGATATGATGACATCCATCAACCAAATCGGCGCTCCAGACCACCCGATCCCGTTTGTTACATAAAATAGGAACATATCTTTTTATTTGTCCAGAAGTGAGTTTTACAAAACTTTAAATATGACAAATTGTTTCAAAAAACAGTTCAATGGGGTTACTACAATGTACTTAATGATGACTTGTTCCCTTGCGACGCTTTGCATTTTCAAAAACATTGCTGTTGTGATTTTGTTGAAAGGGATAAGTTACTATATATAAGAACGAACCTATAAATTACGTCACATGTTTCACCCACATTGTTCCAAGTGCTTGAACCAAGAAGCCAAATACCTCAGAGTGTTATGTTGGTAAAAACAGTTGTGGACGAATCATGTCTCTCGGCTCGAGGCGTTCGTCGGTAAAAAGGGAAAATGAATGCTATTCGGTAATGCGTCTTATCCTTGTCAAGTAATCACCAAGATTGGATACTATACGATAATTGAATAAAAGCAGTTATTTAATAGTGACTTGTTTCTTCACTTCGTGACCATAGGTACAGCTGCGACCACGGTAGAGGCGAGGTGCGGTTTTACGTTGAGTCAAGGTTATTGCACTTATGTAGCGACGTGTGTGTGTGTGTGTGTGTGTGTGTGTGTGTGTGTGTGTGTGTGTGTTTGTTTGTGTGTGCGTGCGTGCGTGCGAATGTGTTCGTGTGTTTATGTGTGTTAGTACGTGCGTGTGTGTATGCATATGTGTTTGTGCGTGTGTTCGTATATGTGTTTGTGTGCGCGTGTGTGTATTGAACTTATGTAGCGACATGTGCATGCGTGCGTTGCATATGTGTGTGCGTGTGTGCATATGTGTGTTTGTGCGTATGCATGTGTGTGTTTTTGTGCGTGTGCATATATGTGTTTGTTCGTACGTGTGTGTGTGGACGTGTGTTCGTGTATGTGTGTGCATGTGTCGCTGCTTGTAATAGCACGGACAACTACCAGTTGTATAGTGGTAGCCCACTGAGATACCATGCCGCAGTTTAAAATGAATACCCAACTGAGACTGACGCCAAGCCGACCACTCCTTGTGTAGCACCTTAATGGCGACCGCCAGGCAGGGTAACAACAAGTAGCCTATTTCATCCTTTTGGTATGACGTGGACAGAGGATCGAACCACCAAACTTCCGGTCTCCGGGAGGACGCTTTTTACATGGAGGCGGTTTCCCAGATTTTAATCATAAATGGGTCAATATGTCTTCGTGAATCTGTTTATACAAATTAGGAAATTGCCCAACTGGTCCCGTTTGTTTTTCGAGAATATCAATTATGTATTAAATTTTAGTTTTCGTGGAAGTCTTTTGAATTTTCGTCTTACATGCAATAAATAGAAAAGATACAACGCCAGATTGGCGAAGGAATGAAACACTTGTGAGTATGGTTTTACGCCGCTTTTAGCAATATTCCAGGAATATCACGGCGGGGGAAACCAGAAATGAGCTTCACACATTGTACCCATGGGAATCGAACCCGGGTCTTCGGCGTGAACGAGCGAACGCTTTAACCACTTAGCTACCCGACCTACCCTTGACGTCTAGTATGTAGCGTTATACCAAAAGACGTTAAAAGATAGTACCTGTTACCCTGTCTGGCACTCGGCATAAAAACAAGGACTTTTTGGGTCGGATTCAGTATAATGTGTATGAGTGGGGGATTCATGTTTAACTGCGGCATGGTATCTCAGTGGGCTACCACTCTAAAATCGGCATTAGTCCGACACACACACACGTGCATGCAAGTACAAAAATCTGTATATTAAATGGCAGTTCTGTTGATGTATCGTACATGCCGACAGCAATATAAGACAGATACCGGATGCCGTGAATCAACAATCTATCTCAGAACACATCACAAAGGAAACGTTTAGTTGAACACGACATTCTCAAATAGAAAAAAAAACCACCTGCTCTTAATTAATTAATTAATGTACAAAAACAACGATTCGAATCTTATTACGTTTTTTAGGAAGCCACAAAGTAGGTTACTGCTTTCAGCAAACACATAATTGTTAAACGTGAAAAAGCGTGAAAATGCTATATTTCATGATGTATACATCATAAAAAATGACATTTCATACAAAGGGTAATTTGATAACAGCTTGTGGGAATTTCCTAAATAAAATCACCGACACGAAACCATTTACCCTTTGGTGTCCCCTAAAAATCAAAATTGTTTGAGATTGTTTGAACAAGAAACCATGTTGGGGATTACACGGAGCTCCAGGCCCTTGTGAAGCGACATGGCATCGCTCGGTAGCTGATCTTCCAATATCATGGGCTTTGTGAGGAATTTACTGTTTTTTTGGCGTATCATGTTTTGCTGCCGTTCTGTAATCTTATGTGTTGATCCCTACATTGAAGCGCAATCGATTCCAACAGAAGTAAATTATGAAATCAGTAAATGACCACTCAAGATGAAAGAAAAATCAATATAAGCTACATTTAAACAATTTCAGGTTTACAATCAGAATGACAATACAGTGCATCCAATAGGTCGAAGCATCAATAATTAACAGGCCCTAAAATGAGAGATCAGTGCATTCACGAATGTCCCGTATATCTTCACTGTTTAAGGTCTTGATAGAGGCCTGCCGATTTCTTGAATCCAGAGTGACCGCCTCCGTGGTCTAGTGGTAGAGCGTCCGCCCGGAGAGCGGAAGGTCCGGGGTTCGATCCCCGGCTGCGTCATACCAAAAGACGTTAAAAGATGGTGCTTAAGGGGCTAAAACAAGGACTGGTCGGCTCGGTGTCCGTATACTGTGTCTGAGTGGGGTTTTCATGTTAAACTGAGGCATGGTATCTCAGTGAGTTAGCACTATAATCAGTCCGGACTAGTACAAGCAGCCTCACAAACACACACGCGAACATGCACGTCGCTATATAAGTGCAATATTATTGGACACGACGTTAAACCCCATTTCTCCTCACCTTGAATCCAGAGTAGTGATGGAAGATGGCAGAATTCGGTGTTTACACTTTACAAGCAAAGCAGATGCAAGTCAGATCGAAAGGGCTTCGCATCGCCCTCTTGTCGCTCTGATATGGGTGAAGCTAGCATTTTGAAAAGAATGTTCCATCAAGAAACGAACCAGATCAAGCCTGTAAGGTGCGTGTATACAACCAGGGGCAGATAACTCCAATTCCAGTACAAACCATCGGGGACGTTCTTCTCGCTGCTGGGGCGGTCGGGTGGTTAAAGCGTTAGTTCGTCACGCCGAAGACCCGGGTTCGATTCCCGACATGGGTACAATGTGTGAAGCCCATTTCTGGTGTCCCCCGCCGTGATATTGCTAGAATATTGCTAAAAGCGGCGTAAAAAACCATACTCACTCACTCTTCTCGCTGCTGGAGCGGTCGAGTAGCCTAGTGGTTAAAGCGTTCGCTCGTCACGCCGAAGACCCGGGTTCGATTCCCGACATGGGTACAATGCGCGAGCCCAATTCTGGTGTCCCTTGATATTGCTGGAATATTGCTAAAAGCGGCGTAAAACGATGTTCACATCTGGCCACCACGACAGCTGTTGATTATTCTTTTACTAGTGAGTGAGTGAGTGAGTTTCATTTAACGCGTTTAATAGTATTATATCACGATATGTCAGCTAGATGTAGGAGGAAAGCCCGACGTGACTTTCACTAAGAGTTTAAAACAGCGCTGCTACTGATAAGTACTATAATTATAAACAACAGTTTCTACCGCCATTAGTATTACTTACAAATAACATATCAACAAGCATGGTGCTAACAAAGCAAGGATAAAGTCTTTGACTCGAGTGTAAGATCAGCGGATCCCGGTAAGGTAAAGGACGCCATTCTTCATATTAATAGCAGTGCTTTAGCACCATAGATATTTGGATATGTACAAAATGAGTAATACGTTTTGTTTGTTTGTGATGCTGATGCAGATGTTCACATAAAAATAATTTGCACATTCAAATTTACAGACATATACTATATATGACTATAATGTTTGTCGATAACTTTGGAATTAGACGGTTGGTGATGTTTATTTTTCATGCAATGTAATTCAGAAACAAGAGCGTTAATGAGTAAAACAAAGCCTGTATGTGGGCTGTACCATGACTCAGACCGCCTCCGTGGTCTAGTGGTAGAGCGTCCACCCGGAGAGCGGAAGGTCCGGGGTTCGATCCCCGGCCGCGTCATACCAAAAGACGTTAAAAGATGGTGCTTGTTGTTACCCTGTCTGGCGCTCGGCATTTTGGGGTTAAGGCAAGGACTGGTCGGCTCGGTGTCAGTATACTGTGTCTGAGTGGGGTATTCATGTTAAACTGCGGCATGGAATCTCAGTGAGCTAGACTATAAATCGGCATCAGTCTGGTCTAGTACCATGACTCAAGATGGGACGATGGCCTTCATCCATGCTGAAATACCAGAGGATAATATGATTAAAAGTATACACTGACATGGAGAATAATGATGACGATATTGTCGCCATACACGATAGACAGGCAGTGGCAATCAGTGATTGGAAAAAACGTAAGTATTTATTGCCTGACGCCATGCGACGGCAGTCTGTAAACAAACTAGAATATCAAGTGAGTGAGTATGGTTTACGCCGCTTTTAGCAATATTCCAGCAACATTACGGTGGGGGACACCAAAAATGACTTCACACACTGTACCCATGTCGGGAATCGAGCCAGGGTCTTCGGCGTGACGAGCGAACGCTTTAACCACTAGGCTACCCGATCGCCCCGACAATCAAGTGATCATAGACCAGAAAATCCAGTGACACGATAGTGCATATAATGAATTAGTTGAAACCATTGATTACTAAACGATTAATAGACAGCTATGGGCTAACGTCATTTACCATGACACGTCACAGTTTCAATTAGTTTTTTTCTTTTGGTATTCCGGATCATAAGTTGTCTAAAATGTGGATTGAATAGTGTGTCATCTTTGATCATGCTGTCAACATCTGCTCGTTTGATACATACTGAATTATTTACAGACTGTCTTGAAATGGATCATATGACTGGCTGCGGCGGTCAAGCCTCTCAGAAGTAATGACACCTGGCTAAGTATCTATCAAGGGTGTGGGCACCTGTAGGATTTCACGGACTAAATACCACGAATACGTGGCAGTATCCCATGCGTCTTACATGATCCGACTACAACGATTTGGACACTCGGCTCGTCTCGGTCCGATAGGTGATCTCGGTCAGAACTGATGAGAATCCAAACCGTTACTAATTTACCCACGTGACTATCACATGACACATGAAATTTATACGCATTTGTCACCTTGTTATTGTTGAGAGTGTTTTATTTTATTTCATTTTCAAATCTAAACTGTATGTCTCATTTGTGTAAACAAAACAATATGTTTAGTGTTGGGTGATCTGACGGTACATGGATTAATGAAATATCACAACTCCGGTGATGCCCGAGGAAGAATGAAGGTAGCGGAATTACCCGAGAGAATCTGAGCAATGCTGTGATCACATGGCCTGCTGGGCCTAAGTAGAGTTTGCATAGTGTATCGAACATGGCATATGGATTTCAAAACAGCTGCAAATACGACCATGTCAAAGCTTGAATTGGTCTAAAATTGCGAATTTTTTAATCCCACCAGAAAATAGCTTGACACATATGCAGATTCACGGATGAACGGGGGCATGGGTGGCCCAGTCGTCTAAGGCGCCGCGAATCGCTGTGCAGAGTTGCGTCCCTTGGGCACGCCAAAAACATGTTTGTGGGTTCGAATCCCGGTTCACCCCGATTATGTTTCTAGGTTTGTCAGCACCATACCCGTGCTCGAGGGTTTCACCAAAGTGGTAAACGTCTGAGTAAACTGGAATACTGTTAATAGCGGCGTTAAACCCAACTCACTCACTCACTCACGGATGAACAGTATGTGCATTTGTATTAAGAGAATCTGAAAAAGCAAAGATGAAATCTTGGTAAAATTTAAAATGCGCTCAATGTTACATCATATATGCTACTCACAAAACGTGGAAGAATATCTGATGTTTTCATGTGACCACAGTTCATCCGTCGTGGCTGATTTTCATGTCATATTCTAAAGCTGACAAATAGTCATAATTGGTATATGGCGGCCATTTGAATTTTCGAACTCTATTAGCTTTGGTCCATACACTTTTTCCCCAGTTGGTTCATTAAATCATTTTCAACGCAAAGGGCTGTTCTTAAATCGCTACATACAGCGAGCTACATGTATTTCTATGAGAAATTATGTATTAACTATCACAAAATTGAAAAATACTACAAAAAAGGACGACCCGATTCTTTCATATTACAATAGTTTATGTCATGGCGGCGATTCTTTCATATTACTATTGTTAATCTGTAATGGCGTGTCAAATTTATTGTAGTAAAATGAAAGAATCAGGGTCCTTAGCTTTCTTCAGCAGTATCTAATATTTATCTAGTACCAAAGAATATAAATGTCACGTGCGTGTATGCCCTCTTCAGTGACTGGCGATGTACGTTGCACATGGTTTGGAATTGTTTTTGTTTGTTTGTTTGTTGTTTACAGCCGCACTCAACCATATTCCAGCTATATGATGGCGGTCTGTAAATAAAAGTCTGGACCAGACAATCAAGCGATTGACATCATGAGCATCAATCCACACAATTGCAAAACGATGACATGCAGCGAGCCTGACCACCCGTTCCCGTTAGTCGCCTCTTACGACAAACATAGTGATGAAAAAATGACACAGCGAAATACAGAGAGAGAGAGAGAGAGAGAGAGAGAGAGAGAGATCACAACTATGGGGGGGGGGGGGGGGGGGGAGTCATTAAACAAGAGACAGTTCTGTGTTTTCAAATACTTCTTTTTATTAATTTGCACATTATGAAGTGATACACTATTAACTCTTAATTAGAGTGTCTGAGAAAAATCGAAATTCCAAAAACAATGTTTGAACTTTTTGTAATGATACTAAACAAACTATTTAACTTATTACGTTTGGGAGGTTAGTAGGCTATAGCAGAGTGGGTGAGTGAGTTTTGTCAATACTGCAACAATAGAACGACAGCAAATACCCAATATAGGCTAAGGCGTCGGTATCGAACCCGGGTCTTCAGTGTGAACAGCGAACGCTTTAACCACAAGGCTACCAAATGGCTCAGACCTTAAATGGCTACACAGACGTAACCTTGTGAACAATTGGTCCAGGTAATTAGGATATATATTGGTGGTTTTAGAATGCCGTTGTAGTAGACGCGTAAACATTCCGTGAAGATCCGGGTTAGAACAGGTCTTCAGCGACCCATGCTTGCTGTAAAAGGCGACTATGTTTGTCGTAAGAGGCGACTAACGGGATCGGGTGGTCAGGCTCGCTGACTTGGTTGATGCATGTCATCGAACCCAATTGCGTGGATCGATGCTCATGATATTAATCATGTCTGGTCCAGACTCGTTTATTTACGGACCGGCGTCATATAGCTGGAATATTGCTGAGTGCGGCGTTAAACAACAAATCAAATCAAGTTGATCAAAATGAGCTTATCACAATTCTACATGAATACCAAAACGTAAAATAATTGAGTGCGATCGCGAATTTCCTTAATCCTTATTCAATTACGCTTGTACATGACCAATATTAAAATAGGCTCAGGCATATCATTTCTCGTTGCCTTTTTATACACAGTGAGTATATAAGCCACTATGCCAACATGCGAGTGTAGTGCTGAGCCAAACACTAAAGGACTTACTACCACCAAGAGAGATAGCACCGACTCGCATGTACTTGGCATTGTTAGCTCGACGGAAAACATCGCTCTCACCAACATCGATTTTACGATGGGCGATAGTAAATTTCGGCCATGGGGATTTTACGTGTGGCTCTTCCACTTATTCAAGTCTGGCAAACGGACTTCACGATATTAATGACTTGCTTGCACAGGCAGCCGGAAGGGTTTTTTAGAAAAAAGGAATAGATGCCCATATCTATCTACAAGACTATGTAATCAAAATCTAAAATTAAAATCACGTCGGAAGGAATTACATTTTTTATGGAGTGTGAACGTTTGTCGGTTATTTACCGTATTAATTATAGATGACAATTCTTCAGGTTTCCATTGCAATCAATTATTTTTTTCTCTGGGTCGTGTCAGTTCGCGTTCATGGCTTCCAATGATACATAGTGTACAGGGTCGAGAGTGAACTAGGTTAAGTCATGGCCAATATGACATACTGAATGAGATTGTTTAATGCGGCTTTGAACACTGTTTCCGACATATCATGGCGAATCAATGTTAACGTTATACATACGCTTACAAATACAATTGATATCTCTTCATGTCGTTCGGATATAAGTGAGCATCTTCTTCGATCACAGTTTACATAAATCTGATGAATAATCTTTTTGTTCCACAATACTTTTCTCGGTGTACGATCAAAACGTGGAGACTTGAACAGCACACGTAGCACTGATTTTCAAACCTGCAATTAAATTTACAATAGATAACATTCTTAATTATAAAGTTGGAGGTAGACCCAGTGTCGCGCGACCAAAATAACCGTATCTCCGTACCGCTCCCAATAAACGGTTTTGATTTCAACTGGGGGTGCTACAGGTCACAATCCAAATTGTTTAATGAGAGCAGCCCAGATACCGTTACGACCGCAATTCTCGCACAACGTTCACTTTTCAGAGCTTGTAATAATGTGCGTCAGAAAATTAACTCTGCATCAAGAGGGCATGTTCCATGCTATGATGTCGTCTCGTGATCCACTTGTAAAGATGTTTGTTTGTTTGGTGTTTAACGCTGCACCTACCAATATTCCAGCTATATGGGTCGGTCTCTAAATAATTGAGTCTGGACCAGACAGTCCAGTGATTGACGTCATGAGCATCGATCTACGCAGGTGGGACGCGATGACATGCATCAACCAAGTCAGCGAACCTGGCAACCCGATCCAGTCGGCTCTTATGACAAGCATAGTGGCCTCTTACAGCATTTTTAACAGTATTTCAAATATTTCACAGTGTGCCAGAGGAAAACCGAAAGTTATGCACGTCGCAGATAAACCCACCAACACAGGTATGGTGCTGACAAAATAAATGCATACATGTAAACTTAGGTTCTTAACGATTGTCTTACCAAATAGCTCTCTCTCTCTCTCTCTCTCTCTCTCTCTCTCTCTCTCTCTCTCTCTCTCAGAAGAGTCGAATCACACACGCAACATCCTTTTGACTCAAAAAAGAAAAACAACATGTTAACTAACAAGTCATTTCTGTAAAATGTTTAATACAAACACAAACAGGTTCACTTAATAACTTAACAAGGTGCATGATGATGATTGTCACATCATTAATAAGAAGTAAATAAACACAAACAAAGTGTACATGTAGTTAATTAAAGCAGGGCTCAGTTTCTCTTAAGACCAATACACCTTTCATCCAATAATGTCATCAAGGAGATAAACCTACAGTGTTTTGAAGAAGTCTACCTGGAGATAGATTACCGGTAGATAGATCTCGTATCTAAACTAGAACCAAGTGCTTTAAAATAATCAAATTAAAATAAGTATGTATTTAAATCTAAGCCTCATGAAAAATAAAAAACATTTTGACAAAAATTAATCATTGTGACAAAAAGTTATAATAAAACATGTACAATATCAGTCTTTTTGTCCTTGCTCTGGTGTCATTCAATGAGAGAATATGTTGACTGATATGCTGTTATGCTTTGAGAAGTGGAATGTGATCTTGCAGGCACTGAATACAGTCATAAAAATATAATTCACTGTGACAAAAACTCATAATAAAACATATAACAAAATATCCATCTTTCTTGTTCTTTTTGTGGCTTCATTCAATGAGAGAATATGTTGACAGATGTGCTGCTATGCTTTGAGAACTGGAATGTGAGATTGCAAGCACTTAGAATACAAAACCACACATACAGTTTATGTTTCATATTCATGATTCCATAATAAAAAGTATATACATCAGTTATGTTGAACAAACCTATGATTTCTTTATCAGCTTTGCGTATACAAATATGTCTTTCTAATTACTCAAACAGTTCGGGATGTCAATCACACTGGAACTTATCGGTTAGGACATCAATATCTTCTTTATGTGTTTCTCATCTCCAACCTCAAGCAAGAGGGCGAGCAGGACAAAAAACATTTTTAATTTAATTTAAACAATAGTTTTACACTAATTGTGTAACTTTATATATGAAATTTAAAGTTTAGAACATTTGGTAAGAGTTTTTAAATTATAAGTAGGTCGAATCACTTTGCATCCGAAATGAAGTTTTAATAAATATAGCTGAAGAGAGATCAAGCTGACATGTTTTTTATAAATGCGCAATGGTAGAAGTATTTTTTTATCACGTCGGGGCATAAATCACTATCCCACTATCAGACCATCTTCAACTCTAATCATTATCTAAAGATTTTGCTGAGTAGGATTTGGTTGTGAGCAATAAAACAAAACTTGGGAGTTAAATAAACTACCAATGGCTGATTTCAAAGAAATAGCATTCATGTCTATGCAATACGCCAAACAGGTTTGTTAGATTTCAAATAACAAGATTGATTGTTTTGATGCTCAAATGTAGAAATATTTGCATTTTCCAACCAATCACCCAATACCATTCAAGAGTAGTTCCAGGAATTTCAAAACATTTTTGAAGAGTGAGTGAGTATGTTTTTATGCCGCTTTTAGCAATATTCCAGCAATATCACAGCAGGGGACACTGGAAATGGGCTTCAGACATTGTACCCATGACGGGAATAGAGCCCGGGTCTTCGGCGTGACGAGCGAACGTTTTAACCACTAGGCTACCCGACCGCCCCCATTTTTTAAGAAGATTCGTTGACAGGTGTAAAGGTAATTTTCAAAAAGTGGAAAGGGATCTGTTCTTTCCCACGATCGGCAGCCAGCTGATTAGGTCCTATCAAACTGCTAATTATGAGAAATACTCCATGCTACCATCATCACTACTTCACTGGTTTTGTGAACACTATCATGGATTTATCTTGACCTGATCAGAGGTCAATATTCAGTCCCAACTTGGCAGCAAATTTCAATAAATATTCCCCAATTTTCCCAATATTCACGTTCATATAGTTCTAACTAATGTGATGGCTTGTCAAAGGGGACTTGTATTTTACTGACAACAGGACTAACAAGAGGGAGAGGCTTCAATGCTTACTTACACTACAGTGATAAAAAGTTTCAAGTTTGAATAAAATAACATTTCTCAATTTGCCTATCAAGGGCACATAGTCCTTAACACTACATTAACAGAGTTCAAACAAAACCAGTGATGTAAATCATGGAATTAAAGCCATGCCATATGAATGCAAGTGTTGACCTCTGGCCTAAAATGCATCATGAAATAAATGCAAGAAAAACAACATTTGGACTTTAAAAACTAATCATCAAATGATATGTAGAATTAGAATTCCATGATCTAGTTTGAGGTAAGAGCAGTTCGAATGAGTAATATCATCATAAACTTAACTTTAACTACCCAACATGTGACCTAATTTCCATGAAAGCAAGAAACTGCAAATAATTCAAATATTCAAACTAGGGGTTCCAAGTGTTGATACACCAGTTAGCTCAATCCTTTGAATGAATATGACCAGTGTCATGTATTCACCATGACTGTTGCTACTGTACTGGACATGTCCCCTATGTGGGTGAGCAGTGTTTGGCTTGTAATATTAGTTGATCATATATAAACTTCAATACATCAGCGTCATACCAAAAGACGTTAAAAGATGGTACTTGTTGTTACCCTGTCTGGGACTCAGCATTAAGGGGCTAAAACAAGGAAAATATATCTCCATAATTCCAGCCTAGGTCGGCAAGGGTGGAAACTCGACTTTTATAGTTAGTTAACTCCCTTGCCTCAGGAAGATGAAAAAATGTTGACCTAACATTCAATGTAGATGGGTTAAAGTTTGTCTGTTTACCTAACAGTTCATGATATTAGCCTACTTACACGGGACCGCCTCCGTGGTCTAGTGGTAGAGCGTTTGCCTGGAGAGAGGAAGGTTCGATCCCCGGCAGCGTCATACCAAAAGACGTTAAAAGATGGTACTTGTTGTTACCCTGTCTGGCCCTTGGCATTAAGGTACTAAAGGACTGGTCAGCTCAGAGTCAGTATACTGTGTCTCAGTGGGGTATTCATGTTAAACTGCGGCATGGTATCTCAGTGTGCTAGCACTATAAATCGGCATCAGTCCGGACTAGTACAAGCAGCCACCCACACACGCATACACGTGCATGCACGTCGCTATATAAGTGCAATAATCTTGGACGCGACGTTAAACCCCATTTCACCTCACCTTCAATACATCGAGATCAAAATGCATCACCTTATTAATGCAAACAAGGGACATTTGCACTTTTCATATTAATTTCATGATTTACAGTATTTACAATGCAATGTTACAATCACAATGTGTTCTGAATGCCTAGCTTTCTTCCTCCGAGATCACAAAGATTTCCGTAATCTCTCACTGGACAAAGCTATGCTGTCAATCCACTTGCTGACTTCAGGCAATGGCTTGGGCGACTTTGTCCCTGGCTGCATCACATCAATGACCTTCTGTGGGCTGCAGTCGGACCCGGCCACCACCATCTTCACCATGCACACGGCACACACAAAGCTGTCCTTCTGTCGGAGGAAACTCTGCTCCAGGTAGATGGCCTTCTCGTCCCAACACAAAATCTGAAAATACACCCAGGAAGAAATACTCTTGTATGTAACGAGTTGAGGATGCATTGATTAATTACAATTCTTTGTGTCAGTATTGATAAGACCTTGCAAAACCAGGAGTAGATTTAACAACAAATTTGTATGTAGCCAGCAGGGCTTGCTGCTTTCAAAAGTTACTGGCCCCTTCTCCAGACTAACTGGCCCAAAAGTTTCTCTGTGTGTGTGTGTGTGTGTGTGTGTGTGTGTGTGTGTGTGTGTGTGTGTGTGTGTGTGTGTGTGTGTGTGTGTGTGTGTGTGTGTGTGTGTGTGTGTGTGAGTGTCTGTGTTTGTGTCTGAGTGTGTGTATGTGTGTGTGTCTGTGTGTGTGTGTGTCTGTGTGTTAGGGGCTTGGGACAAAACCAGCAGCTATATCATGTATACAGTATAAGCTTTGACAGCTTTAAGTACCAGGTGGATATTTGAGTATCTTATATACCCAGTCCCTCGATCAGTAGCAGACTCTGTGGCCACCCTGAACATTGTACACAGGGACTGAATGAAATAACTCCCATACACTTGAAATTTGGTCCATAAGGTTGTTATGTGATGTTTTACACTCAACTCAGCAATTACACCTTTATGATGCTGCCCTGAAATGAACTGAATCTGGTGCAGACAATCCAGTGATCGACATAATGAGCAATGATTCCAGGTTAGGATAGATCCCAGCAACATGAGTGGATTGGGTGTTCAGGCTCGGTGGCTTGTTGATTGGGGTCATTGCACCCCAAAAGCTTGAATCATTGATCATGATATAAGTCACTAGAGTGTCTGGTCCAGACTCAATTATTTAGAGGATGCCATCATATAATTGTAATAATGCTGAGTGTGATGTAACACAGTAAACAAACAAATTATTTCCTTGACTGCAGGCTACATAGAATACCTGCTACCTAGAGATGGGTATTGACCTTAACTTTGCATCGCAATTTATTGCAATAATGATCCATATATTTGTATATATACTTCAATGCACTGCATGCATTCTTTCATCTATAGAACGGTCGGGTAGCCAAGTGGTTAAAACATTCGCTCGTCACGCCGAAGACCCGGGTTCGATTCACGACATGGGTACAATGTGTAAAGCCCATTTCTAGTCCCCCGCCGTGATATTGCTGGAATATTGCTAAAAGCAGCGTAAAACCAAACTCACTCACTCACTCATCTATAACTGAATTTGAACCTGAATGAAAAAACTTCCCCTGCACATTTTTGACAACTTGGTATGTTGTTGGATGTTGTTATGGCCATATCGGATAAAGTAATAGAAATATTAATAACAGGAAACTGGTCTCAAATAGTTTGTCTCTTTTGATCACAGGAAACAGTTGCTGATTTCATCACTTCATCATTTCAATTTGACTTGTCCATGGTTGTCACTCATGTAAACTTTTCCAACAAGATCAATATGTGTATGATTTTGTGAAAAATGCAATAGGGCCTATACCAGTATTTTCCAAACGTAGTGTGATATATATATTATATATCACAATCAGCTCAGTTCTCTGTAACACACAATCCGTATCACAACGTTACCCTAAAACCTTACTGCCCTGCGACACCGTACAAAGACATCACAATCCCTTACAATTTATATACACACACAACAAAGGTGAGGTGAGGTGAAATTGGATTTAACGTCGCGTCCAAGATTATTGCACTTATATAGCGACGTGCATGCACGTGTATGCGTGTGTGGGTGGCTGCTTGTACTAGTCCGGACTGATGCCGATTTATAGTGCTAGCACATTGAGATACCATGCCGCAGTTTAACATGAATACCCCACTCAGACACAGTATACTGACTCCGAGCTGACCAGTCCTTGTTTTAGCCCTTTAATGCCGAGCGCCAGACAGGGTAACAACAAGTACCATCTTTTAACGACCTTTCGCTCTCCGGGCCGACGCTCTACCAGTAGACCACGGAGTGGGTCCCACACAACAAAGAATGTTTGGAATCAAAGGATACTATTTAACCTCATGCATCAAAGAAACAATGTGAATATAAAGGGAGATAACTCTGTAATTAAATACTGTGTAGGCCACTAGAAAATATAACCAAAAACTGTAATTTTACCTTGGTGTGGATGCGGTAGACATCAAGGAACTGCAGGGACCTACGGTAGCGGATGTTGCTCCCGGACATGTACATGGAGGCCCCGAGCCATCTGGCAGTTTGGTATAAGTTGGACTCTGTCGCATGGATGAACCGGGCAAAGTCACAGTTTCTTAAATACTTGCTATTATTCATATGCCACTGAAAGTCCATGTCATTCGTCATACAGAGGCCTGCAAATACAACAGCAATTTTATCAACACGTCGGACAGTTTATGATAGCCCACTCAATGAACACAGTAGCTAGACTCTACCATGGGACATATACTCAGCAGGGATAGAAATTAACTAAGAATATCTAGAAGAATAGTGACCACATGTAGCAATACACCCCAAATTGTTTGTAATTCTTCTAGCCCTTAGGATACCTTTATCATTAACGAAACTGGTCCTGGTTTGTGGGTTAAAGCAAATTTCCATCCCTATAATACTTGATTCTTATTGGTCAATTAGAGGTTTCATACCACAATAAACATTTGTCAGAAACAGCTGATTTGATGGTTGCATCGGCATTTAAGCTAATATTTATAGAAAAGTACTTCTTTTTCTGCCACTGCTCATTGATTGTAGGCATTTTGAAATGATGACATGTACAAGTGAAGCTTACAAAATATAGAGCTGCAGTTACTATGATGTTCAAAGCATGTATGGCAAAATATTTTGAGCAGGAAACAAACATGTTAGCAATCAACTGAGAGAATGATTGAAATTGCAGCAACAAAAGGGAGCTTGAAATCTGAGTAGGACCTGGGTACCAACAGGACTACCTAGCTGGTTAGTCACGTGATATATTGTTTCCTGACAATATTTCACCATAACCACATGGTTACACAAGTCACTAATGTTCGCATTTCTTCATGACTATGAACGCATTCCTTCTGACTTTTATATGTTTGAATAAAGGTAAAACTTCAGTCAACTTCAGTGCATGTATGCACGACCAGATCGTTTTATACATGTATCTCAAAATGCATTTTGCTCGGGCTACTGTTAACTATTCCCAATCGGACATTTTGTACCTATCTCTTGAAACCAACAGCGGGTACCGGACATGGTCGGGTAATAGGGGTGTGGGTAACCGGGTAGCAAATTTGGACTCGTCCCAGCCCTAACATAAGGCCCTTCCCTTATTTGGGACACTGTGTCTGACATAGGCAAGTTCCAAATTGCCTTTGAAATGTAATATAAGTATTTTGCCCTTCTAGTGGGAAGACGACAATAATTTTTACATGGAATTATTTGCACATCGTGAAAGTGAAAAGAGAATCAGTCTACATTCTAAGTCTAAAGGACACAGAACTAATGATATCTTATATCCCGGGATATTGCTGTGATTGCTCACTGCAAACCCGATCGAGCAACCTACCATAAGTGACGCTTTCGTCCATCAGTTTAATTGGCGATATCAAACCCTTTATGAAACCATAAACAGTTGTCAATAAGGCGTAGATGAAATAGTTGACATCAAACAAGATCCATAGGATCAACAGCAAGGTAACAAATATCTCCATTCCCACAGAAGCGGTACAGAAGCAGCCGACTCATTGACCGAAAATGAGAGTGACCTCCCTTTGAACATTCCGAAACCATCGGTTTAATTCGTTGATATATCTCTTCGTTGTTTAAGTTCTCAGATGTCTTGGTCAAATTTCATGCGGATTTGATAAAGCAGCAGTCAAAAGAACATAGACCCACAATTAAAAGAATATTGGTAAAAAAGTTTTAATCATCTCTCTCTCTCTCTCTCTCTCTCTCTCTCTCTCTCTCTCTCTCTCTCTCTCTCTCTCTCTCTCTTATTGAAGGTTATAGTGTTGGGGTTTTGTCAGTGAGGTAATTTGCATCCACCTGCTTCGGATTTGTCAATTGATGAGGTATCACAACGTTTTCAGTTAAGGAAATTGGAATGATAAATTAAGAGAAAAGAATAATCATTAGAGAGACAAAGAAAGATAATTTAGATTAATGTAATTGGACATTAAAGCAATTGGCTCGAACGAAAACAATTAGACAGCTCAGAAGTCTTTTTCTTATCAAATCGATTGAAAGTCATTTGACATCATCAAACACGTCCATTTTGTTCCTCTATTTGAGAGCGGGTCAAGACGCCCTCAGAACGGCCTCAAAGGTTAAATTACACACAAAAAGTCAAAACGGCCACACAGAACATTAAGACAACAAATTCAATTATAGTGTCAGATAAATACAAGCGTCAAAGTTCATTAATGTTTTCAATTGTGGTACACTGGTCAGTACAGAGATCAAAGTAAATTGTTGAGATGGGATGAAGAAGAAAAGAGAGTTCTGGATCACTTATAAATAGATTTTTCCAGCAGCAGCAGCAGCAGCAAGTAAACAGTAATCTACCGCAGCAGCAGCAAATTAGCAACAGCAAAATTCTGCCATCACTACAACCAGCACCACAGGTACCAACACAAGTATCACAACAAACGGAAGAGAAACATTTAAGTATTCACTTCCATCAAATGCTGTCATTGTAACCTTTGTAGAGATGTAATATACTCTAAAGTGCATTAAAGTCACCATTATAAGTATTATCATGGCCATTTTGAATTTTTGTTGCCGTCTTGACGTTTGATGCCGTTTTGGCCATACCTCCCTCTATTTAATGGACCTTAAACAGTGAAGATACACGGGACATACGTGAATGCACTGATCTCTCATTTTAGGGCCTGTTAATTATTGATGCTTCGACCTATTGGATGCACTGTATTGTCGTTCTGACTGTAAACCTGAAATTGTTTAAATGTAGCTTATATTGATTTTTCTTTCATCTTGAGTGGTCATTTACTAATTTCATAATTCAGTTCTGTCGGAATCGATTGCGCTTCAATGTAGGGATCAACACATAAGATTACAGAACGGCAGCAAAACATGATACGCCAAAAAAACAGTAAATTCCTCACAAAGCCCATGATATTGGAAGATCAGCTACCGAGCGATGCCATGTCGCTTCACAAGGGCCTGGAGCTCCGTGTAATCCCCAACATGGTTTCTTGTTCAAACAATCTCAAACAATTTTGATTTTTAGGGGACACCAAAGGGTAAATGGTTTCGTGTCGGTGATTTTATTTAGGAAATTCCCACAAGCTGTTATCAAATTACCCTTTGTATGAAATGTCATTTTTTATGATGTATAAATCATGAATATAGCATTTTCACGCTTTTTCACGTTTAACAATTATGTGTTTGCTGAAAGCAGTAACCTACTTTGTGGCTTCCTAAAAAACTTAATAAGATTCGAATCGTGTGTGTGTGTGTGTGTGTGTGTGTGTGTGTGTGTGTGTGTGTGTGTGTGTAGTCCGACCAGTCCTTGATTTAGCACCTTAATGCCGAGAAACTGAGGCAGGGTAACAACAAGTACCTTTAACGTCTTTTGGTATGAGGCGGCCGGGGATCGAACCTCCGACCTTCCGCTCTCCGGGCGGACACTCTACCACTAGACCACGGAGGCCGTCTGATGTGGCATGAAAGCCAGAAATGATACAGGTCTCATAGACGATCGCATGTTTCTGGCACTTCTAATTCTGTATAGCGTATTGCGGTGCCTTAGATGAATGAGCCGCCCCATGTAGCTTTTATTTCATTGATAATAAAGATATGATCGAACCCTCCTTCTTCCTGCCACTTGCTCCACATCGCCCGAATGAACAGTCCCGGGTTCGAGCCTTGGTACAGCAGTGTGCGCGAACAGCCCATCAGTGCCATCTTCGGTACAGAGGATGCAGGTAGGATGTTAAGGAGGATGTTGAGAAGTATGTTGATGAGGATGTTGAGAACAATAAGGAGAATGCTGAGATATTTTGGATGTTGAGATGGATGTTACAGAGGATGTTGGAGAGAATGTTGAGGTGGATGTTGAGGATGTTAAGGAGGATGTTGATGATGCTGAGGATGATGTTGAGGACATAAAGGAGCATGCTGATATTTGAAAGAGGATGTTTAGGGGATGTTGAGGTGGATTTTGAGGACATTAAGGATGTTAAGGTGGATGTTAAGGAGGATTTTGAGGACATTAAGGATGTTGAGGATGTTAAGGAGGATGTTGAGGTGGATTTTGAGGAGGATGTTGAGGATGTTAATGAGGATGTTGAGGTGGATTTTGAGAAAATTAAGGATGTTGAGGTGGATGTTGTGGATGTTAAGGAGGATGTTGAGGAGGATGTTAAGGATGTTAAGGAGGATGTTGAGGATGTTAAGGAGGATGTTGAGGATGTTCAGGAGGATGTTAAGGAGGATGTTGAGGATGTTAAGATGGATTTTGAGGACATTAAGGATGAAATGAGGATGGTAAGGAGGAGGATGATGATGATGATATGGAGGTCGATGTTCGTGAGGATATTGAGATGTTTGGGGCATTAAGGAGAATGCTGAGGATGTTAAGGAGGATGTTGAAGAGAATGTTGAGGTGGACTTTGAGGATGTTTAAGAGAATGTTGAGGTGGGTGTGGATTACGCATGTTGAGAAGGTTCTTAAGGGGGATGTTGAGGACATTAAGGAGGGCTTTGAAGAGTATATTGAAGAGGATGTTGATGTTAAGGAAGTTAAGGAACATGTTGAGGGTGTTGTGGATGTTAAGAAAGATGTTAAGGAGAATAATGTTACATGCATATATCATGTTGGTGTGGGATATGGTCTCCCAAAAGTTGTTCTAATTCTGGTGTTTCAATGCTGAAAATATTTTACAGATGATTTTACTGCCTCTTTGGTGACTTTGCCAACATATTTCAAGGAGTGAAACAGGTCTAATTGCTGGCGGGTCCTTTACCGCTTGCGATATGAAGGAACATACACAACCTTACTTCATGTCCATTAGATGAAACGCTTGTTTTAGAGCTGCAGATAATGTGTACATTTGTGGAGTGCTATTTGCATGCATGGATCATGGATGCTTAGAACTCCTACAATCATAACCCAACAAAAAGTAAATCTACTCACGATTAAACCTTCACTAGTCTTTAACTATTAGACTAGCAGTAATGCCAAACCCTCGAAATAATATTGAAATTGCTTCTCCAGAGCTCCAGATAAGCTGCGTATCTGCGTAAAATACGCATAAAAAATGCAGAAATATGATGTAAAATAAAATCCAAGCGTATCAATTACGCAACGAACATTACAGATTCGCTACAAAAATAAAACTTGTGCGTATCATCAAAATATTGTGAAGTAACCCTGCATATTCGATTAGCAAATCAGCAACTTACTTTGAAAATATACACGGACATTCCGTCAACCTTGCCAAACTCCACGATGACAGTTACATCATGATCATTTGCCACCACACTTTCTTGTGGAAGTATCCTGGTATTTTTTAGTCCTGTAAAGCTCTCGAACCCACACGACACCAGTTTGCAGGGACTAGATGAATAGTGTTTATAAATATATAACTTATATACCCACATGTGTAAAAACTAGTGGGTAACAGAAATTTGAATACCCAGATAGAATTACTGATACCCAATGATTTTAAAATGCATGGGTAAAAATACCCACATCACCAAAAGCTTATCTGGAGCTCTGCTTCTCTGTATTCCAAATAACAACAAATCACAAAAGTATTACAAATTATTTAATATCCTCAATATGAACAACATATCTCCCGCTGTCAACAGTGACATGTTAATAAACCCTAAAAACTGCCCCGCAGCAAATACCAGGTACTTGCAAAAGATTACAAAGGCAAGAAAACATATGTAAAAATCTTAATAACACATGTACAAGTTGAGTGTAAAATATATCTCAAAATGATACTACTTTGAACACATGCTAACAAATACATTTGTGGTGATCTTCTAAAATGATATAAGAGGGACCCTAGGGTGTTCTGCTATACTGTGCTCAAAAACAGTTAAGGCAGCATGACAGATTAAGTATAGTAATATGAAAGAATCGGGTGGCCCTTAACTGTTTTTGAGTAGTATATATTTAAATCTAAGAACCCATTTCATCTCTGGTTTTTAACATAGGGTTATGGATCCCTCGTAACATAATTCGGTTTAGTTATATTACTCCACAATTTATATGTTACCCTAAATCCATATTCAGATGTATTACCCACACTAACTTTTAACATAAAAACAGTCAGGCATGTTGTAAGTAGCTTTGAACATAGTAAGACCCTCAATTATTATCGTTGTTGTTTCGATGTTTGTTCACACATGACATGTACATCCCTGAATTTCCTCCTTATTTTAAACACTGGCATCTGCATTATACTAATAATTCCATGGTGGTAGCGTCTACAAAATACTGAAACCATAAAAATGCTTTGCAGTTTACAAATAATTTCAAAGAAAAAAACGATTTTAGTCAAACAGGAATGAGGCTGACTTCAGGAAATAATACAGAGAATGGAGTCTTATGACTCCGCCACGGACACATTAACAAAATAACTCAAACTCTCGTGCTAATACCTGCATACAAAAATCAAACACTTTTCATTGCTTGTTTTCTCTACCTGAAACATTCTACATATGAATACGATACAAATAAAAATATATACTGAAACATGAACATTGCATTTCACAATAAACTGAAACATGAACATTGCATTTCACAATATCCTGAAACATGAACGATGCATTTCACAATATACTGAAACATGAACAATGCATTTCACAATACACTGAAACATGAACATTGCATTTCACAATATACTGAAACATGAACATTGCATTTCACAATACACTGAAACATGAACATTGCATTTCACAATATACTGAAACATGAACATTGCATTTCACAATGTACTGAAACATGAACATTGCATTTCGCAATATACTGTAACATGAACATTGCATTTCACAATATACTGAAACATGAACATTGCATTTCACAATACACTGAAACATGAACATTGCATTTAACAATATACTGAAACATGAACATTGCATTTCACAATATACTGAAACATGAACATTGCATTTCACAATATACTGAAACATGAACATTGCATTTCACAATGTACTGAAACATGAACATTGCATTTCGCAATATACTGTAACATGAACATTGCATTTCACAATATACTGAAACATGAACATTGCATTTCACAATCTACTGAAACATGAACATTGCATTTCACAATATACTGAAACATGAACATTGCATTTCACGATAAATTGAGACATGAACATTGCATTTCACAATGTATCGGTATATACTGCTCAAAAGAAGTTAAAGAGCACCAATTTTCTTCACATGACTCTAGTTAATCTGTCATGGCAGGTGGGTATTGCAACACACTGACTTCACATTGGGGTGTTCTTTAGCTTGTTTTGAGTAGTATTTATTTCCAATGACTTCATTTGATAAACACTGTGATACCTCCAACAACCAATCACATACACACTAACTAAAAGAACCCCAGTTGTTTGCATGACCCAGTGATATATACTACTCAACTCTTGATAGAGATAATCAGTAACATCAAATATATTTACCGTATTGGACGTAATAAGCGCCCACGGCGATATTTGCTAATATATTGGCTAGTGAACAATCCCAATTAGCACCCCTTCCGATTGATCAATGTAAACAAGACGTATTTATTCGTGTATAATATGCACTCGTGTGTTATATGCACCCTTAATTATGGGCAATTAAATTCTGGAAAATATATATGTTGTGTATAATACGACTTTCCTTCTGTATCATTTCAGGCTGTCAGCATAAACCACGAAATTTACGATTTTTTCACTCTTTTTTTTCTCACCAAAATTATATTCTAATAAGAGCCCCCTATTTCTAATTTTGAGAGCGCCCTGGGCGCTTATTACGTCGAATACGGTAAATATACTTGACATATCATGAGGATTAGTTTTGTCAGTCATGGAGAGATAAAAATTACCCCTATCAAAAGTGGAGTGGTATAAATTAGCACTACGGAGAAGCACTGTCTGTACATAATTACATAATGTATAAAAATATTTCAACCCAACCTATATTCATTGGTCGCAAAGAAGTTAGAATTACAAAGAATTAGCAAATTGTGACATGTTCTTAATTTTCTAAAATCTTGGCACAAATGTCATCAAATGATAGTTTTAAAGATATAAGAATTATTTGAGTGACTTAATAGACGTTAACAAAGAACAAACAAACAGATTTAAATTTTTGATGCAATGTCAGCGCCATTTGATGCAAGTCTTTGATCGTATCGCCATGAGACATCATTTGCCTGGTGTTCTGGGAAATATAATGCCACCTTTTTAATAAAACACCTTATTAGTCAGGTGTTTAAAAAACATCTTTCTGAAGCTGTGATGCAGTTATCAACTTAAACCTTGTGTAACATAGATTACGTACCCTGGTGGATTAAAAACTAGAATGTCTACCCAACAGCAAAGTATGAGTTATTTCAGGACTTTTCAGTAACTATTTGGAACATCTATATTTATTAATGAGTAATACTGGTCCTGCTTAATGTCTACTCCCAGAGGTAAAGTGGACCAGCCTGATTGTCAACCCCTGCAGTATATACAGAGTATGGTAATAACTGGTAATAAAAGACAGACTATTTCAGCAACGTGTATGATGTCCTTTGTGTGGACACAGCTTGACAACTGGTTGTGTTGCTTATCGTGTAAAATACTCATTATACTACTCAAAAGAAGTTAAAGAACACCCATTTTTTTCAAAATACTAAAGTTAATCTGTCATGGCCATGGCATATTAACTAAAGTCATATGAAAACTTTGGGTGTTCTTTAACTTTTTTTTGAGGGGTTTAGATTGTCAAGATTGTCTGCTTACAATTTAGGAGTAAACATACTCTTTCACTGTCTGTGTCGAAGGATGTGTCTGTGTGCAAGGATGTGTCTGTCTGTGTCCAAGGATGTGTCTGTCTGTGTCCAAGGATGTGCCTGTCTGTGTCCAAGGATGTGCCTGTCTGTGTCGAAGGATGTGTCTGTCTGTGTCCAAGGATGTGCCTGTCTGTGTCCAAGGATGTGTCTGTGTGCAAGGATGTGTCTGTCTATGTGCAAGGATGTGTCTGTCTGTGTCCAAGGATGTGTCTGTCTGTGTCGAAGGATGTGTCTGTGTGCAAGGATGTGTCTGTCTGTGTCCAAGGATGTGTCTGTCTGTGTCCAAGGATGTGTCTGTCTGTGTCCAAGGATGTGTCTGTCTGTGTCCAAGGATGTGTCTGTCTGTGTCCAAGGATGTGTCTGTGTCCAAGGATGTGTTTATGTATGTGTCCAAGGATGTGCCTGTCTGTGTCAAAGGATGAGTCTGTGTCGAAGGATGTGTCTATGTCCAAGGATGTGTTTATGTCTGTGTCCACGGATGTGTCTGTGTCCAAGGATGTGTCTGTCTGTGTTCAAGGATGTGCCTGTCTGTGTCCAAGGATGTTTCTGTGTCCAAGAATGTGTCTGTCTGTGTGCAAAGATGTGTCAAAGTATGTGCCCAAGGATGTGACAATGTCTGTGTCTATTCATGTGTCACCGTCAGTGTCCAAAGACAGTCAGATAGTGTCTACTTCTGTCACTGTCTGTCACTTATCCTGTACAAGGAGTGTGTTTTACCAAAGGGTAAACAAAACATAAATTTCATTTCAATAAGTAAACAGATTACTCGTGAATCAAGCGCCTGCTCAAATAACAGAATCAATAACCCTGCCATCACAACAGAAACCAGGAAACATACTGCACCTTCCCAAACATCCAACATGCATATAAACACATCCTTGAAACCCCACAGATGCATGCAGGACTTACAATATAATATAATAGTCCTACAATGCACCATAATGACATTGCTAAATATCAACACCAAATTCCCAAAGTCATTACTCACAAAGAGAAAGTGGCAACTAATTTGCATCTACAGTGCGACTCCCTGTTTGTTTGGGATTTTCAAATTCCTTCTGGTCAACTGTTGGGAGGCAGAATATTTTTACATCATATTTTGCCTCATGAAAACAGAAATCTGTTTTTTGTACAGTGACATATAAAAATGTGTAAAGCATAAAACAACGTCAGCCCAATAAACACTTAACATGCATGTTTGAGTACACCCCTGGACCCTAGAGTAATGAGGTATACTAGACCATACATGTTCGAGTACACCCCTGGACCCTCAATATTGAGGTGTACAAGACCATGCACATTCAAGTACCCCTCTGGACCCTCAGTATTGAGGAGTACAGTACTACACCATGCATGTTCAAATACACCCCTGGAACCTCAGTATTAAGGAGTACTACACCATGCATGTTCAAATACACCCCTGGACCCTCAGTATTGAGGTGTACTAGACCATGCATGTTCAAATACACCCCTGGACCCTCAGTATTGAGGAGTAGAGTACTACACCATGCATGTTCAAATACACCCTGGACCCTCAGTATTGAGGTGTACTACACCATGCATGTTCAAATACACCCCTGGACCCTCAGTATTGAGGTGTACTACACCATGCATGTTCAAATACACCCCTGGACCCTCAGTATTGAGGAGTACAGTACGACACAATGCATGTTCAAATGCACCCCTGGACCCTCAGTATTGAGGTGTACTACACCATGCATGTTCAAATACACCCCTGGACCCTCAGTATTGAGGTGTACTACACCATGCATGTTCAAATACACCCCTGGACCCTCAGTATTGAGGTGTACTACACCATGCATGTTCAAATACACCCCTGGACCCTCAGTATTGAGGTGTACTACACCATGCATGTTCAAATACACCCCTGGAACCTCAGTATTGAGGAGTACAGTACGACACAATGCATGTTCAAATGCACCCCTGGACCCTCAGTATTGAGGTGTACTACACCATGCATGTTCAAATACACCCCTGGACCCTCAGTATTGAGGTGTACTACACCATGCATGTTCAAATACACCCCTGGAACCTCAGTATTGAGGTGTACTAGACCATGCATGTTCAAATACACCACTGGACCCTCAGTATTGAGGAGTACAGTACGACACAATGCATGTTCAAATGCACCCCTGGACCCTCAGTATTGAGGTGTACTACATCATGCATGTTCAAATACACCCCTGGACCCTCAGTATTGAGGTGTTCAAGACCAAGCATGTTCAAATACACCCCTGGACCCTCAGTATGTGTACTACACCATGCATGTTCAAATACACCCCTGGACCCTCAGTATTGAGGTGTACAAGACCAAGCACTGACACATGTAACTTGTGATATAATGCCCTGTATCAGCAGTAAACCATGCACACGCACATTCTCATGCCACTGTAGTAGGACGCAAGGGCAGGATGCCATTCATTTCACTGTGGTAACAATGCCTATTAACAATCAACAGAAAAAGCAAAGACCTTTCGAAGACATGAAGTTTGGATCTGGTAACAAGTGATTGTCATCATTACTGCTGAATGAGCTGTTCTGACCGAAAGATTTTCAGGCCAAAGTGTGAAAACATGGACATATGTTACACAAATAGATGTATACAGGATGTAGCATGAAGAGGAAGTATGTCAACATACGTGATCAAGTTATGTTTAAAGCTGATAAAACCCATGACAACCTTGGAGCATAACTAAGATTCAAACTCAAGGGAAGCAACTCTCCACATAGCAATGTTTAACTGGAACAAGCCACTGGAGCACTCGAGTTCCCCCTTTGTAAACAATTATCGGCGAAAAAAAGGAAATATATACAACTCAAAAGAAGATAAAGAACACCCATGCCATGACAGATAAAGTACAGTAATACGAAAGAATCAGGTGTTCTTTAACTTCTTTTGAGTAGTATATATTTTGCATCAGTGGAAACTGCAGTCTGTCATTAAGAGTGAGTGAGTGAGTGAGTTGGGTTTAACGCCGCTTTTAACAGTATTCCAGTTATATCACGGCGTGTCAGCTTAATGTGGGAGGAAAGCCCGAAGTGATGCGAGTCTCAGACGTTTACCACTTCGGTGAAACCCACGAGCACGGGTATGGTGCTGATAAACCTAGAAACATAATTGGGGGGAACCGGGATTCCAACCCACAATCATAGGTTTCTGGTGTGCCCAAGGGATGAAACTCTGCACAGCGAATCGCGGCGCCTTAAGCGACTGGGCCACCCGTGCCCCCTGTCATTAAGATGGCTCATATAGTGATGTTAGCTGTATACTCTTTTCAGCATTGACAAGATAGCGTTCAGAGTAAGGCAATGTTGACATAACCATGCACCAAAAGGAAGACAACAGGAAGACGAAGACTATAAGAGTCTACATATTTCAAGGCCACACTATTTTGTTTTACAGTTAACATTGATGTAACAAAAGAGCGTTGGTAGGTCAAACAAAAAGCAAAAAAACTTTGTGTGACTGAAGTATCTTTTTTACATAGAATTAAGTGGGTGAGTTAATTTAGCCTAGGAAAAAAAAACACAAGTCATACATGTGGGCTATTTACTGTGTTTACTTAACAAGTATTCCCTTCTGTTAGGTGAGATTTGTTCTCTTTAACAGGTGTTGCAGTGGACAGGGATTATAATCGATTAGTTGTCATTTAGGTGAATTATCGGATACATTTTTGAATTTTTTTTCTCTCATTCATCACCCATGAAAGGACAGTCAAACCAGTTTGATTCCAGCCTTTCAGCTTGATGAGGGAGGAACATCTGATGTGATGTAGTTGTAGATCTTTACCACTTTGCCGAGATCTACAAGCATGAGTGTAGTGCTGCAAGACTAAGAATCATGAATCAAGATATGGACCAATAATCAGCAGAACCTTGCAAAGCTAACGGAAGTAACTCTGCACAGAAAGTTTTGAGGCCTTAGATGATGGGAAATTAAGGAAAATCTTAGATATGCACCAACAATCAGCAGATCCTTGCAAAACTAAGGGAAGCAACTCTGCACTCAGAATTGTATAGCCTACGACGAGGCATCACGTATGCCCCCTTTAAATACTAAGAAAGAGTCAGAACTGTTGGGGATAGGTGAGATGAGATGGGTGCGAGAGACACAAACTATCCCCGAAGCACCCTGAATACTGGTCACGACTTGGCAGCCGTAATGTACAAAGAACCACATCTGTAAAAGTAATCGGTTTGGATAATATTCATCAAATAAAGTGCACATCGGACACTGTTTACAATGTCTAGATCTAGACTGCGCTCCAAACCACAGAACATGGTCCTCCTTAATAATAATAATAAAAATAATAACAATAATGTCCCTATGTGAAATACGTCAAATCCACTGCCTAAAGCAAGCTGAAAGTGCTACATTATTACCCTGGTCAATCAATCAGTGCACTTGATTTTCATTCTCTGCTCCCTGTGGAGCATACAGTCCAGCACCATCTGATCCTACTGGGTCATATTATATGAGACATATTTCGAACAAAGTCACTTTCCTAAGGAGACACCACATGTGCTTGAGTGTAGGTCAGGACCGAAGCCCTAGAAACTATCGGGAGTCTAACTGCTAAACATGGTCACCCCTCCAACGACTCTCCACGACCAAGTTCACTGACTTGTGACCAGTGCGCTGTACACAGGACCATGTGCCACCCACAGACCAGGTTCATCTACCAAAGTTACGGGGATACAATTAGGAGATGAACCTACTTGTTGAGGTGTCAAACAGACATTCAATTCATGTAAATTTTCATTAGAAACTGAACACGAAAACTAGAGGTTTCAAATTTGAAAAAATTAAAGGTATCAAATTGAATTTCAAGCATAGATTCAATTCCTGTAAAATTTCCTTAGAAACTGAACACGATAACTAGAGGTTTCAAATTTGGAAAAACGTAAAGGTATCAAATTGAATTTCAAGCATAGATTCAATTCCTGTAAAGTTTCATTAGAAACTGAACACAATAACTAGAGGTGTCAAATTAAAAAAAATTAAAGGTATGAAATCGAATTTCAAGCATAGATTCATTCCTGAAAAATTTCATTAGAAACTGAACACGATTACGAGAGGTTTCAAATTTGAAAAATTTAAAGGTATCAAATCGAACTGCGAAACCTCTAACTTGAAAACACAGTTGGTTTATCTCCATTCTACCATGACAATGACAAAGAAACACAAACTCTTTGGTTACAGTGGAAATGAGAGGTGGTGCGGTGTCGGCTGAGCTTAATATTTTCAGTAGGTTGAAAGGGTGAATTCAGGTATCAGTAGAACCACGTCACTGAGACACCATAAAATCATACAGGAGATATCCTGCAAGCATTATTGACACTGACATCCATTATTATGACGTCATAAAGTTCTACGGATAGGAAGCCAAAGCACTGTGACGCAGTAGAGATAATATCACAGTTTGTGATGGTGTATTGCCAAAAGTCACTCTCGAAGTATTTGCAATACACTCTCTCAATATGTGTTTGTCAACTTTTTGACTAGAAATATTTTACCACAGTTGCAGTAAATAACGAAGGAACAACATCCTGTTATTTAGCAACATTGCTGAACGGGTGGGTTTTAATAAATATTTTCTTTCATGGTAATACAGTCGTCCGCAAAATCAAGGTCCAACAGAGAAAAGCTGAGGATCCAATCAGAATGCAGATAGAATGTAGATTTTGAATGAGTTGATTCAAACTCATCAGGCTGCAAATCTGAGCTGAGTGCCTTTTTTAATGTTGTAAGTGATATAGAAAACTATGGGGTAAACAAATATCCACACAAAGTTTGCCAGAAACATGGTGGGCTGTTTCCAACTGGGACTATTCTGGGACTGTTCTGGGACTGTTCTGGACGGAGATGCTGTTGGTCCGGCCTACTGAGCAGCAGGAGCCACTTGGCGATTGATGTTTTTGCGAGTGAGTCTTTTGCCTATCGTCTCCACATGGAAACCAATGTCAATGAGGGCTTGGTGATTGACGATCATTCGCCCATCAAACACAAACGCTGGCTTCAGCATCTTCTTGTAGATCTGTTGGTAGTCCAGGTGCTGGAACAGGGATATCAACAGTCAGTGAGTTTCAGACAATACCAATCTTACACTGCAGTCAGCCACATAACAGTTATATCACGGCCTGCAATCAGCAATGCAACAGTTATATCACAGCCTGAAGCCAGCGATGCAAGAGTTATATCACGGCCTGCAATCAGCAATATAACAGTTATATCACGGCCTGAAGTCAGCAATATAACAGTCATATCACTGCCTGCAGTCAGCAATGCAACACTTATATCATAGCCTGCAGTCAGCACCATAATAATTAAATAGCAGCCTGCAGTCAGCAAAATAACAATAAACAGCGGTCTGCAGTCAGCAATGCAACAGTTAAATCACAGCCTGCAGTCAGCAATATAACAGTTATATCACTGCCTGCAGTCAGCAACAAAACAGTTATATTACTGCCTGCAGTCAGCACTAAAACAGTTATATCATGGCCTGAAGTCAGCAACATGGCAGTTATATCATGGCCTGCAGTCAGCAACATAGCAGTTATATCACTGCCTGCAGTCAGCAACATAGCAGTTATATCACTGCCTGCCGTCAGCAACATAACAATTATATCACGGCCTGCCGTCAGCAACAAACAGTTATATCACTGCCTGCAGTAAGCAACATAGCAGTTATATCACTGCCTGCCGTCAGCAATATAACAGTTATATCACGGCCTGCTGTCAGCAACAAACAGTTATATCACTGCCTGCAGTCAGCAATATAGCAGTTATATCACGGCCTGCAGTCAACAACATAACAGTTATATCACTGCCTGCAGTCAGCAACATAACAGTTATATC
The DNA here is from genome assembly GCF_023055435.1 of Haliotis rufescens. Taxonomy (NCBI): domain Eukaryota; kingdom Metazoa; phylum Mollusca; class Gastropoda; order Lepetellida; family Haliotidae; genus Haliotis; species Haliotis rufescens. The sequence goes on along the minus strand of NW_025964361.1, from coordinate 55,015,475 downwards.
GCAGCCTGCAGTCAGCAATATAACAGTTATATCACGGCCTCCAGTCAACAACATAACAATGAAACAGTGGCCTGCAGTCAGCAACATAGCAGTTATATCATGGCCTGCAGTCAGCAACACAGTAGTTATACCATGGCATGCAGTCAGCAAAATAGCAGTTATATCATGGCCTGCAGTCAGCAACATAACAGTTATATCACGGCCTGCAGTCAGCAATATAGCAGTTATATCATGGCATGCAGTCAGCAACATAACAGTTATATCACGGCCTGCAGTCAGCAAAATAGCAGTTATACCATGGCATGCAGTCAGCAACATAACAGTTATATCACGGCCTGCAGTCAGCAATATAGCAGTTATATCATGGCATGCAGTCAGCAACATAACAGTTATATCACGGCCTGCAGTCAGCAATATAGCAGTTACCACATGGCTTGCAGTCAGCAATATAACAGTTACCACATGGCTTGCTGTATAGCTCAACAAGAAAAGGAGCAACTGTCCTCACCTTGAACTCGTCCCACTCGGTACATATGACTAGTGCGTGACAGCTATCACAAGCAGTGTAGGGGTCAGGGTGGATGGACACCAACTCCGACACTGGAACATAGAAAATACATACAATTACTTTTTGAAAACATGTCTTGGACAGTAAGTGAGAAAAAGAACTTCTCCTTGATGAGTGAGTTTAACACTGCTTTGAACTGTACTTCAGCCACGTCATGGCCGACCAGCTTGGGAGAAATGCAAGTCTCAGACATTTACCACTTTGGTGAAACCCTTGGTTGTTGGCATGGTGCGGATTCTCATAAACCATGATCCATCTGAATGCAACTGTGGGGCTCGAACCCATAATCATGGAACAATTAAGAGAAGCAGCTCTGCAAAGAAAATGTGCGGCACAATAGAAGGCATGGCCATTTGTGCCTCTTCTCTTTGAGTGAGTGAGTGAGTGAGTATGGCTTTATGCTGCTTTAGGCAATATTCCAGCAATATCACAGCGGGGGACACCAGAATTGGGCTTCACACATTGTACCCATGTCGGGAATTGAACCAGGGTCTTCGGCAGGACGAGTGAATGCCTTTAACCACAAGGCTACCCGACCGCCCCTCTCTCTTTGATAAAACAAATCTGACATTTTATGTAGCATTAATGTTGAAATTCATAAGTCATCCCTGTCTTCATTGACATTTTGTGGAGAAGCTGAATCAGTCTTGTTGACCATCTATGACAGGTGTATATGAAATGTCATTATCTCTGTACTGAAGGCATCGTCCCTACCTGTGTCTGGGTCTTGAGACAGAGATGGTTCTGTTAATTCACTAGAAACAAGAAACAAGAAACTCAAGGGTGAGTCATGGGAACTAATTTTCAACCAAAATACACTGGACAGTTCATTTTATCTTTTTGTTATATTTTGTTTGTTTGTTGTTTAGAGCCACACTCAACAATATTCCAGCTATATGACATGCATCAACCAAGTCAGCAAGCCTGACGACCCAATCCAGTTAGTCGCTTCTTACGACAAGCATAGTCACCTTTTACGGCAAGCATGGGTTGCTGAAGACCAGGGCCCACTTGCACAAAGCGATCTTAGCACTACAACTATTGTAAGCCTATGTTAAAGTATGGGAGTTACAATCATCTTAGCGCTAAGATCGCTTTGTGCAAGTGGGCCCAGACCTTCTCGGGTCTCTTTTTGTTATAACCATGGTAACCAGGTACAACTGCAAAAGATTCTCACCTGATAATTTGTGTGTGTTTAACCTGAGGGTCGTATATCCGTAGTTTGGCTCCCTCTTCCATTAAGTACTTGCACAGATAGATTGCTGCAGACTCTCTGTGAAACATCAATGGGACATGATGTTGACAAGGGGAGACAACTCAAGGGAGACAACTCAAGTAGCTGATGCATTCACTGTGATATAGACGAGGTACTGATACTGGTGATTCACATTCACAAGGTATTATTGTACATTCAAGTGGTCGTCCTACAGGTTCATCTTGTCATTTGATCAAAGAGGAAGCAGGTTAAAAATGGCTGATATGGAGATAGTTGACAGACTGACAATGAACCAGACAATAATCTCACTTAATCGTGGTCATACGGAGCTCAAAACAATATATACTACTCAAAAGAAGTTAAAGAACACCTGATTCTTTCACATTACTATAATTAACCTGTCTTATTATTCTTTCATATTACTATATTTCATGTCATGCCGTGACAGATTAACTATAGTAATATGAAAGAATCAAGTGTTCTTGAACTTCTTTTGAGTGGTATATAATCAATATTTATTGTGATGTTTGCTGAGAAGTCTTACTAGACAATATGCTATTAACATTGGTGGGACTATTCATGGAAAGCTGAATCCAAGTTCAAGACATCACCTTGTATCCCCTGTGTCCTTCTTGAAGGCAAAGCCGAGGATTGCAATGTTTTTGCCTGTGATTGTGTTGAAGAGGCATTCTATAACCCTGTTGGCAAATCTTCGTCTCTGGAAGTCGTTGATGTTGATAACCTGGAAGTTGATGAAACATGCTAAATGACCTTGAGAGAGAAACACTGAGAACTGAGGACAGGGTACAGAGGACAGAGCACTGAGGACAGAACAGAGCACTGAGGACAGAACAGAGCACTGAGGACTGTGGAGAGAGCACTGCGGACAGAGCACTGAGGACTGTGGAGAGAGCACTGCGGACAGAGCACTGAGGACTGTGGAGAGAGCACTGCGGACAGAGCACTGAGGACTGTGGAGAGAGCACTGCGGACAGAGCACTGAGGACTGTGGAGAGAGCACTGCGGACAGAGCACTGAGGACTGTGGAGAGAGCACTGAGGACAGAGCACTGAGGACTGTGGAGAGAGCACTGCGGACAGAGCACTGAGGACCGTGGAGAGAGCACTGCGGACAGAGCACTGAGGACTGTGGAGAGAGCACTGAGGACAGAGCACTGAGGACAGAGGACAGAGCACTGAGGACAAAACACAGAGCACTGAGGACAAAACACAGAGCACTGAGGACAGGACACACGACAGATCTACAATTATTGTAAGTCGATGTAAGTTACGATCTTCTCAGCGCAAAGACAGTTTTATGCAGGACCAGGTCACCACAACGCTGTAGAAACAATCTCTGCTTAGTCACTATGTATAAATCAAATGACAGATGACTTAGTTTGAATTTAAATAGCTCTGATGTGAAGTAAGCAGGAAAGTTCCCCCACCTGCTGCCAATAGTCGGCCACCTCAGGCAGGTTGAGGCACTCACAGAGATACACCAGGTTCAGGACGTCTTTCTGGAAGCAGCTCCCCCCAAAACCTGAAACATATATCTGTTGAGTAAACAGGGATGAGGATGGGTTCTGTTAAAAAAACTTGTTAGCTTGGGGGCTGGGAACTATATGATTAATGTGTATATTGTGATGGCATGTATCACAAAAGTGGCCCCTGACGCAATGAAATCCTCAGCATGTTAGGATCAAATATATGTCAACACCAGAGAATTATAAGTCCATTATCTGCCGAAACAGATTCCACAGGCTGTAAAAGTCCACATAGCGATGATGAATGTAAATTATCAATGTATCGTGAACATCAGAGATGTTTTGTTTGTTTGTTGTTTGTTGTTTTATGCCGCACTCAGCAATATTCCAGCTATATGACGGCGGTCTGTAAATAATCGAGTCTGGACCAGACAATCCAGTGATTGACATCATGTGCATCGATCCACGCAATTGGGACCAATGACATGCATCAACCAAGTCAGCGAGTCTGACCACCCGGTCCCGTTAGTCGCCTTTTACGACAAGCATAGTTGCCTTTTACGGCAAGCATGGGTTGCTGAAGACCTATTCTACCCCGAGAGATGACAACAGGTAAAAGGTAAGAAAGTTGTAAATAAAATGATATTATTATTGCCGGGAAATCAATTACTTCTCAGTGGATGATATTGTCCTAGTCCAGCCTCCACACCTGCAGCATGTCCACTACGTGACCCTATATTCGCCTATGTAACAATGGTGTAAGTCTCATACCTGACCAACTAGACTTGTGATTTTATTCAAAAACATATGTCTACCCTCTCCTTAATTTTGATATAGTAGTTAAATTTGTTATTGTAAATGTGTTTACAAATAAAAAAAACAATAATGTCAAATCATAGACTGGAATGATAATGGTTTCATGAAGAAAAATCCATTAGCTGTAGAGATTTGGCAGGAGATTACTTGTTTGAGGGTCCAAAGTCCAAATTGTTTCCATGTTTCCAAATACAAAAGAAACTAAAAATTGCAAATTATGAAACAGCAATAGTTGAGCGTATGGTCATTGCACATGTATAGTTTCATGCAATAATATTTATTAGTTTGAGAGTTATGGCTTAGAAAACAACCCTTTGAGTTGTTTGAGACCAACTCGTATCCAAGGAAATATAACAAAAAAAAGGTTAGAAAGGTTTCAAAACAGCAAAAGGCACCAGTTAAAAAGATGAGCAATGCATATGCCAAGTTTCACTGAAACATGTTGAATGGTTTTCAAGTCATGGCTCGGAAACGAACCCAACACTTGTTTGAGAAAAGGTTGAAAATTGTTTCCATGGCAAAGTAAAAATAAAATACCACTTTCACCCCACCATACCACCCACCCCACCATACCACCCACCTCACCATACCACTACCAGCCCAGCATACCACCACCCCCAGCATACCACCACCCCAGAATACCACCCACCCCAGCACACCACTACCCTAGCATACCCCCCATCCCAGCATTCCACGGCCCCCAACATACCACCCACCCCAGAATACCACCCATTCTAGCATACCATTACCACCCCACCCCACCCAACCACTACCACCCACCCCAGCACACAACCCATCCCAGCATCCCACCCAAGCATACAACCCACCCCAGCATACCACTACCCACAACATACCACCTACCCCAGAATACCACCCACCCAAGCATACCATGACCCCCAGCATACCAATACTACCCCAGCATACCGCCCATCCCAGCATACAACTACCACCCGCATACCACCCACCCCAGTATACCACTCCTCCAGCAAACCACTACTACCCCAGCATACCACCACCACCCTCAGTGTATCAGCATTCAGATGACACTGAAGGTTAGATGTTGTCTGGGACCTGTCAGGAGTGTGATGTAACAGGTTGTGTAACCAGGTGTGAAAGAGAAAATATCACCACCACCAGCATACCATCCCCTCCCCCAGTCTGCCCAACACTACTCCATGGCAAAACACCACCACCCACCATTCAGCCCACTAGCCCCTGGAATACACTCACTTGTGCATACTTACAAATACTTGGGCCCTAATCCTAAATGTCTGACCTACCTACGCTAACCTGCAGGAACTGGGTCCCAAACCTAACTGTCTGGCTAACTGTCTGACCTACCTACGCTAACCTGCAGGAACTTGGTCACAAATCTAACTGTCTGACCTACCTACACCAACCTACAGGAATATGGTCCCAAACCTAACTGTCTGACCTACCTACGCTAACCTGCAAGAACTTGGTCCCCAACCTAAACTGTCTGACCTACCTACGCTAACCTGCAGGAACTTGGTCACAAATCTAACTGTCTGACCTACCTACGCTAACCTGCAGGAACTTGGTCACAAATCTAACTGTCTGACCTACCTACGCTAGCCTGCAGGAACTTGGTCACAAATCTAACTGTCTGACCTACCTACGCTAACCTGCAAGAACTGGGTCCCAAACCTAACTGTCTGACCTACCTACGCTAACCTGCAGGAACTTGGTCACAAATCTAACTGTCTGACCTACCTACGCTAGCCTGCAGGAACTTGGTCACAAATCTAACTGTCTGACCTACCTACGCTAACCTGCAAGAACTTGGTCCCCAACCTAAACTGTCTGACCTACCTACACCAACCTACAGGAACATGGTCCCAAACCTAACTGTCTGACCTACCTACGCTAACCTGCAGGAAGTTGGTCACAAATCTAACTGTCTGACCTACCTACGCTAACCTGCAGGAACTTGGTCACAAATCTAACTGTCTGACCTACCTACGCTAACCTGCAGGAACTTGGTCACAAATCTAACTGTCTGACCTACCTATGCTAGCCTGCAAGAACTTGGTCACAAATCTAACTGTCTGACCTACCTACGCTAGCCTGCAGGAACTTGGTCACAAATCTAACTGTCTGACCTACCTACGCTAGCCTGCAGGAACTTGGGCCCGATCCTACTGTCTGTTCCAATGGCGTTGGCCACTTCCGACACATCGGCACCTGTTGCCTCGCACACAGCTGACATGGCATTGATACTGGAGATCCTCTGTGCAAGGAATGCATTGGCTGCCTGAAAACAAGTTTTGAAGTTAGCAGGAACAGTGTTCGAAATAGCTGCCGGCCTGCTATCCCGTGGCCAATAGTTTTCTTGCGGGGCCAGTATTATTTCAAACTCTCTATCCCGCCTGTCTAGTAACTTTTTTCAAACATTTAAAATCGAAGATGCGATTCGATATGAAAAATGAGCTAAACGAATCTCTCTTATTGCTATTTTTGCTCCTATCAGCTACGTAATCACATGTACTTCGCTTCATCTTAATATGCATACCACAAGAAAAAAAGTTTTGTAACATTCCTACTGCATTTGTAAACGGTTCCTAATCCTGAAATGAGGACCAGTCATCTTTGCTGTGGCATTGTGTTAGTGAAAGGTTACTAGCCCCATTGGCCTGTTTGACCTATGTCATTCACTGAGCAAGAATGCCTGGGTATTAACAGGACTATTGTTCACAATTTAAAACGAAAGACTCTTCTTATTCATCACAATGAAATGTAGACACATGGAGGGAAACTGACCTATATTACATTGTAATGACATGTACATCTGAACAGGGATATTCCCAATCTCTTTACAATCGTATCTTTTACTCCAATATAATACCCTCCGACTCAGGCTCTGAGGACACCAGCAGGTGACCTTTCTAATCAGCCAATCAAAATTAAGATTTCTAAATTCTTCGTATGAATGAGTGAAGCATTCAGGTGAGGTGAGGTGAAATGGGGTTTAACATCGCGTCCAAGATTATTGCACTCATACTGCGACGTGCATGCACGTGTATTTGTGTGTTTGTGTGGCTGCTTGTACTAGTCCGGACTGATGCCGATTTATAGTGCTAGATCACTGAGATACCATGCCGCAGTTTAACATGAATACCTCACTCAGACACAGTATACTGACTCCGAGCCGACCAGTCCCTTAATGTCGAGCGCCAGACAGGGTAACAACAAGTACCATCTTTTAACGTCTTTTGGTACGACGCTGCCGGGAATCGAACCCCGGACCTTCCGCTCTCTGGGCGGACGCTCTACCCGAAGCATTCAGACAAGCATATCAGATTTCTGTGTCTTCTGATATTCATTTCCAAAATCAATTGAGCAGGGTTAAATCTGCAGGTAACATCGCTATGAAAACACAGCATGTGTATCTAGATGTATCGTCATGTAAAACATTGGCTGATGGACATTTGCAAATGATACTTTTTGTAAGGACAGCAAATGTCCCGGCAACAAGGCATCTGATTCAATGAATACAGTTTAATAACAGTATTCACAACCCCGGCAAGCAAAACATGAGCCCTCAAAACAGGTGAAACTCACAAGCACAGGTATGGTGGTGACAAACCTAGAAACATAATCGGGGCGAACCAGGATTCGAACCAACAATCATAGGTTTCTGGCATGCCCAAGGGACGCAATTCTGCACAGTAAATTGCGGCGCCTTAGACGACTTGGCCACCCGTGCCCCTCCCCCACTATGCTGTGAAGATGGACTAACCAGTTTTGACAGCTCTGAGGACCAGGTGTTCATGGTAATTATCTGTTTCCGAGGTACCCAGTGTTCGTAAATCCAGCAGAGACCATTGATAGCCTCCTTCCCATCTGGGGTCTCCTCTCCACCAATCAGAACGCGGTCGGGGCTCAGGAGATCCTTGATAGCTGTGCCTTCGGCCAGGAACTCCGGGTTAGACAATACCTGCATGGGAGAAGATAGTAAGTGAGTCAGTCAATCAGTATGGATGTTCCAGCAACATCATGGCACTAGATACGTTCTTCACACTTGTACCCATGTGTACCTGATACTATCCGTTGTACCTGATACTAACTGTTGTACCTGATACTATCCGTTGTTCCTGATACTATCCGTTGTACCTGATACTATATCTGTTGTACATGATACTATCCGTTGTACCTGATACTATCCATTGTACCTGATACTATCTGTTGTACCTGACACCATCCGTTGTACCTGATACTATCCATTGTACCTGATACTATCTGTTGTACCTGATACTATCTGTTGTACCTGATACTATCCGTTGTACCTGATACTATCTGTTGTACCTGATACTATCCGTTGTATCTGACACCATCCGTTGTACCTGATACTATCCATTGTACCTGATACTATCTGTTGTACCTGATACTATCCATTGTACCTGATACTATCTGTTGTACCTGACACCATCCGTTGTACCTGATACTATCCATTGTACCTGGTACTATCTGTTGTACCTGATACTATCTGTTGTACCTGATACTATCCATTGTACATGATACTATCTGTTGTACCTGATACTATCCGTTGTATCTGACACCATCCGTTGTACCTGATACTATCCATTGTACCTGATACTATCTGTTGTACCTGATACTATCCGTTGTACCTGATACTATCTGTTGTACCTGATACTATCCGTTGTATCTGACACCATCCGTTGTACCTGATACTATCCATTGTACCTGATACTATCTGTTGTACCTGATACTATCCATTGTACCTGATACTATCTGTTGTATCTGACACCATCCGTTGTACCTGATACTATCCGTTGTACCTGATACTATCTGTTGTATCTGTGACAACTGAATCAATCTGTTGTACCTGACACCATCCGTTGTACCTGATACTATCCATTGTACCTGATACTATCCGTTGTATCTGACACCATCCATTGTACCTGATACTATCCATTGTACCTGATACTATCCGTTGTACCTGATACTATCCGTTGTACCTGATACTATCTGTTGTATCTGACACCATCCGTTGTACCTGATACTATCCATTGTACCTGATACTATCCATTGTACCTGATACCATCTGTTGTATCTGTGACAACTGAATCAATCTGTTGTACCTGACACCATCCGTTGTACCCGACAATAACTGTTTTATGACTTCTAAATGTGTACAAAGCATGTCCTCCTACTACCTTGTCATACAATCAAAAACTTTGTCACAGCTAACCTGGATATACAGTCATCAGTTTATATGTCAACACAGGCAGCCACTTAAAAAAACAAAACATATTTGATTTCCGACCAAGATGTCTTAAACAAATTTGGTACTAATTTGTTTGATAGGCATGACTTAGAACTTGACGGATGACAAGGTGGACACAATTGTATGGATAACAACTTCTTTAATACTGTAAAAAGCGATGTTCGGTATGGATCGGTGTACCGTTATCAAGCAAGACTTGGTACTACACAAGGTGATCATCTGACATACCAAGTTTCTCCCATCTGGCCATTTACGTTTTTGAGGTGCACATTTTAAATTTTTCTTCTTTTTAATCAAAGATGGTAACCTGGCGGCCATATTGACATTCCTGGTTTGATACCTTGAAACAGATTTGAACCCCCTTATAGCAACAAACATCCACATATATTTGAGCTGAATCCATCAAGAAATTTAGAAGTTGAAAATGTATAAAGTTTAAGGCTGCCAACGTCACTGTTGATGACCTCAGGCCAGGTGGGTTAAGTATAACATAGCAGTACTACAGTTAACTACCGTTATAACGAACTCTAAGGGAGCATTAATTCTAGTTCGTTATAACCATAGTTTGTTATAAGCAAATATACAGCGTATATATACAGCAGTGTGTGTGTGTGTGTGTGTGTGTGTGTGTGTGTGTGTGTGTGTGTGTGTGTGTGTGTGTGTGTGTGTGTGTGTGTGTGTGTGTGTGTGTCTGCTTGTACTAGTCCGGACTGATGCTGATTTATAGTGCTAGCTCACTGAGATACCATGCCGCAGTTTAACATGAATAACCCACTCAGACACAGTATACTGACTGCGAGTCGACCAGTCCTTGTTTTAGCCGATTAATGCCGAGCGCCTGATAGAGAAACAACAAGTACCATCTTTTAACGTCTTTCGGTATGACGTGGCCAGGGATCGAACCCCGAACCTTCCGCTCTCCGGGCGGACGCTCTACCACAAGACCACAGAGGCGGTCTACCCATGTCGGGAATCGAACCCGGGTCATTGGCGTGACGAGCAAATGCTTTAACCACTAGGCTACCTGACCGCCCTATATATACAGCAAATGGATGGGACAAAAACATTGTTCGTTCTATCCATCAGTTTGTTGTATATATATTAAAAAACTGACCTGGTACTTGACTCCTTTCTTTACATTAGCCTTCAGGATATCTGTGATGCTCTCGGCCGCCTTGACCGGGACAGTACTCTTCTCAACCACAATCTTGGAGCTTTTGGCAACAGCAGCTATCCTTCTGGCGGCCGACTCAATGTACTTCAGGTCAGCAGCTCGGCCCTGTAACACACGGGGGGAGTCAGTGAAGGTGGGGGTCAACTTTAATTCATGTAGGTGGCAGTGGGTTAGCCTAGTGATTGAAGCATTTGTTGATCATCCTGAAGGCCCAGGTTCGATTTCCCACATTGGTACGATGTGTGCTGCTCGAGATTTTATGAGCGCTTCATATTTGCTGCCACTGACAATCATCAAAAATAACTTACAACATAAACTGACATATAACACAGGGCTTCAGCGGCACTGTCCTGACTAACAGGGTTTCAGCGGGACTGTCCCGACTAGCAGGGTTTCAGCGGGACTGTCCTGACTAACAGGGTTTCAGCGGGACTGTCCTGACTAGCAGGGTTTCAGCGGGACTGTCCTGACTAGCAGGGTTTCAGTGGGACTGTCCAGACTAACAGGGTTTCAGTGGGACTGTCCTGACAAGCAGGGTTTCAGTGGGACTGTCCTGACTAACAGGGTTTCAGTGGGACTGTCCTGACTAGCAGGGTTTCAGTGGGACTGTCCTGACTAACAGGGTTTCAGTGAGACTGTCCTGATTAGCAGGGTTTCAGTGGGAATGTCCTGACTAGCAGGGTTTCAGTGGGACTGTCCTGACTATTGGGGTTTCAGCGGGACTGTCCTGACTAACAGGGTTTCAGTGGGACTGTCCTGACTAGCAGGGTTTCAGTGGGACTGTCCTGATTAGCAGGGTTTCAGTGGGACTGTCCTGACTAGCAGGGTTTCAGTGGGACTGTCCTGACTAACAGGGTTTCAGTGGGACTGTCCTGACTAGCAGGGTTTCAGTGGGACTGTCCTGACTAGCAGGGTTTCAGTGGGACTGTCCTGACTAGCTGGGTTTCAGTGGGACTGTCCTGACTAGCAGGGTTTCAGCTGGACTGTCCTGACTAGCAGGGTTTCAGTGGGACTGTCCTGACTAGCTGGGTTTCAGTGGGACTGTCCTGACTAGCTGGGTTTCAGTGGGACTGTCCTGACTAGCAGGGTTTCAGCTGGACTGTCCTGACTATTGGGGTTTCAGTGGGACTGTCCTGACTAGCAGGTTTTCAGCGGGACTGTCCTGACTAGCAGGGTTTCAGTGGGACTGTCCTGATTAGCAGGGTTTCAGTGGGACTGTCCTGACTAGCAGGGTTTCAGCGGGACTGTCCTGACTATTGGGGTTTCAGCGGGACTGTCCTGACTAACAGGGTTTCAGTGGGACTGTCCTGACTAGCAGGGTTTCAGTGGGACTGTCCTGATTAGCAGGGTTTCAGTGGGACTGTCCTGACTAGCAGGGTTTCAGTGGGACGGTCCTGACTAACAGGGTTTCAGTGGGACTGTCCTGACTAGCAGGGTTTCAGTGGGACTGTCCTGACTAGCAGGGTTTCAGTGGGACTGTCCTGACTAACAGGGTTTCAGTGGGACTGTCCTGACTAGCAGGGTTTCAGTGGGACTGTCCTGACTAGCAGGGTTTCAGTGGGACTGTCCTGACTAGCAGGGTTTCAGCGGGACTGTCCTGACTATTGGGGTTTCAGTGGGACTGTCCTGACTAGCAGGGTTTCAGCGGGACTGTCCTGACTAGCAGGGTTTCAGTGGGACTGTCCTGATTAGCAGGGTTTCAGTGGGACTGTCCTGACTATCAGGGCTTTACCTGGATTGTCCTGATTAACAGAGTTTCACTGTACCCAGGTTTGATCACACCTCTAACTTACCTTGCCAATGCCATAGTTCTTGGTCGGTGTGTTGACGCAGATGAAGATGAGCTCCGCCTCCTGGATGGCTTGGTCGATGTTGGTGGAGAACTTCAGGTTTCTGCCTCGACATTCCTGGATGACCTCATGAAGTTTGGGCTGAAACACAAAAATAACTAGAGGTGTTTGCACCGCCATTTTCTCAAGTCTCCCAAAATGTTATCATGCTGTGTACTTCCAGCCTGAAAACTTTACCCTCAGAACTAAATCAAGACAACTTCTAGAGATCAAAGAATTTCCAAAGTCTCAGGATAATATAAGTTAGGTGCAACAGTAAGTGGCAATGAATGTTTCATAGCATCCTGAAAGATGACCTTGACCTTTGACAGGCAGCTAGGTCACCAACATTTCATGTGGTAGGATTTGTAAAGAAACAAGCACAGATATGTTACAGTCAATTTGTAAATTTGTCTGTAATTTTCACTCAGTGACATATACAGTTCCAGGCCTGTTGAGGCAACCATACCCAAAAAACTGACAATGATACAACCATGTTTTACAAAAACTTCAATTCTGAACTTGACTTTATCCAAAACCTTATTGAAAACAAGCCCAAACAAAGAGTGAGTGAGTGAGTGAGTATGGTTTTATGCCGCTTTTAGCAATATTCCAGCAATATCACGGCAGGGGACACCAGAAATGGGCTTCACACATTATACCTATGTCTGGAATCGAACCCGGGTCTTCGGCGTGACGAGCAAACGCTTTAACCACTTGGCTACCCGACCGCCCCCCCAAACAAAGGAAGGAATATGGTAAGTTTAATGACAAAGTGAGTTTGGCACCTACTGTAAATCTCGAAATTAACGCGAGCATGAATAAAATGCGAAAAATGCAAGTGGTCTTTGCTCTCATTATTAAGCATCACATTTTTATCAACAACAAGACATTTTGGATAGCAGGAATACTGGTACCTAATTAGACATATGCTGAAAACAAACAACAATATGTATTCCCCATCACTGTTTATTGAGCAGCACTTGTAACAAGTATATAAACAATGTCATTCAAACACTAATTACATCCTGTGAATTGTCACTGCTGGGGTCAAGACAAGAGTTCACTGTCATCACTGATCACACCTGCAAGTCCAGACAGACGCCACCCACGCAACAGAGTGTCTTTGTTCCTTGTGAATGCGTCAAAGTCCGATACGAGCCAGCGCGCATGTATTGTTTTAGTGGAAGTACTCTACTCAGCGCTAATAAGCTGTGCTATTTGGTGTTGTGATTGGATTAATGTAAGGTTGGATTAAGGTGAGGATTCTCCTGTAAACCTGACAGAGGACGTTTTCTTTAGATATAAATCCACTGATGCTTGAGAGGAGGGGAAAACGCCGATAAAGCAGTTAAACTATCCCTTAAAATCCCGGAAATAAGCTTAAACCTACCCATCTCCAAGTCAAAAATTAAAAGTGTCAACAAGCAAAAAATCACCAAAAAATGGCATCACCTATATCAAAACTCAAATAGCCAAATCAAAAAAGTACTCAGCAAACCACTAACCAAACCAAAAATTCTCCATCCATCCCCGTGTGCGAAATACGCATCAGTCGGAAAGCGCACGTTAAATCTCCAAAGTAAGTAAGTAAGTAAGCAAATCAAAAACGATCTGGAAAAACCCCTAACCAAACCAAAAATTCTACATTCATCCAAAAAATTCGACAGTAATCACTAAACTCCAAACAGGACATACCAACCTAAATAACCACCTCAAAGTATTAAGAAAACACGCATCAGGAACCTGCCCACATTGCAAACAACAAGAAACCCCAGAACACGCACTCATACACTGCAGCCACTACCTAACACACCAAACAACACTACAAACCACCCTAAATCTAAATAAGGCTCTTACTCTAGAAGCAATCCGAAATCCACAAAATAAAATAGAAAAATTCAAAGCCTTAGGCGTAAACTTAATCAAAACAGGACTAATAAATCGCATTTAAAACCCCAATAAACTACCAAAACCAAACCACATAATCAAACTAACAAACTTCCATACTCAGGTCCCTTAGTTTGCCCCCCAAACCCTCTTGGCATTTTTTCCTAATCTCAAAATTTCCAAAATTCTATATAAGCAACCACTAAAACACCCCTACTGGATTGCCAAACAACTTTTTCCCCTTTTCGGAAACACATTAAATGGCTTGGCCGGGCCCCTGTGCGAAATACGCTGCAGTCGGAAAACGCGAAAAACATGAAAACACCACAAAAATATCTTACCTGAGTATAGTTTTCCTACAATAATGATAATCATTTATATTTGTAAAACAATTGATTAGAGCAGTTCTTAATTAACATGATTAAACGTCTTGTCATTTAGACCTCAAATATGGGCAAGTCATGCCTTGTCGCTTACCTCAAATATAGGCAAGTCATGTCTTGTTGCTTACCTAAAATATAGGCAAGTCATGCCTTGTCGCTTACCTCAAATATGGGCAAGTCATGCCTTGTTGCTTACCTCAAATATGGGCAAGTCATGCCTTGTTGCTTACCTCAAATATAGGCAAGTCATGCCTTGTGGCTTACCTCAAATATGGGCAAGTCATGCCTTGTTGCTTACCTCAAATATGGGCAAGTCATGCCTTGTTGCTTACCTCAAATATAGGCAAGTCATGCCTTGTGGCTTACCTCAAATATGGGCAAGTCATGCCTTGTCCCTTACCTCAAATATGGGCAAGTCATGCCTTGTTGCTTACCTCAAATATGGGCAAGTCATGCCTTGTTGCTTACCTCAAATATGGGCAAGTCATGTCTTGTGGCTTACCTCAAATATAGGAAAGTCATGCCTTGTCCCTTACCTCAAATATGGGCAAGTCATGCCTTGTCCCTTACCTCAAATATGGGCAAGTCATGCCTTGTTGCTTACCTCAAATATGGGCAAGTCATGCCTTGTCCCTTACCTCAAATATGGGCAAGTCATGCCTTGTTGCTTACCTCAAATATGGGCAAGTCATGCCTTGTCCCTTACCTCAAATATGGGCAAGTCATGCCTTGTCGCTTACCTCAAATATGGGCAAGTCATGCCTTGTTGCTTACCTCAAATATGGGCAAGTCATGTCTTGTTGCTTACCTCAAATATAGGCAAGTCATGCCTTGTCCCTTACCTCAAATATGGGCAAGTCATGTCTTGTGGCTTACCTCAAATATGGGCAAGTCATGCCTTGTTGCTTACCTCAAATATGGGCAAGTCATGTCTTGTCGCTTACCTCAAATATGGGCAAGTCATGTCTTGTGGCTTACCTCAAATATAGGAAAGTCAGGCCTTGTTGCTTACCTCAAATATGGGCAAGTCATGTCTTGTTGCTTACCTCAAATATAGGCAAGTCATGCCTTGTCCCTTACCTCAAATATGGGCAAGTCATGTCTTGTGGCTTACCTCAAATATGGGCAAGTCATGCCTTGTTGCTTACCTCAAATATGGGCAAGTCATGTCTTGTCGCTTACCTCAAATATGGGCAAGTCATGTCTTGTGGCTTACCTCAAATATAGGAAAGTCAGGCCTTGTTGCTTACCTCAAATATGGGCAAGTCATGTCTTGTGGCTTACCTCAAATATAGGCAAGTCATGCCTTGTTGCTTACCTCAAATATGGGCAAGTCATGCCTTGTTGCTTACCTAATATGTCTTGTCGCTTACCTCAAATATGGGCAAGTCATGCCTTGTTGCTTACCTCAAATATGGGCAAGTCATGCCTTGTTGCTTACCTCAAATATGGGCAAGTCATGTCTTGTTGCTTACCTCAAATATGGGCAAGTCATGTCTTGTGGCTTACCTCAAATATGGGCAAGTCATGCCTTGTTGCTTACCTCAAATATAGGCAATCATGCCTTGTCGCTTACCTCAAATATAGGCAAGTCATGCCTTGTTGCCTACCTCAAATATGGGCAAGTCATGTCTTGTGGCTTACCTCAAATATAGGCAAGTCATGTCTTGTGGCTTACCTCAAATATAGGCAAGTCATGCCTTGTCGCTTACCTCAAATACATAAATTTTGATGTACCTAATATGTTTTTATATATTGGTAGTGCTAATATATAACTTAGATTGTTAGTGGCTGTACCCTCGAGGGGGGTTGAAGTAGCGTAAAATTATTGTCCCCCTAAGAGGGTATGTAAGTCCCACATCATTCAATGTATTGTTATGCATACCAGAATTTTAAAACGTAGTATTTTTGTCATTTTAATCTAAGGCTTAACTGGTAAACTATCGCCAGTGACTGAAGGACTGATATAAATCCAGCCAGGGTCCATGCAGGAAGCAAAGGCACTGTAAGTCCCCATGGTCCCTGGTATGGTGTTCTCCCTTTAGTTACTGATGATCTCTAGCCCATTTTTATATTGTGTTGTTAATTCTTATTACTTTTATATGTTCCTCAACTAGTTTTAATACACTCTGTGATATTCTAGTTATTGAACTGTCCTTTGCTGACAGGTTTTTTATAAATTATATATACTTATTAATGTATTAATTCTCGTCACGATATGGCTGAAATATTGCCGATGTGACGTTAAATATTAACTCACTCACTCACTCACTTACCTCAAATATAGGCAAGTCATGCCTTGTTGCTTACCTCAAATATGGGCAAGTCATGCCTTGTTGCTTACCTCAAATATGGGCAAGTCATGTCTAATTGCTTACCTCAAATATGGGCAAGTCATGCCTTGTCGCTTACCTCAAATATGGGCAAGTCATCAGAGTTCCATTGGTCAATTCTTTCCTGGCTGAGGTCGACGACCTCGACATCTAGATGCGGACACTTGTATGCGATGACGGCACATGATGGACCGCCCACGTACCCAGCACCGATACAACAGATTTTCTTCAACGGCATGTTATCCCACAGACTGAAAACAATGTGACATTCATATAATCTGGCGTGCATATAATAGGGCTGTGTGTGCTGTAATAGGGAAAAAGAATTGTATTACAGTGATTGACACTGACTGTACATGCAGATCCTATTTTCTACCTACTAAAGTAGCAATACTGACAGCAAGGTCAGTCCCCACCATCTTGTAGTCATGGATTCAGGGGAGATAATGACATGACAGAAAAATCACTTCCACATTTCCTCCGTTTCATGAATCAGTTTCAAAGGGAAACACCATTTGAAAATGAATTTGTGTTTAGATTTTAGGTTGAGCGATACAAATAGTAATGAAACTTGATAGGTCTCAAGAGACGGGTTGAAAATGTCTAATTGGGAATAGTTTGACTGTAGCCCTGGCAAAATGTATTTAGATACACATATAAAATATCTGGTCATGCATACACTGGAGTTGACTGAATCTTTATCTTTCTTCAAACATATAAAGTCAGAAGGAATGGGTGCATAGTCAGAAAGAAATGTGAACATTAGTGACTTGTAGTGTAACCATAGAGTTCTAGATTTTTTTTGCAATTAAATAATATATCATGTGACAAACCACGTGTCTGGGTAGTCCTGTGGGTACCCGGATCCTACTCAGTACCCACCCGACACGAGTACCCGAGTTACTAATCCCAGCATTACCCTCCACCCTATGCTTGTCATAAGAGGAGGGTGAATGCATCGGTGGTCAGGTTCAATCTCATTAAAATCAGATCTTAGTTCTTGCTATCGCTAAACAAAGAGGACATTACAGGTCATGTCAGAACGACCTTTGATCCGACCAATCAAATCATCGCTTACCAGATCGTGAAAGTGACAGTCGGAATGTGTTTTCTAATCATGCAACCATGAAAACGTTAACACGGGGTATTCTGAACGACAGTTACGGCCCGTACGACTGATTGGGTTTGGGGGGTGGGTGGTTGTGGATTGAGGGTTAGGGTTTCACACGACTGCACCCTTTTCTGGATCTATATATTTTATTAACCCAAAGTAACATCATCCTATTGTCTTTACGGCTTCTTCAAATAGTGGAAAGCCTACAAACTCAGTTTCTAGTATCCATGCCCATTTTAATTAATTAAATTACTTTCTAATTTTAAATGAAGAGTGTTACATCAAAAAATATTTATAAACATTTCAAAATGCACTGGTTAAAAGTGATGAATGTTTTTCCATTTTGTGAATCGAACCTGCAACTTCACATATGATGTTTAGTACTGTAACCCACGGAGTCACCAGGGCAATGAATTTTAGGGTGCACAATCTTACATGTCATGACTTCAGATGTATGCAGGCTACACATGGTTTTTCTCTCGCTCGCTCTCATCAAATTTGTTTTATACTGCGACTAGTGTATTGTTTCTCTATAAGGTGTACCAATGTTATTTATTCTTTTTGGTATTTCTTACAGTTAAGACGGTTCATAAGTTAGTCCTCCTCGGTTTTGGTGAACCTTTTCAACCATGTTGAATATCAAGGTGACTTGAAACTTCT
Organism: Haliotis rufescens; assembly: GCF_023055435.1. Taxonomy (NCBI): domain Eukaryota; kingdom Metazoa; phylum Mollusca; class Gastropoda; order Lepetellida; family Haliotidae; genus Haliotis; species Haliotis rufescens. The sequence continues at coordinate 54,996,737 of NW_025964361.1, read as the reverse complement.
GATGTATCTGATATACACATGGCAGTGTTCAATGCCATATGTTTCCATATTAGCAATAAACCATTGTATGAATTATTTGAAATAATCAGTAGGTTATTGAGTGGATTCCAAATAGTGTGACCATTGTTGAAAGTGTTCTAGTGTCACGTTCACTCAAATAAAACATGGCTTCTGGTTTGTGGCCATGAAATTGTATCCTAGACTACATCTGACAAACAGGCTATGCTTTGTAATTGGCCATTAAGATTTTCAGCCCCAATTTTGTGATTTTCAGACGTGTAAGTGATAATGTCAGCTTTAATTCAGCTGGCAATTGGCTGTGTGATGACAGACAAGGAACAGAATGGAATGGAACGGAACGGAACGGAACGGAACGGAACGGAACGGAACGGAACGGAACCATGTAGACTGATTGATTTAATGGAACAAGAATATCAAATTGAGCATCATGTTAGTGATGGTGTCTATATATTTACTGAATAAACAAGCTAGAGATAATGAATTTTTTGGGAGACATTTTTATGATATTGTGTGGCTTAGTAAAAAAATACCCCAAAATATTTATGATCCCTAACCTTTTGGTATATTCGCTCTCTGAAGACTAAAAACAAATTACTCAGTGTCGTGATTCACCTGCAAAATACTGCATCTTGATACGAATCGTATCGCACCCATAGTATGAGGATACATATCATATCGCGGCCCCATTGTATCACTGCATATCTAATGTTAGGAATGGACACAAATCACTTGAGGTCATTAATTTATCCATTTCTGATGATGAAGGTCGACAAAACAGAAACACTGCTACCAAAAATCAAGAGTATTTTTTCCAAAGTCTTGCAGCAATATTCCAGCAATATCATGATTGCCTGTAAATAAGCAAACAATAACTGAAAATCATGAGCAGAATAACAATAACATTCAGCAAAGTCACTGAATCTGACCACATGATCCAATTTAGTCACCTTTACATTGGGCTGCTGGGTATCAATGTTAACATATGGTTATCACTTCGGGCTTTCCTCCCACACTTAGCTGACACGCCGCGATATAACTGGAATACTGTTAAAAGCGGCGTTAAACCCAACTCACTCACTCACTCACTCACATGGTTAACATGGATCCACAATGTTCTCAGAACTTAAGGAATTCCCCAAATCTAGTGCTTGCAAAAAATTTCAAGGATTTAAGGAGTTATGTGAATAGGCCAGTTTTTGTACATATGCCATGTTTGTAAATAAAATAATTATTAAAAAGAGTCATCACAAGATAAAACATACCCCCAGTCTGGTACAATTCTGAAATGGAGTTTGGCAACTAACATCCCCCTTTTGGATCATTGCCATCGGATACCTTCAGTTCAGTGAAGAAAAAACTAATGCTGTTCAGTAATTTTCAATATCCTTAATCCTCAAAAAGCACAAGTTAACCACTAGATTCATTTATTTGTTTGTTTGTTGCTTAACGCAGCACTCAGCAATATTCCAGCTATATGACGGCGTTCTGTAAATAATCGAGTCTGGACCAGACAATCCAGTGATTGACATCATGAGCATTGATCCACACAATTGGATACGATGACATGCATCAACCAAGTCAGTGAGCCTGACACCCGATCCTGTTAGTTGCCTTTTACGGCAAGCATGGGTTGCTGAAAACCATTTCTAACGCATATTTTCACGGGCAGACTCATTGGTATAGCAAGGTTCATCCAGAAATATTCAACAGTTTTGGAGTTCTGCTCCGGAAACAAGCACTACCTTCATTTACAGCTAACTCCAACTTGTCGTCATGAAAAAAGCCAAAACTCAAATCATTCAGTGGTTTCGGAGTTGTGCTCCGGAAATGTAAAATTCATGACGGACAGATGGACATGCGGATCACTATATCTGCCTGTTTTGCCAACGAAGGGTGTAAAGTTTACACTGTAAACAAATCTCAAAACAAGGACCATAACCATGTCAAACACAATGATAGTTTTCAAACTTGATCAACACATTTATCCCTTAATGTCATCACTGTATCCATCATGATTTCCGAATAAAATTTGTCCCCTTGAAGTGGGCCGCCAGACAGAGCCAGACAATTAAAATGCTTATTGTTGTCTGCGAGGTGATAATCAGATTTATCGCCTACTTAGGGCTCTTGCATGACACAATATGTTCCCACCGGGCGCGATTTAATCAGAATTCCATTGAAAATATGAATACAACACAATGTCATTAAACTGTCATTTTCATCTCCGTGAAATATTGCTCCACAAGCCTGCATCTAAGTCCTACACCAGCTGTTATAGACTTAATCTGATCCTGTCCTGAATCTAACCGTGGTCTAACCAGACACAAGCATGACTCTGATCTGATTCTGTTCCGAGCCTAAGCTTGGTCTAATCAGACACAAGCATGACTCTAGTCTGATTCTGTTCTAAGCCTAACCGTGGTCTAACCAGACACAAGCATGACTCTAGTCTGATTCTGTTCTAAGCCTAACCGTGGTCTAACCAGACACAAGCATGACTCTAGTCTGATTCTGTTCTAAGCCTAACCGTGGTCTAACCAGACACAAGCATGACTCTAGTCTGATTCTGTTCTAAGCCTTACCGTGGTCTAACCAGACACAAGCATGACTCTAGTCTGATTCTGTCCTGAATCTAACCGTGGTCTAACCAGACACAAGCATGACTCTGTTCTGATTCTGTCCTGAATATAACCTTGGTATATTCCAACCATATTACAGAGACCTGTAAAAAAAAGTCAACTTCTTTATTATACTGTAAAAGCGACTATCGCTATAGATCCTTATACTGTTGTCAAGCAAGACAGTTTTAGGCTCTACACCGAAACGTTGCTATAAAATATGATAAGGAAGCTGTTATCTATAAACCTTTGTCAGGTGATGCCATAGAGGTGGAACATTGCAGGAATATAGATCTGGGTTCCTATTGTGCATTGTTGATTATCTAAGCAATATCTATTCATTTGTATCGGGTTTGCATTCCAGCTGCCCAAACACCTGGCCATACAAAGAGAAAAATATGAGTTTAGACTTCGATGTTTTGTGTACATGTTTACACGTTCCAATTAACCTGAACTTCTAACAAGATGACTGTTGCTATCCATAATCTGTAACAACAAATGCCGGGACAACGGAAGGTAACTTAAAATGACTGCTGGCTACTACTTTCAGTTTGTCGTTATGCCACTATTGGCCTCTGAGTGACCTTTTTGTTGTTAATGTGGATAATAAACAATATGTAAAGAAGATAAAATAAACACTAATCACTAGTTTCAAGGAATGTGAATGAGCAAAGGCAATTCAATCACAAGGTTGGTTTGTTTGTTTGTTGTTTAACGCCTCACTCAGCAATATTCCAGCTATATGACGGCGGTCTGTAAATAATCAAGTCTGGACCAGACAATCCAGTGATTGACATCATGAACATCGATCCACGCAATTGGGATTGATGACATGCATCAACTAAGTCAGCTAGTCTGACCACCCGATCCTGTTAGTCGCCTCTTATGACACATGTACAGTAGAATAGGGACAGAATGAACAAGGGACAAGAGAAATCAGTTTCATATATGTCGTTCATTATATACATTTTCTCTTGGAAATGTCGGCCATCTTGGATAAAACAAAACAATAATTTCAGCATTGGCTTTTACGTTTTATGTTTAATGTTTATGTTACAGACAAGATAAGTCCAAGTACAGGTTAGATTAACATTAAAGCAAGTTTTACAACGTTGAATTGTCACTGATGATAATGTTGATTCACTGAGATTGTATTGATTCGCCGCTGATCGAGTATAGCCAATTGTCATTGACACTAATTGAGATTTCTCAGTGTAACCCGCCTTGGAGGGTAATATATTTCTCAGTGGGGGAATAAATCCCTTATACCCTGCCACAAGCAAGGCTGCACATAGATTTCTGAGAGGCAGAATAAATCCCTTATACCTCGCTTCATACCTCCCTGGTCAAAGAAAGTCACGTGACAAAGCACAAGCTAACCTCACCTCAATCGAACTGTTCTCTATCAAATTAAAACATGTCGGTACTAAAATATATTTTGGCTTATTCAACATGGCTGCCACCAAGACAGTGTGCCTTGCACCAAACTATCACTGAACTGGAGCCATCTGGTGTATACCTTTAAACAACCTTGAAGCCTTCGACATTTACTACAAGAAATATTTACACAAAAATACTCGCAGAATCACAATACCGTATTCGACGTAATAAGCGCCCTGCTCTAATAAGCACCCACAGCGATATTTGCTCATATATTGGCTAATGAATAATCCCAATTAGCACCCCTTCTGATTGGTCAATGTACACAAGACTTATTCATGCACCCTTAGTTATGGGCAATTAAATTCTGGAAAAATACATCGGTGGAATATAAACATTTCAGGCTGTCAGCGTAAACCACGAAATTTATCTTTCAACTCAAAATTCACTTTTCAACTTTTTTTTATACCAAAATAATATTCTAATAAGAGCACCTTATTTCTAATTTTGAGAGTGCCCTGGGCGCTTATTACGTCGAATACGGTACTACTGACTGTGAAGCATGATGTGTATCTAAAACACATAAATTTAATTTAATCCTTACCAGCTGTATTGATTTGGGAAGACAGCTGTTCTCATCAGCCATTGGGATACTGAATTATTTTTTTTAAAGGTAATTAATCCAAGAAAGTGAGCAAAAATCACTTTTTCAACATCTGTCAGAATATTCTGAATAATAAACTTAAAAGTACAGATTTACAAAAAAACACGTACGAGTCATTATTATTGTCTTAAATCTTTTTCTTACCATGTCACATGTATTGTTTAGATCATATATTTTTTAATATAACATATGAGTCATAATACTGATACTTAAAGTCTGTCACTCTTTTTTGACAAGTTGAAGTCAGAATGATTATTTTTGTATTTGTTTAATGCCACACTCAGCTATCTTTCAGCTATATGTAAATACTCAAGCCTGGACCAGAGAATCCAGTGATTGACATCATGAATATCAATCTACACAATAAGGATACGATGACATGCATCAACCAAGTCATCAAGTCTGACCACCCGATCCCGTTAGTCGCATCTCAGGACAAGCATCGGTTGCTGAAGACCTATTCAAACCTGAATCTTCAAGGGTCCTAAATGATTGTGAATAGACTTTTACGGCAAAACCTAGTAACATTACAGGTAACTGTGATCAGAATAGTGAGTGAACCGGGGTTTTCGGCGTGACGAGCGAACGCTTTAACCACTAGGCTACCACCCTGTAATCAGAACAGATTGTTAAATGAAACTACTAACACAGTCATTAATTCCAAATATATCTGTTTTCATTAAACATCAAGTCCTCAGTTTTTGTAATATTTTTGTTTGTCAGGTTCAGTATTACCTCTGCTATTATTGCTTGATCATGACATTTTTGTCTTTGCTTTCAGCAACAGATTTATGGCTGTTTGTCATGTCTGTGAATTCCCGGCTTAAAATCAAATGCAACAACAACAGTGTGACGTCACCCCAGACTGCGTTGTAAACAAACATGTCGACTATATGCTTGTTTTCACACTCAGTTGGGCGACACATAATAAAGAAGTGACAAAGACATTTAGGAAACAAGAAGAAGAATAGATTAAACTTCTTGTGGAAAAAATTACAGGAGGTGGACTTCATTGGTAGGATCAAACATCCTTATCTTACCTCCATGTCAGAATGATGACATCTGATTGGTCCATGTGATCTTGTTAAAATACCATGTATCCCACCTTGGAGGGTAATAATTTTCTCAGTGGGTGAATCAATCCCTTATACCCCGCTTCAATGCAAAAAGCCGCACACTTTTTCCGAGTCAATAAAAGTCATGTGACATAGCTCAAGTTGTCATGTGACATAGCACAAGTTGTCATGTGACATAGCACAAGTTAACCTCAGATCAATCGATATGCTGTTTTCTATCACATTTGAATTTGTTTTAATTCTTTTACAATGTCATATTAAAACATGTCGGCAAGATAATTTGTTCTCCGGCTCAGGGTATAAACCCTAACAAGGGATGCATAAAAGCCCATGTACACCTCGTAATCCTGCTACAACTTATAATGTATCCTGCTTGGGAGATAAATAAATTTCAGAGCGGGAGAATAAATCACTTATACCCATCCACGAAAAAAACAGGCTGCACATGGATTCCTGAATAAAAATAAATCCCCAATGCCCCGCTACGAATCAAAAAGATGGACAATGCTTCCGAGTAAATGAAAGTTATGTGACACAGCACAAGTTAACCTAATCTCAAAAGATATTATCTATCAATTTTCCCTTTGTTTAATTCTTATACAATGGCAGATTGAAACATATCGGCAAGATAAATTCACTCTAGCAGTAGCATGAGGGGTATATGTGGTTTTACCCGCCCAGCATTAGGCATCTTCCCAAAGCAAGGGAGTTAACTGACAGTCCAGTTTCCACCCTTGCCGACCTAGGTTGGAATTATGGAGTCACATTTTGGCTGAACTAACGAGTCTATGCATAGTCCAATAAAAATCGTGAAACGAACTAGACATGCAGTTTGTAAACCACATGGATTTCAACATGCAGATTTTGATCGACTGCAGGAATTGCAAAGCATGTGTACCGTCAACTGGGTGCTCAAGGTGCTCTCATGATGTGACACACTTCCCGAGGTAAGGCCCATTTATTCCAAAATAGATCTTGATTATCGATCAGATCGTTTTGACTAAGTGCTGCCATTTTTTTTTAAGCAAATGTAAGTGATGTGAGAGGTGGAATTTGATTGGTCAAGAGATTTGACACAGAAGGGACATAACCCATAATGGCCACAGCCTAGTTCGGCAAGGGTGGAAACTGGACTTTTGTCGTCAGTTAACACCCTTGCCTCAGGAAGATGGCATTAGGTTTTATATCACAAGCTGGACGCATAAACAAATAGTTTCTTTTATTCTAACTCAGGTGAGTAAATCAGTGTTTTTACTGATCATAATGTTATTATGACATTTTATTTTTATGTTTCCCAATTCCATTTGTGCAGGGATAATTCTAGGGTGGGGCCTTGTGCTTTTAGCCCCTACATTTGAAATAAGGCCAACATTCTTAACTACAATGGCAGGGTATGAAACTCCCAAAAATTTCAGCCAGACCACAGGACTGGCTAGCTGAAATACTTGCCAGCCCTGACCAAAACCTGCCTGCCCACTATAATCATATGTTTCTCAGGATCATTTAATTAAAAATATGAAAACTGATTGCTTGTAGCATAAGCGCATCGCTAAATGTTAGGTTGTCTAAAAGCTAACAGGGTTTCTTTTTGGTTACATTTTATCATTCATCTTTACATGTGAATTAATGCTTATCATCGGGAAATATTTAGAATATTTTCACCTATGAAATATAACCCGACTGTCGGGCAGGGGGATTTGAAAATCTGACAGCCCGAGTTGAAATCAACCCGTCTCGGACGGTCGGGCAGGCAGGTATTTCGAACGCTGACAATGGGGCATTTAAACATTGGGCTGTGAGTGTGGGTATACTTCTGGGATAATTGAAATGTTTACATAAAGGGCCCATGTCAGAAAATTCCTAGAGTGAACCCTGATCTGATAATGTATAAGGGAGAAAATACACACAATGGCTTTGTGACCAACATAAGTAAGAAAAATGTATGTCATGGATAAGAACTTCTGGCCTATTGCATATATAGTGACATTTCAAGCTGGAAAGCTTGATAACAGTTTAAGAATCTATATCTAAACGTCGCTATATGCAATAAACGTCGCTATACGCAATAAACCAGAGGTTGTTATCCATAAAGTTTTGCGTTTTTCTTACTTATTTGCCAACTTCTAGAATGCCAATCAAACAGCGACCACAGTAGTTTGAATGGAGGCATGGCCTTAATTTTTAAATTCTACAAGTTTCAGAAACATATCATTGATGAAATGTTCACTGAAGTAAAACAGTCATCCTTGATTTATTTAATCTACATACTGATTAACGATATGTCAAGGATGAAAATTGTAATTTCAGATGGCGTATTGACCTTAATCAATAATATTCAAGCCATCGTATCTCAGCTGTGTCTCTCCCTTGTCATACAGATGACACAGTTAATCTGAACTTAGGAAGTGGAGCAGGGCAGGGTGGAGTGGAGTGGAGTGGAGCGGAGTGGAGGTTGGGGTGGTACAATCCAGATACCATGAGCATCGATCTACGCAATTATACGATGACATGCATAAACAGGATCCCGTCAGTTGCCTCTTACGACAAGATGCTGAAGACGAACACGGATCTTCATGGGTCAGCGATACAGTTACCTGTATTGCGATAATTTTGAGAGCTAAAATGTTGGACAGTGGTTGACACTGATGGTGTATGTAGAATCCTAGTTTCTACATACCACAGAAAATATTACGATGTCAGTCCTTCCGTGAGAGAAAAATCACTTCCACATTTCCGACATTTTGGCAATCAATTTTGAAGGGAAACATCACTTGTGTATGATTTTCTGTGTACATTTTAGGATAAATGATACAAATAGTAATGAAACTTGTACAAAATATCAGTAGTTTCAGTTATGGTTTTTAGATCGTTGCTAGCCTGAGGTAACGAGAACCCATCTCACAGACATACTATTCAATAAGACAAAAGATATGTCTATATAGTTTTATGGATTGCCTTGAACTATTTAATTTAAGTAAATCTGACATCAAATATATTAGAATAACATTCAGCAAATACTTCAATTTAGACTCATTAAGGATCAGTCGCCATACAAGCTCGTCTATAAGTGACACCATAATCTCTTTCCAAACACCAAGTATATATGTCAACAAGATTAGTGCCAGTCCAACAGGATTAACAGGAGCACACCCCACTGTGTATCAACCAATCATATTCCTTTTTATTGTTCTAAGTTTTGTTAAATACATACAGAAGCAAAATGTTAAGCAGAAGGGGTTTGCCGCTCATACCAACAGACCTCTCTCCCACAGCCCAGAAGGTTGTACCGACTCTCTAAGGCATCCACAGCTTTAGTTAAGAAATTGTTCTTTGTTCTTTGTTAATTGTTCTAATTATCCCCAGAAAACCAGCATGCCATTCGGAAGGTTTTGTACCTCAGAACAGAACCATAATAATTTGGTGGAACTATCCGGTATGACAGACTTCTTAGTCTGTCAGGGGCACAGGTGGCCAAGTCGTCTAAGGTGCCGCGATTCACTGTGCAGAGTTGTGTGGGCACGCCAGAAACCTATGATTCTGGGTTCGAATACCAGTTCATTCCGATTATGTTTCTAGGTTTGTCAGCACCCTACCTGTGCTCATGGGTTTCACTGAAGTGGTAAACGTCTGAGACCTGCATTACTTCAGGCTTTCCTCCCATATTAAGCTGTGATATAACTGGAATACTGTGAAAAGCTGTGTTAAACCCAACTCACTCACTCACTCTGTCCTTTCCCATACCTCTTTGCTGCAAGACATATGGTTCACAATCCTGTAGGAAGTGACAGTCGCTTATTTAAAGGATATACTACCTTCCTGAAGACCAATCACCAAGAACAAAGAATGGCATGTAACAAGATTGAAGAAACAAAAAGAACCTCTCCGATCAAGAACAAGAACAAGTTCTCCAATCACAAACCTTCCCTGGTTGAATATATTAGCAACACTGCAAAAAGAATTTCCCCTTCAATATTTTCTTCCTACCCAGGACCACAGAAGTATACATGTCTATCCCACAGAGATCCGACCACAGCCAGCAGATACTGCACCATGTAGAAACCGCCTCATGGGCACCTACAAGATGGACACTGTGTACAAGGTATCTCATTGGGACTTAGTAATTTGTGTGTACTTACATGGACTCAATCCAGGATATATGATGTGTGACTGTTGATAAGTGCAACCAGGTATGTTTGATTAAAGCCAGTATATTAATGCCAAAATGTGTCTTTCGAAAATTTATTTTTGTATGTGCGCAATATACTCCAAACTACATCTTTAGTCAAGCTAGATCTTTGAAGTTATTGTGTAGGGAATCTTTGAAATGTCTCCAGGCCATGCCAGACATATAGATACAGCTAGGGCCCAGACAAACCTAAGCTGTAGGGTTATTGAGTCACACCTTGAAGCTAGACTCGTAATTTCAAAAATTGAAACAACAAAATTTGTCATTTGTTACAAGTTATTAATATGCACAGTTTGGTACAAAATTGAATGTATTGTCTAGGACACATATGGAAATTGTATGTCAGTATTAAGTAATTAACAGCAAAGCAGTATTCAGCATTTCAGAGTTTTGATATCGGAATTTCGGATTATTATTTTTCTTGGGCATAGCACCCACAATATCTGTGCAAGCTCCGTCAACGTGGAGAGAGCACCCATTGTACTTAAAGGGGCAAAAGTACCCACAAGTACCGTTTGAGTCCCCCGGTAAAGTTAGACTCCTGGTTTTAAATTTCTTTATATATGCTGAGATGTTTAATTTGTACTTTTTATGACATTACTCATTATTCGGCACAGAGTCACACTGCCAAGCCAGAATCCTGAATTCCGAGAACCTTCAGTGACATATTTATTGAATCTGTGCCAAGTGGAAATTACCTTGTAGTGAAATTGCACATTACAAAGATCACTTGGTTAGTTTTCAAACTGGCACTAAATCAAACTGGCTAGAGGATCACTTTCATACCGTCATAGCATAGGTAAATTTGTTGCACCAGGGTTTAAACAATATCATGAAGTGATCTGAAGTGAATACGTACTCATTTGCTCTGTTGTTTCTGTTGGTGAAAAGGTTCGCACATATCAATTTGGACTCGTGTAAGCTTGGGGTCCAAGATTCACGGAATGGAGGGAGTGAGTGAGTGAGTGAGTTGGGTTTAACGCCGCTTTTAACAGTATTCCAGTTATATCGCGGCGTGTCAGCTTAATGTGGGAGGAAAGCCCGAAGTGATGCAGGTCTCAGACGTTTACCACTTCGGTGAAACCCACGAGCACGGGTATGGTGCTGACAAACCTAGAAACATAATCGAGGCGAACCGGGATTCGAACCCACAATCATAGGTTTCTGGCGTGCCCAAGGGACGCAACTCTGCACAGCGAATCGCGGCGCCTTAGACGACTGGGCCACCCGTGCCCCCGGAATGGAGGGAAGTTGTGATAGCAACTGATTTACGACAACCATTGTCTGAGTTAATTCCAAAGGCTAATTACCCTGGATCCACGGTATCTATATGCCTTGAAACACTTATTTGTCATTATTTATAAGATGCTAATCCCAACTGTTAATCCCCATTGTATTGTACATCGACTGTCTGCCATCCTGAACGAGATGTGCAAGTATGTCACTGTCATGAATTATTGTTTACATTTATTAATGACTTATCGAGAGAGAGAGAGAGAGAGAGAGAGAGAGAGAGAGAGAGAGAGAGAGAGAGAGAGAGACACTCTCCTTTTCCCCCCAACTGCCATGTCAGCCGTCAGAACCTCACCAAGAATGCTGATGTAGGTGTAGGTGTAGGACTTAGATGCAGGCTTGTGGAGCAATATTTCACGGAGATGAAAATGACATCTAATCAGACACAAGCATGACTCTAGTCTGATTCTGTTCTAAGCCTAACCGTGGTCTAACCAGACACAAGCATGACTCTAGTCTGATTCTGTTCTAAGCCTAACCATGGTCTAACCAGACACAAGCATGACTCTAGTCTGATTCTGTCCTGAATCTAACCGTGGTCTAACCAGACACAAGCATGACTCTGTTCTGATTCTGTCCTGAATATAACCTTGGTATATTCCAACCATATTACAGAGACCTGTAAAAAAAAGTCAACTTCTTTATTATACTGTAAAAGCGACTATCGCTATAGATCCTTATACTGTTGTCAAGCAAGACAGTTTTAGGCTCTACACCGAAACGTTGCTATAAAATATGATAAGGAAGCTGTTATCTATAAACCTTTGTCAGGTGATGCCATAGAGGTGGAACATTGCAGGAATATAGATCTGGGTTCCTATTGTGCATTGTTGATTATCTAAGCAATATCTATTCATTTGTATCGGGTTTGCATTCCAGCTGCCCAAACACCTGGCCATACAAAGAGAAAAATATGAGTTTAGACTTCGATGTTTTGTGTACATGTTTACACGTTCCAATTAACCTGAACTTCTAACAAGATGACTGTTGCTATCCATAATCTGTAACAACAAATGCCGGGACAACGGAAGGTAACTTAAAATGACTGCTGGCTACTACTTTCAGTTTGTCGTTATGCCACTATTGGCCTCTGAGTGACCTTTTTGTTGTTAATGTGGATAATAAACAATATGTAAAGAAGATAAAATAAACACTAATCACTAGTTTCAAGGAATGTGAATGAGCAAAGGCAATTCAATCACAAGGTTGGTTTGTTTGTTTGTTGTTTAACGCCTCACTCAGCAATATTCCAGCTATATGACGGCGGTCTGTAAATAATCAAGTCTGGACCAGACAATCCAGTGATTGACATCATGAACATCGATCCACGCAATTGGGATTGATGACATGCATCAACTAAGTCAGCTAGTCTGACCACCCGATCCTGTTAGTCGCCTCTTATGACACATGTACAGTAGAATAGGGACAGAATGAACAAGGGACAAGAGAAATCAGTTTCATATATGTCGTTCATTATATACATTTTCTCTTGGAAATGTCGGCCATCTTGGATAAAACAAAACAATAATTTCAGCATTGGCTTTAACGTTTTATGTTTAATGTTTATGTTACAGACAAGATAAGTCCAAGTACAGGTTAGATTAACATTAAAGCAAGTTTTACAACGTTGAATTGTCACTGATGATAATGTTGATTCACTGAGATTGTATTGATTCGCCGCTGATCGAGTATAGCCAATTGTCATTGACACTAATTGAGATTTCTCAGTGTAACCCGCCTTGGAGGGTAATATATTTCTCAGTGGGGGAATAAATCCCTTATACCCTGCCACAAGCAAGGCTGCACATAGATTTCTGAGAGGCAGAATAAATCCCTTATACCTCGCTTCATACCTCCCTGGTCAAAGAAAGTCACGTGACAAAGCACAAGCTAACCTCACCTCAATCGAACTGTTCTCTATCAAATTAAAACATGTCGGTACTAAAATATATTTTGGCTTATTCAACATGGCTGCCACCAAGACAGTGTGCCTTGCACCAAACTATCACTGAACTGGAGCCATCTGGTGTATACCTTTAAACAACCTTGAAGCCTTCGACATTTACTACAAGAAATATTTACACAAAAATACTCGCAGAATCACAATACCGTATTCGACGTAATAAGCGCCCTGCTCTAATAAGCACCCACGGCGATATTTGCTCATATATTGGCTAATGAATAATCCCAATTAGCACCCCTTCTGATTGGTCAATGTACACAAGACTTATTCATGCACCCTTAATTATGGGCAATTAAATTCTGGAAAAATACATCGGTGGAATATAAACATTTCAGGCTGTCAGCGTAAACCACGAAATTTATCTTTCAACTCAAAATTCACTTTTCAACTTTTTTTTATACCAAAATAATATTCTAATAAGAGCACCTTATTTCTAATTTTGAGAGTGCCCTGGGCGCTTATTACGTCGAATACCGTACTACTGACTGTGAAGCATGATGTGTATCTAAAACACATAAATTTAATTTAATCCTTACCAGCTGTATTGATTTGGGAAGACAGCTGTTCTCATCAGCCAATGGGATACTGAATTATTTTTTTTAAAGGTAATTAATCCAAGAAAGTGAGCAAAAATCACTTTTTCAACATCTGTCAGAATATTCTGAATAATAAACTTTAAAAGTTACACATTTACAAAAAAACATGTACGAGTCATTATTATTGTCTTAAATCTTTTTCTTACCATGTCACATGTATTGTTTAGATCATATATTTTTTAATATAACATATGAGTCATAATACTGATACTTAAAGTCTGTCACTCTTTTTTGACAAGTTGAAGTCAGAATGATTATTTTTGTATTTGTTTAATGCCACACTCAGCTATCTTTCAGCTATATGTAAATACTCAAGCCTGGACCAGAGAATCCAGTGATTGACATCATGAACATCAATCTACACAATAAGGATATGATGACATGCATCAACCAAGTCATCAAGTCTGACCACCCGATCCCGTTAGTCGCATCTCAGGACAAGCATCGGTTGCTGAAGACCTATTCAAACCTGAATCTTCAAGGGTCCTCAATGATTGTGAACAGACTTTTACGGCGAAGCCTAGTAACATTACAGGTAACTGTGATCAGAATAGTGAGTGAACCGGGGTTTTCAGGGTGACGAGCGAACGCTTTAACCACTAGGCTACCACCCTGTAATCAGAACAGATTGTTAAATGAAACTACTAACACAGTCATTAATTCCAAATATATCTGTTTTCATTAAACATCAAGTCCTCAGTTTTTGTAATATTTTTGTTTGTCAGGTTCAGTATTACCTCTGCTATTATTGCTTGATCATGACATTTTTGTCTTTGCTTTCAGCAACAGATTTATGGCTGTTTGTCATGTCTGTGAATTCCCGGCTTAAAATCAAATGCAACAACAACAGCGTGACGTCACCCCAGACTGCGTTGTAAACAAACATGTCGACTATATGCTTGTTTTCACACTCAGTTGGGCGACACATAATAAAGAAGTGACAAAGACTTTTAGGAAACGAGAAGAAGAATAGATTAAACTTCTTGTGGAAAAAATTACAGGAGGTGGACTTCATTGGTAGGATCAAACATCCTTATCTTACCTCCATGTCAGAATGATGACATCTGATTGGTCCATGTGATCTTGTTAAAATACCATGTATCCCACCTTGGAGGGTAATAATTTTCTCAGTGGGTGAATCAATCCCTTATACCCCGCTTCAATGCAAAAAGCCGCACACTTTTTCCGAGTCAATAAAAGTCATGTGACATAGCTCAAGTTGTCATGTGACATAGCACAAGTTGTCATGTGACATAGCACAAGTTAACCTCAGATCAATCGATATGCTGTTTTCTAACACATTTGAATTTGTTTTAATTCTTTTACAATGTCATATTAAAACATGTCGGCAAGATAATTTGTTCTCCGGCTCAGGGTATAAACCCTAACAAGGGATGCATAAAAGCCCATGTACACCTCGTAATCCTGCTACAACTTATAATGTATCCTGCTTGGGAGATAAATAAATTTCAGAGCGGGAGAATAAATCACTTATACCCATCCACGAAAAAAACAGGCTGCACATGGATTCCTGAATAAAAATAAATCCCCAATGCCCCGCTACGAATCAAAAAGATGGACAATGCTTCCGAGTAAATGAAAGTTATGTGACACAGCACAAGTTAACCTAATCTCAAAAGATATTATCTATCAATTTTCCCTTTGTTTAATTCTTATACAATGGCAGATTGAAACATATCGGCAAGATAAATTCACTCTAGCAGTAGCATGAGGGGTATATGTGGTTTTACCCGCCCAGCATTAGGCATCTTCCTGAAGCAAGGGAGTTAACTGACAGTCCAGTTTCCACCCTTGCCGACCTAGGTTGGAATTCTGGAGTCACATTTTGGCTGAACTAACGAGTCTATGCATAGTCCAATAAAAATCGTGAAACGAACTAGACATGCAGTTTGTAAACCACATGGATTTCAACATGCAGATTTTGATCGACTGCAGGAATTGCAAAGCATGTGTACCGTCAACTGGGTGCTCAAGGTGCTCGCATGATGTGACACACTTCCCGAGGTAAGGCCCATTTATTCCAAAATAGATCTTGATTATCGATCAGATCGTCTTGACTAAGTGCTGCCATTTTTTTTTAAGCAAATGTAAGTGATGTGAGAGGTGGAATTTGATTGGTCAAGAGATTTGACACAGAAGGGACATAACCCATAATGGCCACAGCCTAGTTCGGCAAGGGTGGAAACTGGACTTTTGTCGTCAGTTAACACCCTTGCCTCAGGAAGATGGCATTAGGTTTTATATCACAAGCTGGACGCATAAAACAATAGTTTCTTTTATTCTAACTCAGGTGAGTAAATCAGTGTTTTTACTGATCATAATGTTATTATGACATTTTATTTTTATGTTTCCCAATTCCATTTGTGCAGGGATAATTCTAGGGTGGGGCCTTGTGCTTTTAGCCCCTACATTTGAAATAAGGCCAACATTCTTAACTACAATGGCAGGGTATGAAACTCCCAAAAATTTCAGCCAGACCACAGGACTGGCTAGCTGAAATACTTGCCAGCCCTGACCAAAACCTGCCTGCCCACTATAATCATATGTTTCTCAGGATTATTTAATTAAAAATATGAAAACTGATTGCTTGTAGCATAAGCGCATCGCTAAATGTTAGGTTGTCTAAAAGCTAACTGGGTTTCTTTTTGGTTACATTTTATCATTCATCTTTACATGTGAATTAATGCTTATCATCGGGAAATATTTAGAATATTTTCACCTATGAAATATAACCCGACTGTCGGGCAGGGGGATTTGAAAATCTGACAGCCCGAGTTGAAATCAACCCGTCTCGGACGGTCGGGCAGGCAGGTATTTCGAACGCTGACAATGGGGCATTTAAACATTGGGCTGTGAGTGTGGGTATACTTCTGGGATAATTGAAATGTTTACATAAAGGGCCCATGTCAGAAAATTCCTAGAGTGAACCCTGATCTGATAATGTATAAGGGAGAAAATACACACAATGGCTTTGTGACCAACATAAGTAAGAAAAATGTATGTCATGGATAAGAACTTCTGGCCTATTGCATATATAGTGACATTTCAAGCTGGAAAGCTTGATAACAGTTTAAGAATCTATATCTAAACGTCGCTATATGCAATAAACGTCGCTATACGCAATAAACCAGAGGTTGTTATCCATAAAGTTTTGCGTTTTTCTTACTTATTTGCCAACTTCTAGAATGCCAATCAAACAGCGACCACAGTAGTTTGAATGGAGGCATGGCCTTAATTTTTAAATTCTACAAGTTTCAGAAACATATCATTGATGAAATGTTCACTGAAGTAAAACAGTCATCCTTGATTTATTTATTTTACATACTGATTAACGATATGTCAAGGATGAAAATTGTAATTTCAGATGGCATATTGACCTTAATCAATAATATTCAAGCCATCGCATCTCAGCTGTGTCTCTCCCTTGTCATACAGATGACACAGTTAATCTGAACTTAGGAAGTGGAGCAGGGCAGGGTGGAGTGGAGTGGAGTGGAGCGGAGTGGAGGTTGGGGTGGTACAATCCAGATACCATGAGCATCGATCTACGCAATTATACGATGACATGCATAAACAGGATCCCGTCAGTTGCCTCTTACGACAAGATGCTGAAGACGAACACGGATCTTCATGGGTCAGCGATACAGTTACCTGTATTGCGATAATTTTGAGAGCTAAAATGTTGGACAGTGGTTGACACTGATGGTGTATGTAGAATCCTAGTTTCTACATACCACAGAAAATATTACGATGTCAGTCCTTCCGTGAGAGAAAAATCACTTCCACATTTCCGACATTTTGGCAATCAATTTTGAAGGGAAACATCACTTGTGTATGATTTTCTGTGTACATTTTAGGATAAATGATACAAATAGTAATGAAACTTGTACAAAATATCAGTAGTTTCAGTTATGGTTTTTAGATCGTTGCTAGCCTGAGGTAACGAGAACCCATCTCACAGACATACTATTCAATAAGACAAAAGATATGTCTATATAGTTTTATGGATTGCCTTGAACTATTTAATTTAAGTAAATCTGACATCAAATATATTAGAATAACATTCAGCAAATACTTCAATTTAGACTCATTAAGGATCAGTCGCCATACAAGCTCGTCTATAAGTGACACCATAATCTCTTTCCAAACACCAAGTATATATGTCAACAAGATTAGTGCCAGTCCAACAGGATTAACAGGAGCACACCCCACTGTGTATCAACCAATCATATTCCTTTTTATTGTTCTAAGTTTTGTTAAATACATACAGAAGCAAAATGTTAAGCAGAAGGGGTTTGCCGCTCATACCAACAGACCTCTCTCCCACAGCCCAGAGGGTTGTACCGACTCTCTAAGGCATCCACAGCTTTAGTTAAGAAATTGTTCTTTGTTCTTTGTTAATTGTTCTAATTATCCCCAGAAAACCAGCATGCCATTCGGAAGGTTTTGTACCTCAGAACAGAACCATAATAATTTGGTGGAACTATCCGGTATGACAGACTTCTTAGTCTGTCAGGGGCAGGGGGGCCAAGTCGTCTAAGGTGCCGCGATTCACTGTGCAGAGTTGTGTGGGCACGCCAGAAACCTATGATTCTGGGTTCGAATACCAGTTCATTCCGATTATGTTTCTAGGTTTGTCAGCACCCTACCTGTGCTCATGGGTTTCACTGAAGTGGTAAACGTCTGAGACCTGCATTACTTCAGGCTTTCCTCCCATATTAAGCTGTGATATAACTGGAATACTGTGAAAAGCTGTGTTAAACCCAACTCACTCACTCACTCTGTCCTTTCCCATACCTCTTTGCTGCAAGACATATGGTTCACAATCCTGTAGGAAGTGACAGTCGCTTATTTAAAGGATATACTACCTTCCTGAAGACCAATCACCAAGAACAAAGAATGGCATGTAACAAGATTGAAGAAACAAAAAGAACCTCTCCGATCAAGAACAAGAACAAGTTCTCCAATCACAAACCTTCCCTGGTTGAATATATTAGCAACACTGCAAAAAGAATTTCCCCTTCAATATTTTCTTCCTACCCAGGACCACAGAAGTATACATGTCTATCCCACAGAGATCCGACCACAGCCAGCAGATACTGCACCATGTAGAAACCGCCTCATGGGCACCTACAAGATGGACACTGTGTACAAGGTATCTCATTGGGACTTACTAATTTGTGTGTACTTACATGGACTCAATCCAGGATATATGATGTGTGACTGTTGATAAGTGCAACCAGGTATGTTTGGTTAAAGCCAGTATATTAATGCCAAAATGTGTCTTTCCAAAATTTATTTTTGTATGTGCGCAATATACTCTAAATTACATCTTTAGTCAAGCTAGATCTTTGAAGTTATTGTGTAGGGAATCTTTGAAATGTCCCCAGGCCACGCCAGACATATAGATACAGCTAGGGCCCAGACAAACCTAAGCTGTAGGGTTATCGAGTCACACCTTGAAGCTAGACTTGTAATTTCAAAAATTGAAACAACAAAATTTGTCTTTTGTTACAAGTTATTAATATGCACAGTTTGGTACAAAATTGAATGTATTGTCTAGGACACATATGGATATTGTATGTCAGTATTAAGTAATTAACAGCAAAGCAGTATTCAGCATTTCAGAGTTTTGATGTCGGAATTTCGGATTATTATTTTTCTTGGGCATAGCACCCTCAATATCTGTGCAAGCTCCGTCAAAGACTTTGGGAGAGCACCCATTGTACTAAAAGGGGCAAAAGTACACACAAGTACCGTTTGAGTCGCGCGGTAAAGTTAGACTCCTGGTTTTAAATTTCTTTCTGCGAAATATATGCTGAGATGTTTAATTGGTACCTTTTATGACATTACTCATTATTCGGCACAGAGTCACACTGCCAAGCCAGAATCCTGAATTCCGAGAACCTTCAGTGACATATTTATTGAATCTGTGCCAAGTGGAAATTACCTTGTAGTGAAATTGCACATTACAAAGATCACTTGGTTAGTTTTCAAACTGGCACTAAATCAAACTGGCTAGAGGATCACTTTCATACCGTCATAGCATAGGTAAATTTGTTGCACCAGGGTTTAAACAATATCATGAAGTGATCTGAAGTGAATATGTACTCATTTGCTCTGTTGTTTCTGTTGGTGAAAAGGTTCGCACATATCAATTTGGACTCGTGTAAGCTTGGGGTCCAAGATTCACGGAATGGAGGGAGTGAGTGAGTGAGTGAGTTGGGTTTAACGCCGCTTTTAACAGTATTCCAGTTATATCGCGGCGTGTCAGCTTAATGTGGGAGGAAAGCCCGAAGTGATGCAGGTCTCAGACGTTTACCACTTCGGTGAAACCCACGAGCACGGGTATGGTGCTGACAAACCTAGAAACATAATCGAGGCGAACCGGGATTTGAACCCACAATCATATGTTTCTGGCGTGCCCAAGGGACGCAACTCTGCACAGCGAATCGCGGCGCCTTAGATTACTGGGCCACCCGTGCCCCCGGAATGGAGGGAAGTTGTGATAGCAACTGATTTACGACAACCATTGTCTGATTTAATTCCAAAGGCTAATTACCCTGGATCCATGGTATCTATATGCCTTGAAACACTTAATTGTCATTATTTATAAGATGCTAATCCCAACTGTTAATCCCCATTGTATTGTACATCGACTGTCTGCCATCCTGAACGAGATGTGCAAGTATGTCACTGTCATGAATTATTGTTTACATTTATTAATGACTTATTGAGAGAGAGAGAGAGAGAGAGAGAGAGAGAGAGAGAGAGAGAGAGAGACACTCTCCTTTTCCCCCCAACTGTCATGTCAGCCGTCAGAACCTCACAATGAAGGTATATATGTTATATAAGCATGTGATGTATAATACATAGTTGTTTGGTTTCAGCGTATGTCTAAGTTGGTATTTTTGCTAGCCCAAATGTCTTATTGTTCATATGAATGGAATGTTTAATAATGCGAGCAAAGACCACTTGCATTTTTCGCATTTAATTCACGCTCGCGTTAATTTCAAGATTCACAGTATACACTCTTACTTTGTGCCCCAGTTAAAGTCAGTCAAAGTGCAGTGTTCCATGGCTTTCTGTGCAAGGGTCGCTCCATGTTGGGTTTATAAGAACTGTTACAAAGCCGTGTGAATACAGCTATTGTGCATAATGGTCTATATGTACGTTCTGCAGCATTGACTGCTTCGTGTATAGAAGCTTGTATTATCTATGAATGGATTCTCTGTTGTACAAGAATTTGCAAGGGCGAGTGTTTTGTTCCACGTTGTCTGTCGCCTGGGTAACTAACGGGTGTCATTAGATCAAGAAAGGAGCTTGGCAGAGTAATAAAGGGAGATAATCTTTGCGGTCTTGGGTCATTTTATTTTTAGGTCCGGGGCCCAAGTATGGATTGTTGGAACAGGTATTATTGTTCTGTACACAAGCTTCAAAATGGCGAGCTGGTTCTCTTGGGGGAAGTAGTCAGCAAAGAGCCGGAGTCACAGCATACTTATCACCATTTTATTTACAAGAACAACTAACAATGAACAATTGACCCCAATCAGCGATAACCCTGTTGTTTATATTACTGGCTTCATTCTTTGTTTATGTCACTGCATGACTTCATCCATGATTGTCGTTACTACCCTTGTGTGTCCATAAGAGGCTTCTCCACTCCAGTGTAACTACGTCTAATATCTACTCTAGTGTATAAACATTGCCTCCTACCTGTATATATACTTGCCAACCATACTCTGAATATCACTTGCTTGATATGACGGTGTTAGAACCTACACTGAAACGTTGCTCTTAATTGTAATAAAGACATTGTTCATCCATAAATACTTATCCTTACTTAGTACTCCAACTTCTTAATGCCAATCAAAGATTATGTAATTCAAGTATTTTCACCAAAATGATGTTCTTTCATTTTGATCGGACGGGGCCATATTTGGCATATTTACAAAGTGAAAGCTTCTTTTACCAGAATATATACATTGGTTACTTTGACTGCTTATAAATAGATTGTACAATGGCTACTGGACAGATATCATATGGCAACTGGACAGATATCATATGACTACTGGTGATATCATATGACTACTGGACAGATATCATGTGGCTACTGGACAGATATCATATGACTACTGGACAGATATCATATGGCTACTGGACAGATATCATGTGGCTACTGGACAGATATCATATGACTACTGGACAGATATCATGTGGCTACTGGACAGATATCATATGACTACTGGACAGATATACAGCAACTGGACAGATATCATATGACTACTGGACAGATATCATATGACTACTGGACAGATATCATATGGCTACTGGACAGATATCATGTGGCTACTGGACAGATATCATATGACTACTGGACAGATATCATGTGGCTACTGGACAGATATCATATGACTACTGGACAGATATACAGCAACTGGACAGATATCATATGACTACTGGACAGATATCATATGGCTACTGGACAGATATCATGGCTACTGGACAGATATATGGCTACTGGACAGATATCATATGACTACTGGACAGATATCATGTTGCTACTGGATAGATATATGGCAACTGGACTGATATCATTTGACTACTGGACAGATATATGGCTACTGGACAGATATCATATGGCTACTGGACAGATATCATATGACTACTGGATAGATATATGGCAACTGGACTGATATCATTTGACTACTGGACAGATATATGGCTACTGGACAGATATCATATGGCTACTGGACAGATATCATATGGCTACTGGGCAGATATCATATGACTACTCAAAAGGTCCACAGAAAGATAAAACACATTTTTGACAAACCACTCATCAATTAACTCAAGTTTCATTTCTAATGTTTGATTTCCCCCTTAAAGTGGTCTTGAAATTACAGAAAACTACCAGACAGACAGCGCCAGACAGGTTAACAACAAATACCATCTCTAAACAACTTTTGGTATGATGTGGCCGGGGATCGAACCACTGACCTGACACTCTATCCATTAACCACAGAGGCGGTCCTGCTCATGAACTAACCAATGCTAAACATCCAGTACAACGAATTATTCCAAAACCAACATAATGTCCTTTGGTGTCATTTAATTTTTGACTCACAGTTTACACACAATGAAAACAAACAAACAAAAAACACATTAAAGATCACATACCCTACACTCTCCCCTAAGTCTCAACATTTCAATATGGCTGGCAATAAGAAGTAGCAACAAGTTGCTTTCAAAAAACTTAACTCATAAAAAGAAATTATTTGTGAAAGTTGTGGCACAGTAATAAAATTCCCAGACAGCTAAACTCTGCAGCAGACGAGTCGTAGGCGAGGAATACATGATTCAGCCCGGCCACTGTGGCACCAGCAAGTGGCAACATGGTGCTTGCCCCACACATCTCAAATGTCGACCACGTTCACTCTTTATTCCCTTGCACTATTAACTGAAAAGATCATTCAGTGCTTCAAAACCTGTTTCCACAATAATAACCACAGCTTCTGACCCCTCCAAACACACACGCACACATACTTAAATAGTCAGTAAGAATTGTATAGACATACAAAGTGTTTTGTGTATACCCAGGGTCATATATCTATTTACAATCATTTCACAAGCTGAATTAGGACATATTTGTTGTCAAAACATCTAACAAATTTTTTAATAATAACATGTTTTTTTCTCCCGATTTGCCAGTCAGTTTAGAATCCGAGATACAATTGTTGCACTATTAGGCTCACCATATAACACTGCACATACCACACTTGGGATGCACTGACTAACATAATCAGTTAAACCTTTAAACAGTGTTGAACATCTGTTAACAATATTGACAATACATTTTGTATATTTCATTACATTTCATATCTAATTTCTAACTGTTTCTTCATAGTTATCATTCCAGTGACAGCTTGTCACATCGTTACACAGAATATAAGCCCTTTGAGGACTCAGGGTAGCAGGGTTTATCCTAATGTTTGATGACTTTATTTAAAATTTCATTACTTTATACTAATAGATTAATTGTAGAGTTACCATGTTCCAAGTGACCACATTTGACAACAACAAAAACCTCTCTCTCAACTTGAGAGAAATCATTGAATAGATGAACAATTTGGAAGAAAGTGACCAAATTAACACATGACATCTTAACGTGACCAGATTCGGATTACTCACCAGTGCATGTTGTATGAATGAGGAGCAGACGGCCGGGACTACTGCTGACACACGGCCGGGACTACTGCTGACACACGTCTGCCTACACACTGTCCTCGTCCAGTCAGGCTATGCTGTTTCAGTCACCGTGGCACTCTCTCTCTCACACACACACACACACACACACCTAGCCTTCCTCTTCAATGGGAACACGCACCATCTGCTAACAACGTGTTTGAAAAACCCAGTTGAATTTCCTCGTCCTATAAGCTTACAAGGAAAACACACAGCACAGTTGTAGTGTGGGGCAGTCGTGAAGGATCAGAGAATTGATGACACAGCACACCTCGACAGTGAACCCAAACATCAGATGAGGCTGTTAACAGGTCCCACACACCAGTGCAGGGTGGAGAAGTACAATTGACGGATACATTGACTATTATTCAACAGGCCACTGAACCAGATTCAAAGTTTGTCTTGTCTTGTCTTGCTCGATGGGAACTTTCACAGTGACTATAGTATAGTGACTGTTATCATACCCGGTTAGACTCAGTTGAACCAGAAAATTGTTGAAAAGCAATTAGTTCAAGGTAGGGAACACATGACTGATGGGAGTTGCTTATGTTCTATGGGTCAATAAGTAGTATTATTGCTATCATGCTTGGGTGTGTTTGACACCTAAAGAAGGATGTATCAAGTAGTACTGGTAGTTCAAATGATGGGTGCAGTCAAAATACCATAACCTTTATTTATAAATATTATTACATGTTATAAAGTATTTTATCATGTTTATTATTCATCTGATTTCTTTGGGAAAAAGGCAAAATCTTTCGGTACTGACACAACCCAGGGATTTATCCAGAATTCTAACCTAAAAGTGCCCCTGGCAAGCATTTTAAGAAAAAAATTGTTATTTTAAATTGGGATTTATCTAAAGTTCTCAATTGAGAGGTATTTTACCACTGTATTTTGAGATAGCTTTATCTTATTGCTATTAAAACCTCTTCCTAAAGCAACATGGAACTCTCTACCTCTTTCTAATATCATAATCAATTATCAATCACACTAATTGGCACCATGTCTAAAAATATATAACCCCCAATTCAATCGAATACCAATGACATATATTTTTTATATACCATTAAGGTTATTATATTTTAAATTACAGTTTACAATAATTGTGTATTCAACAAAATTATAACATAGCAACTAAACAATGTTTACATCACAGTTTTTAGAATGAGTGAGTGAGTAAGTTGGGTATAATCCTCTTTTAAAAGTATTACAGTTCAATCACAGCGTGCCTGCTGAATGTGGGAGGAAAGCCTGAGGTGATGTAGGTCTCAGACGTTTATTACTTTTGCTAAACCCACGAGCATGGGTATGGTGCGGACAAACCTAGAGATATAATCAGGGCGAACCGGGATTCAACCCCATAATCATAGATTTCTGGCATGCGCAAGGGACACAACTCTACTCAGCGGATTGCAGCACCTCAGACGACTCACTGGGGCCACACATGTGCCCACATTAAAATTTAAGAAAGCATGTTTTCATGTTAAGACAACATTTTTATCACCAGACTATACTCACAGAAATTTTGCTTAACAAATAACTTTGGTCGGTCAAAATAAAAATAGAAATTTCTGAAACAGTTTGGGTGAGTCAATTTTGTGAAAAAATAAAAAAGCTGTATGTTGGATGAAGCCAGACATACAGTGGGGATCAAAAAGTTGGATGAAAAGGATCAAAACAAGCTAAATGGATACTAATAAAAATGGTCTATTGCTTGATTAGATCTTCATAGGCAGATGGGATGTAATTAGGGATGGCTGAAAAGATCAATAATCATTGATTGATTGAAACAGCTGGTTTGACAGCCGCATCACCGCGGAAGCTAATATTCATAGAATAGTACTATTTTCAGTCATTGTCGGTAGGCATATTTAAATAATTATATCTACAATTACAGGTTACAAAATGCACAGATGCGGTTACTACAATGTTCAAAGGATGTGTGTCAATACATTTTGTGCCAAAAACATGATAACAATCTACAAATGGAATGTATTTACGTTTTGGAGACAACAAAGAGCTTGGAATTTTGGCGCTTTTATATGTACGACTGTGATGTCATATATTTTGCGTTACAATGTGCGATATGACGTCATAATAGTGAATGCGATGTAGAGCGAAAGCCTTGCAAAGCTTGCTTTGTTTTCTTTAGGAATTCCCACCTCATGTTAGCTTACCAAGTTGCCGTGCTTATATGCTTTCAATGTCTGTCATATGTTCAAGTGAAGTATTATATTCACCATATTTCGCCATATTTTGTTCGGTGATTCTGTAATTCAGAACGATAACCCACTCAAAACACTGGACTCAACCCATGCCACTTCACTCAGTATATTTGCTAACACCAAAGAGTTCGCGCTTTATTTAGTCATGGTGGGTGGGTGAGTTTGGTTTAACGCCGCTTTTAACAGTATTCCAGTTATATCACGGCGTGTCAGCTTAATGTGGGAGGAAAGCCCGAAGTGATGCAGGTCTCAGACGTTTACTACTTCGGTGAAACCCACGAGCACGGGTATGGTGCTGACAAACCTAGAAACATAATCGGGGCGAACCGGGATTCGAACCCACAATCATAGGTTTCTGGCGTGCCCCAGGGACGCAACTCTGCAGTGCGAATCGCGGTGCCTTAGACGACTGGGCCACCCGTGCCCCCTATTTAGTCATGGTATAATGAAGATAAACATACTGTGTTTTCAATGTAGAGCTAGGTTACCTGCGCGTTCGGTTCCAAATTCAATTTAGCGGGGGTTAAATCTACAGGTAACCTAGCTCTACATTGAAAACACAGTATGTTTATCTCCTAATTACCTGTAGTCGTTAATGTGAATCTGCGGTTTAAGTCTAACATATCATGCATACCTTGCATTACCTGGTTGTAGTCACTCCAGATTAATAACAGTGTTACTTTCCGATCCTACATTGAAACGTTGCTTAATGCAATAAAATAATAATAAGGCTATTCATATAGCGCAAAATCCACATCACTGAGGGACATGGTCAATGTCCAAATTCAGCATATGTACATATATACAACAGAGAGGGGACAGTAAGATAGTAAATATATACACATTCAGTTGTAGAGTTCAAAAAGGTATGTTATGAGTCCAGACTTAAACAGAGTGGTACTAGGTGCACTATTGAGGCTGAAGGGAGGGGAGTTCCACAGAGAGGCCCCAGCATGAGAGGATCAAGCACTGAAGGACTTTAGTCTGTATTTTGGTACAGACAGAAGTTGGTCGTTTGAGATTTCTGGTAGACTTGTATTGGAGAAACATTTCTTGAAGAAAGGCAGGGCCAGTGTTATGAAGAGAGTGGTGAACGAGAGAGAGGATTTTAAAATCGATCATCTTGCGGATTCACAGCCAATAAAATGTACAGGTTTTCGAAATATTTACCCAAATCATAATAATGATGGACTCCCTGAATAGAATCAGACCTCGGCAATGCCGGACAAGTCCATTTTACGAACAGGTGGGTTGAGTTTGGTATTTTCCGCATATTCTATCGTTTATCTGTACCTTTGTTCCATATACCGATTGTCATATCTCTCCCACTTTTGGATGCGATCGTTAAACCACGGGGTTTATCTGCGTTGCCCAGCTACAGCTGTAGGGAACAACTTACTCAACACTTCCCTCTCAAAAATAACGTTGTCCAATAAATGAACTTGCAAGTGCATATTCCAACCTCCAGAAATGACCTCATGATGGAACAATTTTGTATCATGAAACAAACCATGCTTCATTGTTCTTTGCAATGTATCGCATAGCTATCTTATATGAACATATCAACATACATTTTGAGAAGTCCTCAGTATACACAGATAAAACAAAAAGCAGCGCTAACAAGGCTTAGCAAAGTTCACATCCATTTTTGATAGAGAGAGGTAGATGGTCTAAGCCAAAGATAAAAACTTATGAAAGAAATGAAAAAATGATGTCCTAAATATGAACTTATCAGACTACAGTATTTAATGAAAAGCACATAGAATATTTCAGAAATGATGAAATATATCAGCACATTGCAGGACACTCCCCACATATTTTATTTAAACTATTAGCAGGTTTATGTGCATTCCATTCAATATTCAATTTCAGCAAAATAGATGTACCATAGCTTTACCTTGAAAATCAGAAGATTTATCTTCTCAATAACCCACACAGCGGGTGTTGCCTGCAGGCCGGAGCATGCATACTCACAAAGTAAGCACCTGTTGTCATTACCGTCATTGTAGCGGGACACTTTTGTCTGGTGCTATCTGGTTTTTCCACTTCAATGCTGTCAAATTACTTTGAACAGTACAACTCTCTACCCTTAATGGAATCATCAGGTTTAGCAAATTGCCTGAGTTATAACTCATGTTCACTGAATATATTGAAGTCAGTATAAGGAAAAAATAAAAATGACATTATGTTATTGCAAGAGCCTGGGAATTTCCTTTAGCCAAGCTTAACCACAGATTGATATGAATCTCATGATATTCTTTTAGCCAAAATGTGAACAGTGACATAATGCATTGTTTTGAACCAGGGGTGTCACGATAAATCGAAATATCGATATATAGCTATTGGTAAGCACTTTAAGTCAATAAATCTATTGTTAAATCAGTTTCCGATTAACAGTATCAATTTCAGTTAGGAATATCAATAGTTTCGATTGTATTTACCATATCAATAAAATACATGCTATTCAAATCTGTTTTTCGTTTGATCATGAGTGGTAGTAATTAACACAATAATTTACATATTGTGGAAGATTCTTTTTCTTAAAATATTACCATTAGAAAAAAACATGTCATATCTCAAACTTTACTTTTTATTTGTTGTTATGATTATCACATTCAAAGGAAACCTCAGTTCCAAGGTTTAATTCATCTCTAAAATCCATCTAAAATGATACACTGAAAACTATCGATATTTATCGCAATCGTTGCTTGCAATATCAATAGTCATCGCAATAGTTTCTTTCAATATCAATAGTTATTGCAATAGTTTCTTTCAATATCAATAGTCATCGCAATAGTTTCTTTCAATATCAATAGTTATTGCAATAGTTTCTTTCAATATCAATAGTTATCGCAATAGTGATTTCCATCCCAATAGTCACCCCTATTTTGAACTAACATGGCACAAAAGCAAACAGTCCTTTAAGTTTTATTGGGGAGAATCATTCAGAGATGTGCCAGCTGTATACTGGTATAATTATACTGAACAAAAAAAGGTAGGGATCATGTGTATTTTCAATATTTTGGCTTAGTGAAGACTGAGAACACAATTTCATAAATATCCCCCAAATATTCATGATCCCCCCAATATTCATGATCCCTCCAAATATTCATGATCCCCCCAAATATTCATGATCCCCCTAAATATTCATGATCCTCAACTTCTCCTGTTGAGTATAGTACACATATATTTGTCCTGACTTAACAGGACTAGCTGCAACAGCTATTGTCTTTCCAGTCAGTAGTGTCCCCCGCTAAGTGGGTAATCAGCCTCCAGGGGCAGACTCCGCGACACAGCCAGGAGTAGAGCGGTACACGTTCACAGGGACAACCTCATCACTTTAAATATTCTGATGAAAGACACGATTGACATTCCATTCAATTACACAAAAACAAGAGAACTCGGGAAGAAAATCAGAAAACTGTAGCATTCAACCTTGTAAGTATAAATTATCAGTGAGGTAAGAAACCTTGTTTGTGATATATCATCACTGGATAACAGGTGGTTAATTTGTGGGCTGACGAAATATTGACTGGACCAGTATTTTTAAGTTCTTTGTTTGTTGTTTAACGCCGCACTATTAATACTGCCGTGTGAGACGTCATAACATCATCACATGAAGATTCTGGTTAGAATTGGTCTTCAGCAACCCATGCTTGTCATAAGAGGCGACAAACAGGATCAGGTGATCAGGCTCACTGACGTGGTTGATGCATGTCATTGTATCCCAATTGTGTAGATCAATGCTCATGATGTCAATCATTGGATTGTCTGGTCCTGATTCAATTATTTACAAACCATCGTCATATAGTTTGAATATTTCCAAGTGCGGGATTAAACAACACAAACAAACCAAGGAATCAAGGGAGATAATCATGACACTTCTTACTCTAAAATTTAACTTCAGCAGAAACTGTTTATTCAATGCAGAAACTTAATTTTAACAAACATAATATGTTAGAAAATAAGGAAACAGATTCATAAGAGCGGCGTCAAACCCAACTCACTCACTCACTCTACTTCCTACCAATCTGCACAATCTAAGCTTTCTTTTATTATTTTTGTTCACAGATCGGCAGACACAAATATAGGCCAATTCTAAGAGGATCTGAGGTGAAATTGGGTTTAACATCGCATCCAAGATTATTGCACTTATAAAGCGACGTGCAATCGCGTGCGTGTGGGTGTGTGGGTGTGTGGATGCGTGAGAGCATGTGTTATAGTGCTAGCTCACTGATATACCATGCCGCAGTTTAACATGAATACCCCACTCAGACACAGTATGCCGACTCCGAGTCGACCAGTCCTTGTTTTAGACCCTTAATGCCGAGTGCCAGACAGGGTAACAACAAGTACCCCGATCAAACCCCGCTCTGCAACTAAACCATAGAGGCGGTCTCAATTCTAAGAACAGCCATGTCATCTTCTGCCAGAATCAGTAAGAGATAATGGGGCCAAAGCACTGTAGCTACCATCTCAGTTACATGACGGCACAAGTTTTGAAGATCTTGTTTGAATGTATGTTGTTTGTTTGTTTGTTTGTTTGTTGTTTAACACCACACTCAGCAATATACCAGCTATATGATGGCAGTCTTTAAATAATCGAGTCCGGGCCAGATTTGTTTTCCTGTCGTTTTTAATCTCATACAGCATAAAGAATGTGTTTTCAGGTTCTCCTTTTGGTATCTACATCAATTCTGTGTATTTCCTTGGCCTTACAGACCCGTGAAGATTCCAGGGTAGAATAGGTCTTCAGCAACCCATGCTTGCCGTAAAAGGTGACTTTGCTTGTCGTAAAAGGCTACTAGCGGGATCGGGTGGTCAGGCTTGCTGACTTGGTTGATTCATGTCATCGATCCCCATTGCATGATATTAATCCCGTGATTGTCTGGTCCAGACTCGATCATTTACAGACCGCCGTCATATAGCTGGAATATTGCTGAGTGCGGCGTTAGACAACAAACCAACCAACCAACCCTGGCCTTACACAGGCTCCTGGGTGAAGAATGTGGACACTAGGGCTGCAATGAATACACTATGAGGCGAATAAGATTCATATCATGAATATAGGGTAATGAATACTAATATTAATTCACAATTACAATATCAAGTCAGCAGTTTATGTATTATTTATTATATTCAGTGAAACAAACACAACATAATTTATTTGACATGGTTTGTTAATTATCAACATGATCAATAAATTATACATTTATATACTGCACTTATCCAGGGACTAGTATCTGCTCAAATGCGACAATGACCAGTGAAAACAATACTATCAAATTAAATATTAATAGAGTGTTGTCATTGAAAGCAATCTATGCATATAATATGTGGTTATAGATATTTTTAGGTACATGGTATGTAAATATACATGATAGCATATTCATAAATATTCGATTCTAGTGGCCATGAATAAGGAATTCAATTCATGAATGGTTGAGGTTCGATTCACCGAATATACACGAGTGAATCGTAACAGCCCTAGTGGACACACAATTTGTACATGTATAGCGAGGCGTGGAGTCATCCCACAGATGACATCCTTACCTTGTCAGTGTAGCAGGGCGTGGAGTCACCCCACAGATGACATCCTTACCTTGTCAGTGTAGCAGGGCTAGAGTCATCCCACAGATGACATCCTTACCTTGTCAGTGTAGCAGGGCGTGGAGTCACCCCACAGATGACATCCTTACCTTGTCAGTGTAGCAGGGCGTGGAGTCATCCCACCAATGACATCCTTACCTTGTCAGTGTAGCAGGGCTAGAGTCATCCCACAGATGACATCCTTACCTTGTCAGTGTAGCAGGGCTAGAGTCATCCCACAGATGACATCCTTACCTTGTCAGTGTAGCAGGGCGTGGAGTCACCCCACAGATGACATCCTTACCTTGTCAGTGTAGCAGGGCGTGGAGTCATCCCACCAATGACATCCTTACCTTGTCAGTGTAGCAGGGCGTGGAGTCACCCCACAGATGACATCCTTACCTTGTCAGTGTAGCAGGGCGTGGAGTCATCCCACCAATGACATCCTTACCTTGTCAGTGTAGCAGGGCTAGAGTCATCCCACAGATGACATCCTTACCTTGTCAGTGTAGCAGGGCTAGAGTCATCCCACAGATGACATCCTTACCTTGTCAGTGTAGCAGGGCGTGGAGTCATCCCACAGATGACATCCTTACCTTGTCAGTGTAGCAGGGCGTGGAGTCATCCCACCAATGACATCCTTACCTTGTCAGTGTAGCAGGGCTAGAGTCATCCCACAGATGACATCCTTACCTTGTCAGTGTAGCAGGGCTAGAGTCATCCCACAGATGACATCCTTACCTTGTCAGTGTAGCAGGGCGTGGAGTCACCCCACAGATGACATCCTTACCTTGTCAGTGTAGCAGGGCGTGGAGTCATCCCACCAATGACATCCTTACCTTGTCAGTGTAGCAGGGCGTGGAGTCACCCCACAGATGACATCCTTACCTTGTCAGTGTAGCAGGGCGTGGAGTCATCCCACCAATGACATCCTTACCTTGTCAGTGTAGCAGGGCTAGAGTCATCCCACAGATGACATCCTTACCTTGTCAGTGTAGCAGGGCTAGAGTCACCCCACAGATGACATCCTTACCTTGTCAGTGTAGCAGGGCTAGAGTCATCCCACAGATGACATCCTTACCTTGTCAGTGTAGCAGGGCGTGGAGTCATATATACACATCGGACAATATCTACATTTCTACCAACCATAGGCCTCCGTACCGTCCCGATGGTATTAGGATAGTGACGGAAATGAGCGTAAGCTACATCTTTGTACAACAGCAAGTTTGATAGAATCGGCAAAAGGAACTGGAGTGATAACCTCTTATATATAAAACATGCACACAACGACAAGGTGGTCTTTGTAGAGAGGGAACCGAAAACTGACCACTAATTTTGCCAATCTAGACAAAGTAATGATCAATTAAACCTGCGCAGTTTCATGACTGTTCTGTTCCATACTTATTATTTCATAATGATAACCCCATATGTTAGAAAAATATTATCTGTCACTTCAACCCTCAATGTAGAAATATTTTACATTAGGAAAATCTTTTACACTAAGGGCTGTAACATCCATTCTGCCCTGGAAGCCATGAACAGATTTATCCAGATGTTGTGTTTGATACATGAACAAATTGTGATGACAGCTTGTCTCAGACGTAAATCACAGTTGTAAGTGACATCTGTCCTAATCAATATGGTATGCTGGGAATGTGGCCAGTGGTCTACATTCTTACAAAATACACAACATGTAAACAACATCTAACCAATAACAAGTATTTGTCACAGAGTGACGAAATATCCCCCGCCTGTACACCATTGTACCAAATATGAAGACAATCCAGCGATTAGTTCTTGAGATATTGTGGCAACACCGTTTTCCAACTCCAAAAACAGATTTGCCTGCTGTGACCTTGAAAATGGGGTCAAGGTCACCAAATCTGACAGGTGTATGCGGTGTCTGTATATACACTATAGTTCCAAATATGAAGACAATCCAGCGATTAGTTCTTGAGATATCGCGGCAACACCGTTTTCTAACTCCAAAAGCAGATTTGCCTGCTGTGACCTTGACAATGGGGTCAAGGTCACCAAAACCGACTGGTGTCTGCGGTGTCTGTATATACACCATAGTTCCAAATATGAAGACAATCCAGTGTTTAGTTCTTGAGATATCGCGGCAACACCGTTTTCCAACTCCAAAAGCAGATTTGCCTGCTGTGACCTTTAAAATGGGATCAAGGTCACCAAAACCGACTGGTGTCTGCAGAGTCTGTATATACACCATAGTTCCAAATATGAAGACAATCCAGTGTTTAGTTCTTGAGATATCGCGGCAACACCGTTTTCCAACTCTAAAAGCAGATTTGTCTGCTGTGACCTTGAAAATGGGATCAAGGTCACCAAAACCGACTGGTGTCTGCGGAGTCTGTATATACACCATAGTTCCAAATATGAAGACAATCCAGTGTTTAGTTCTTGAGATATCGCGGCAACACCGTTTTCCAACTCTAAAAGCAGATTTGTCTGCTGTGACTTTGAAAATGGGATCAAGGTCACCAAAACCGACTGGTGTCTGCGGAGTCTGTATATACACCATAGTTCCAAATATGAAGACAATCCAGTGTTTAGTTCTTGAGATATCGCGGCAACAAACAGGTGGGACGTACGGACGGACGTACGGACGTACGTACGGACGTACGTACGGACGGTCGTGAATACTATATCCCCCGCTTCGCGCTTTACGCGGCGGGGGATAATCATTCACACCTGGATTAGGCCTTCTACCGGCACACAATGATCCATTGACCTAGGCCCTGCTGCATAAAGCAATATTAGAGCTAGGACTATCGTAAGCCTATAGTAAAGTACAAGAGGTACAATCATATGCGACTCAATATGTACCAGGGCTGGCTGAAAGGTTCTAAGCCTAAGTGGGATATCTCAATCGAATTGAAACAAACTTTTGCCACCAATAAGTACAATCATTTAATGAATTTTAGACATAAGAACTGCAACTGTAGTGTTATTATTGTCTTTGTACCAGACCATCTTGTGAACCTACCCATTGAAATCACCGGAAATGGACAAAACTGGCTTTAGGGCAGTCATAAAGTACCTGCAACTCCAACACATACATGCTGACATGGTCTCCACTTTAGGGGATGATGCCCCTTCCTTTTCCACTGTAAAGAAGTGGGCTGCGGAATTCAAGCGTGGCAGAGAAAGCCTTGACGATGACCCGCATCCAGGAAAGCCTTCAACAGCAACCATTCCGGAAAACATTACCCGGGTGCATGACATGGTGATGGCTGATTGACGATTGACCACTCGACATATTGCCAGTGTTGTGGGCATCTCTCATGAGAGGGTTGAGCACATTATCACCAACGAGTTGGGAATGACAAAAGTTTCTGCAAGGTGGGTGCCAATGCTCTTGACAGCGGATCAGAAACGTGTCAGATTCCTGACGTCCCGAGACAATTTATGCCGTTTTGAAGCAGATCCCGATGATTTTGTGGCCCGATTTTTAACCATGGATGAGACCTGGATTCATCACTTTCAACCAGAAACCAAAATTCAGTCTTAACAATGGAAGCATCTGGAATCACCAGCCCCCCAAAAAGCCAAGTCAGTTCCTTCTGCTGGAAAGGTGACTGCTTCAGTCTTTGGGGATTCCAAGGGTATTCTGCTGATTGACTATCTTGAAAAAGGCCAGACTATCAATGGAAGATATTATGCTGACCTGCTGAGACAGTTGCGTGAAGCTATCAAAGCTAAGCGACGGGGAATGCACATTAAAGGAGCCCTGTTCCACCAAGACAATGCTCCTGTTCACAAATCGGTGGTTGCCATGTCAGCGATCCATGATTGTGGCTTCAAACTCATTGACCATCCCCCTTATTCACCTGATTTGGCCCCGTCAGACTTCCACCTGTTTCTCAAAATGAAAAAGGAACTAGCCGGTCGCCATTTTCCTTGTAATGATGACGTCATTTCCGCTGTGAACGACTTTCTTAGGGTGGCTGAAGAAAATTTCCTCTCGACTGGCATCCAGGCCTTGCAGCATCGCTGGCAAAAGTGTGTAAACCTGGAAGGGGACAATGTGGAGAAATAAAGGAAAACCATCAACTTGGTACGGGTCTTTCACAGTTAGGCTTAGAACTTTTCAGCTAGCCCTCGTATGATCACCTCTTGGCTCTCTAGCACTTAGTGTAATGTACATGCGATACAGCATACAACCGTAAAGATATACATTATTGCTACATGAATTAACGTATATCACCACTGATCTTACTGACTCATTGTTTAATGTGCAAAAACAAAATGTGAATATGTTCTAAATCACCTGTTTCAATTTGGCAACATGATAGTTCGTGTGACGTCACCTATATTCGTGAGTCTGATCCACGAAACTACTTCCTGTAGCATAATGGCTTAAATCCGCCTTGTATGGCTACAAAATTGCATCTAGTCTATCTAAATGCATTGTATATTCCTACGTTGCTGTGACACGACTTAAATAACTTCTGTCACTGGTGGAATGCAATTTTCCTATGTTTCACCGACCGTATCCTCGAGCCAAGAGACTGCATCCGGTATGACGTCATTTTGTTGACAGGTTTATCAGTTGTGGAATATCTCAGGCTGCCGAGTGCTTGCCAGTTCGAAACCGAGAAATGTTGCGATTTACATATTTTATATTTCTTGTATATTTATTAACCCGATTGTAATACTGTGAAAGAATAATTATATTCTTTATAATTTAATAAATGTTTATTGTGTATTTCTTAATTGTGAAATTATTCTTGATAATTTAAATAATTAAAACTGTGTGATTGGTATTGGGAGTGATCCACAATACGCTACCCAAAGCTCTACCCCAATGCCTAACCCCAGAACCCCCAGAACTTTGTCCATTGGGCCCCAGGGTAATAATTGAGCTCCATATTTTAGCATTCACAAGATGAATGGAATCTGGTGCATTATAAATGGACTATTATTAACATTATCATTATCATCATCATTGTGACATACATTTCACAATACTGAAAATAATTAAAAAGGGTGAATTACCCATCCATGTCAAGCATTGTAGTCTCGCTTCAGCTACTTAACTACCAGGCAATTAGATAAAAAATGAATATGTTCATACTCCTCTTTATTGGATTGTTAATAATATAATATTGTCAGCCATCCTCAATGAGTGATGTAACAATGTCATTCTTGGCATATCCCTTCTTTGCCACCACACTATAGGGTAGGGCTGGGACGAGTCCAAATTTACTACCTGGGTACTCTCCCCCCTATTACCCGACCCTACCCAGGTACTTGCTGTAGGTCTCAAGAGATAGATAGATGTTTGGCCCTCACTCTATGAAGGTTCATACTCCAATGAACTCACACAAAGTGAAAGTCAATTCTTATAAAAAATTTATCACAATTTCTTACCTCAAAGGATGTAGGCCAAGATCTATACACAATTTTATTTAGTACGTGTGACATCCATACAACAACCAGCTATATCACGGAGTAAAATAGTTCCTCAAAAAGAGAGGTGATATGTGCGTATGGGATAGGCCGTAGCGAGGATATTCGTGAACAATCATGCAGTCACGTTCTCTGACATTTCTCAATGTATACTGAAGCGCTGAGACCAAGAATAAAGGTTCTAAATGATCAGACAGAACGCCAATTCCAGTGATTGATATCATGAGCATCAATCCACACAATTGGGATACAATGACGTGCATCAACCAAGTCAGCGAGCCACCCTATTCTGTTAGTCGCCCCTTACTACAAGCATAGTTGCCTTTTACGGCAAGCATGTGAGTTGACTCACATGTCAGTTATCATAGGTTTTGATGGATACTCACCCTGGAGGGTGTTAAAATCTGGCACAAGTTCTTGACATTCGTTAAAAAGAATCAGGTGGTCCCTAACGTTTTTTCAGTATCATACATATATGTGACATGTATCTCCATATACAAAAAGGTTGACCCTAAGCATGCTGAAGCTTCCGATTACAACTGACATTAGGACTAATGACAAAAACCAAATGATTACTGTAAATCTTGAAATTAACGCGAGTGTGAATTTAATGCAAAAAATGCGAGTGGTCTTTGCTCGCATTATTAAAGGCTGCATTTATATCAACAATAAGACATTTTGGATAGCAGAAATGCCATGTATTCCACATCACTGTTTATTGAGCAGCACTTGTAACAAGTATATATAAACAATGTCATTCAAACACTAATTACATCCTGTGAATTGTCACTGCTGGGGTCAAGACATTAGCTCTACACTCTTATGTCATCACTGATCACACCTGCAAGTCCAGATAGACGCCGACCATGAAACACAGTGTCTGTGTTCTTTGCGACTGTGTCAAAAGCAGACACGAGCCAGCACTCATGTATTGTTTTAGCGGATATACTCTACTCAGTGCTAATAAGATGTGCTATTTGGTGTGTGATTGGATTAATGTAAGGTTGGATTAAGGTGAGGATTCTCCTGTAAACCTGACAGAGGACATTTTCTTTAGATAAAAATCCACTGATGCTTGAGAGGAGGGGGTGTCGCATTCATATTGAGTCGCATTTTTGGCTAGGTCACATTCTTTTGGAGACGCATTAATTTCACGATTCACAGCACCTATTTTCTTTAAATGTCTTCTAATCTCCCAATGACATGAATTAGTTATGAGACTCTTCAATAGCTTTTCGTTTGCTAGCAATGATACATGTAATATTTTAAAAACTCTAAATCATGTTTCAATAACAAAACTGCAGAAAAAGAAATCCTGAATTTATGTACGATGCTGTTCTTTGAGCAAGGTTAGAGTACGACATCACACAATTCACCAAGCCTCATCCTAGCCGATTCCTTCAGTCGCTTCTCAAAACAAGCATAGGTTGCTGGGGACCTACTATTTTAACCTGCAATTGTAAAAACAGTTTTGTATGTTGTATTATATCTGACATGCTTACAAAGTCTCATCAAGAAACACTGCATGGTTTATGAGTTATGCTCCACAAAATGAAACTCTCAAATGTCTAAGTCCAGCTGGAGGAAAGACTGAAAAAATGCACATCTTAGATGTTCACCACTTCGGTGAAACCCACGAGTATGGGTATGATGCTGACAAACCTAGAAACATAATCTGGGCAAACTGGGAGAGCCTTAGACCCACACAACACTTTTTCAGAGCCTCATACACATAACAATGTGTAGAGCCTTATATACATACCACTGTGTACAGCCTATTACACACAACACTGTGCAGAGCCTTATAAATGCCACTGTACAGAGCCTTATAAATGCCACTGTACAGAGCCTTATACACATAACACTGTGCAGAGCCTTACACACACAACACTGTGCAGAGCCTTATACAAACTCATTAGTGCAGAGCCTTATACCATACCACTGTGCAGAGCCTTATACCATACCACTGTGCAGAGCCTTACACACATACCAGTGTGCACAGCATTATACACACAACACTGTGCAGAGCCTTATACCATACCACTGTGCAGAGCCTTATATACACAACACTGTGCAGAGCCTTACACACACAACACTGTGCACATCAGTGCAGAGCCTTATACCATACCACTGTGCAGAACCTTATACCATACAACTGTGCAGAGCCTTACACACATACCAGTGTGCACAGCCTTATACACACAACACTGTGCAGAGCCTTATACAAACTCATTAGTGCAGAGCCTTATACCATACCACTGTGCAGAGCCTTACACACACAACACTGTGCACATCAGTGCAGAGCCTTATACCATACCACTGTGCAGAGCCTTATACCATACAACTGTGCAGAGCCTTATACCATACAACTGTGCAGAGCCTTACACACATACCAGTGTGCACAGCCTTATACACACAATACTGTCAAGAGCCTTATACAAACACCAGTGTGCAGAGCCTTATACCATACAACTGTGCAGAGCCTTACACACATACCAGTGTGCACAGCCTTATACACACAACACTGTCAAGAGCCTTATACAAACACCACTGTGCAGAGCCTCATACACACAACACTGTGCAGAGCCTTACACACACAACACTGTGCACAGCCTTATACACACACATTAGTGCAGAGCCTCATATATATAGTTACACACACATCAGTGCAGGGCCTTATACACACTTGGATAGAGCAAACAATGATATTATTGTGCTGAGGTTTCAGTTTCAGGGATGAAGTATTTTTGTATTTTTGATATAAGTACACCAGGTGTTATTGATTTCCTAACAGGGGCAACAAAGCTGATTAGATATCATATCAGTGAGCATATGGACTGGTTACAGCTGAATTAAGTTAGTATTTATCACAAAGTCATGAAAATGTCCTATTGTCATCAATACAACACATGAAACAATGCACCAGCAACAAGCACTTAAAACCATGTCTGTTAGCATTGCAGGAGAATTTTGCATTTTCACATGTTATACTTAACTTATTATTCCCTATACAAGAAACAAATTTAATTAAATGAACTGACTGGAGGGGTGGCTGAAAAGTTCTGTGCCTAACTATAATGGAGTTGGTTGCTCAATATTTTCCAACATAATTCCCTCTGAGGTCCACACACCTCTGCCAACGATGCCTTGATTCAACTGTTGTAGGAGGCTTACTACTGGTGGTGTAAAACGTCCTCCACAGCAGAAATGATGCCATCATCATGCTTGCCTGACGGAAATCTGACGGTGCCAAATCTGGTGGATACAGAGGCTGTTCAATGAGTTCAAAGCCATGCACTGCAGCAGAAATGACGTCATCATCATGCTTGCCAGACAGAAATCTGACTGTGCCAAATCTGGTGGATACAGAGGCTGTTCAATGAGTTCAAAGCCATGCACTGCAGCAGAAATGACGTCATCATCATGCTTGCCAGACAGAAATCTGACTGTGCCAAATCTGGTGGATACAGAGGCTGTTCAATGAGTTCAAAGCCACAATCATGCACTGCAGCCATGGCGACAACAGACTTGTGCACAGATGCATTGTCCTAATGGAAAAACACATTGTCAGTGAGTTTTCCATGACGTTTAGCCTGGATATTCTCACACAGGTGCCTAATATTAGCTTTTATGGTCTGACCTTTCATGTAGAAGTCCACCAGTAGGATTCCTATGGAATCTCATAAAACCGAAGCCATCACCTTGCCAGCTGATAAAACTGACTTTGCCTCCTTCAGAGAAGGAGTTGTTATGTGTCCAGTGTTTTGACTGTTGTTTAGTCTCTGGCTGTGAACCCAACACTCATTCATGGTTATAAAAATCGTTCAACAAAATCAGGTGTGTCTGCTTCAAATGATGAACCAGGAGTGTTTGTGATCAGGAGTCAGTAGCCTTAGAACCCAGCATGCAGAAACCGTTGTCAGATTCAGTTCGATCCTCAGAATGTTCTCCACTTTCTCATAAGCGATGCCTACCATATTGGCTGTGTGATGCGTGGTGAGTCAGTGATCCTCCATAATCATACCTAGTATTTTATTTTATTAACATTGGTGGCAGAAGAAGGTCTTCATGATCTTGGATCATATTCCGGGGTCTCTCTCCCACTCTTGAACTCTGCTGCCAACCTCCCAACAGTGGCAAAGCAAGGAGTTTCATCCTCTAAAATTGGCACCATGTCCGAATGGATAGCTGTTGAACTTAACTGTACAGTCAAATACTTTTGTGTCAAACTTTGATGTGTCAAACTAACGGTTGCCTCGAAGTAAAAACTTGGTCCCTGCTTGGTCAAATCGGATGTGTCGAAGTTGTGGTTGTCTCGCAGTCATTTTACAGTCCCATACATGCACATTAGATGAATTTTTCGATACTCATTTCATTTTCTCGTTGTTTGCTTGTCGCAAATGTGTTGTGTTATACATTCTTCATTCCAATCAGTTAGTGCTGGGACGGGTAACTCTGTTACCCGGGTCGGGTGGGTACTGAGTAGGACCCGGGTACCCACAGTACTTCCCGCACCCGTAGTTAGTCACGTGATATTATTGTTTATTGACAAAAATATCTAAAACTCTATGGTTACACTACAAGTCACTATTGTTCGCATTTCTTTCTGACTATGCATCCATTCCTTCTGACCTTTATAGGTTTGAATAAAGATAAAACTTCAGTCAACTTCGGTGTATGCATGACCAGATCGTTTTATACATGTATCCAAATACATTTTACCAGGGCTACGGTCAAACTATTCCCAATCAGACTTATTACACCCAAGTCTTGAGACATATAGCGTGTATCCGGGTAGGGTCGGGTAATAGCGTGGTGGGTACCCGGATAGTAAATTTGGACTCGGCCCAGCCCTACGATCAGTAAATGTAGGCCAAGTTCAATTTTCGGTTGTGTCAAACATCGATTATCTCGAAGTATTTACATAGGGCCCTTGAACTTCGACACAACAGTGTTTGACTGTGCTTGATGTCGGCACGACACAATTTTGTCCATTTTCATCAACAGAGAATACCTAGTCACTTTGACGCCTACAGGAATATGCTGCCTGGTTGTGTATTTCATTCAAATACAGCCAGTAAGCATGGAAAGTATTGCACTTAATACATGCAAACTGTTAAATGTTTACCATTATTTACATTATTCATAGTTAAGCACTGAACCTTTCGGCCACCCTCGTATATCTATTAATTTTTTCACTCACTTTTTACTTCTGTCATTGCTTAAGAAATAGTACTACAGGTGGTACTCCATACAGAACTACCTTCTGTTTTTTAGGTATATTTTCTGTTCATAATAATTGCCAATCACATAGATCATGTTTGCATCAACACCCAAAAGATGAATATGATCAAAGGACTATATGTGTGTGGTGTGGTGTGGTGTGGTGTGGTGTGGTGTGGTGTGGTGTGGTTTTCACTTGAAACATTCAAAATTGGTAAAGTTGGATTATAAACAATTACGCCAAATCATTTTAACCTGCTGACAGCTGATTGGCTCAAGAACCCATGAAACCCTCTCTGACTGGGGGGTCAGCCGAATCATTTTAATCAGCTGACAGCTGATTGGCTCAAGAACCCGAGAAACCGTCTCTGACTGGGCGGACAGCTGAGGGTTCAACAGAAGAGAAGACCTGTTTTTAATGAAATTGGGCATAATGTGACATAGTCGGACCTAGAATACCTACAGGATTCAGAAGCCTACATTCTAGCATATGCCTACAGAACAGATGTAATAGAAATTCCGCAATCTGCTAAACAAACTGAAGACAAGATAAAGGAGAATGTGTTGAGTGTCTGATCTCTTGACATCAGTGAATTTCCTTTCATCATGAGCTAAATAAAAAGCAGTTGTAATTCAAAATGTTTCTCCCTTACTTACTTACTTACTTACTTACTTACTTACTTACTTACTTACTTACTTACTTACTTACTTACTTACTTACTTACTTACTTACTAACTTACTTACTTAACATGCGTTTTCCGACTGATGCGTATTTCGCACACAGGCCCGGCCAGGCCATTTAATGTGTTTCCGAAAGGGGCGAAAGTGGTGTGTGCAACCAAAGAGGGGGCTTTAGGGGTTGCTTATATAGAATTTGGGAATTTTGAGATTTGGAATAGATGCCGATGGGGTTGGGGAGGAGAACTAAGGGAGCTGGGTATGGTGGATGTTTGTTTGTTTATGTGATTTTGATTTGGTAGATTATTTTGGTTTTAGATGCGTTTTATTAGGTCCGTTTTGATTAAGAATACGCCTAAGGCCTTGAAGTTTTCTAGTTTATTTTGTGGGTTTAGTATTGCTTCTAAAGTGAGAGGCTTGTTTAGATTGAGGGTGGTTTGTAATGCGGTTCGATGTGTTAGGTAGTGTGTGCAGTGGATGAGTGTGTGTTCTGGGGTTTCTAGTTGTTTGCAGTGTGGGCAGTTACCTGTAGTGTGTTTTTTTATTATTTTTAGGTGGTTATTTAGGTTGGTTTGTCCTGTTTGGAGTTTAGTGATTACTCTGTCAAATTTTTTTGATGGATGGAGAATTTTTGGTTTGGTTAGTGGTTTCCTGAGTACTTTTTTGATTAGGCTATTTGAATTTAGATATAGGTTATGCCATTTTTTGTTGATTTTTTGCTTGTTTACACTTTTAATTTCTGATTTTGAGATGGGTAAGTTTAAGCTTATTTCTGGGATTTTGAGGGATAGTTTAGCTGCTTTATCGGCGTTTTCATTACCGTATATTCCTACGTGGGCGGGGATCCCTAAGAATGTTATTTGTTTGCTTGCCTTAGTTAGGTCATTGGAGCTTTTAAGTATTTGATTTATCAATTTAGGTCGTTTTTGGGTATTTTTGTTTTGGAGGACTTGCAGTCCGCTTAGGGAGTCGGTTAGTATTAGGATTTTTTTGTGGT
Source organism: Haliotis rufescens (assembly GCF_023055435.1). Lineage (NCBI taxonomy): Eukaryota > Metazoa > Mollusca > Gastropoda > Lepetellida > Haliotidae > Haliotis > Haliotis rufescens. The sequence goes on along the minus strand of NW_025964361.1, from coordinate 54,952,528 downwards.
TTTTGGATTATGGAGGGCTGAGGCCATGCCCATTAGTTACAGTAGTAAAAAGTCAACCCTCGCCATCACCTTCGACCTGAACCAGAAGAAAAGGCCTCTGGACAAGGACAAATCCAAGCCTAAGGCAAAACCAACCCCCGCCCCGACCCTTTCTGCACCTCCCCATGTTAAGAAAGTCAGGCCGCCCAGGAGGAAGAAGTCACCATCAGTCTCCATCATGGAGATCGAGGAGACCCTTCCCTTCACCCCTCCGCCCCCAGCAGTAGCATCGGAACTCGCTCCCCTCGAATCCAGAGGGGAGGAGCCCTTTCGCTCACCTGAGGGGACAGGACATGGGAGGAAGAAGAGAAAGAGGCGAAGCATCTTCTCCCCCGACGCTTCCCCCCTCCCAACTCCTACAGCCAGCCAGTCCATTGAGTGTCAGACCGCCACTCTTCCAGGCCCTACACTCAATGACAGCCAGACGCAGACCGCCATACCACCAGTCCCCTCCCTTCGTGACAGCCACATCCAGACCAATCCGGTCAAGGTGCCAAAGGAGAAACCTGAGGACGCGCGGCTCATGCTCACCCGGAGATCTGCGGAGACAATGGAACGCTACAAGGACCAACCCTCCCCGGCCACCAGCACCCAATCCAACCAGTTCCACCCCAGCAGCCGCCCAAAACCAGCCATGGTTATGGTGCAGATTATGGATGGACAAAGGTTCGAACACGAGATGCACAGTTTCCAGGACCTCAACGACTTCCTGGTAAACTGTGACGTCAAGTACAACCAACACTTCGTCACCGCCATGGCCGCCCGGCTCGTAGACGGAATCTTCCAGGGCATCTGCCGCGACGAATACAATCTCGCCTGCAAACACCTCGACAGCGAGATGGAGTAAACAGCTTCAAGTCACCACACACGCTCGCCAGCCGACGCCGTGCCTTCCAACGCTTGATCCCCACCCCCACGCCCAATTTTTACCATATTATTGTATATTCTTTTATCACCAACTCCCACCCAGCCAAGCCAAACCCCTTCCCCCTTAGCTTTATAAGATAAGTACTGTAAAGTTTATATTTTTTTGGGTTGTACTTCTTTATTTATTCATTACACTTTTTTACCCCAATAGTATAAAGTGCAACCCCGTGTGCGAAATACGCTTCAGTCGGAAAGCGCACGTTAAATCTCCTATGTGATTGATTGATTGACAGATTGAGAAAAAGAAAGGTCTTACCCTTAGCCTAGCTAGGGTTAGGCTGGGTGCTCCGGGGCACCTAGACAACAACCACTACCACTATGTGCTGACCTGGCACATAGTGTCTTTTGTATGTATATATCTACATGTATAAAGTAAAACTGTATATACCACAAGCCATTGTCTCCAAGTTGTCACTTCCTACTGAGAACCATACGTCTGCCTCTTACATATACGAGTATGCAAATTATTCATTAATTAACGTCAGACTAACGCATTGTTAGTACCATCACTGTGTATAACTATAAGGCAAGTTTTTTGTACCAAAAATTAGGGGGCTTTCAAGGAGTTGAAGAGTTTTGATGTTTTTTCCCCCCAACACAAAGACATTACAGTGAACACGTAGCACCGGAATACCATGTCAACAAATCTGACTGCTTCCAGCTTAGTTTACGAGAAAATACACACGGTAATCTTAATCTCTGCATATAAAACAATGCCCCTCAAAACAGGAACTACAATTTCATCGGTACATCATCATGTCTAGTGATGTTTTATCTCAAATTTCAAACTTGTATTGACCAAATTTAATTGCTATGATCTGTTCGTTTTGCTGAATTTTCTGAAGGGATGTAATCTTTTTCTGCGGAAGACAAAGAAGTTTTTATTGCAAATGTAGGGATTGTGTATGCACTGGTGATGGGCTTCATTCAGATTCGCTTTTTTGACGGGGTATATAAATAAGCATCGATTTTGAAGGCTTGTACAGGGGGGTTGCCTTATACGTGGGGTCGCTTTATAGACAGTGATAAACGGTACATCAATCTCTGGCCCTATATCATAATAGGTAAAGACAACATTCCAACACTTCATTATGAAATCTCACAAGAGCTGGAAGGTGAGTTAACGTATGATGAAGTTTAAGCGGCGGTTAAACATCTAAAGAATGATGAACTTACAGCTGTATTTATTAAATTCTTTTGGTACGATGTTGGACAGTACTTTATTCGATCATTAAACTATGCCTATAGGACAGGTGAACTTCCAACATCTCAAAAACAAGATTTAATTACTTGTATCCCCAAGGGTAAAAAACCCACAAGAGTTCCTTAAAAATTGGCGTCCCATATCACTTGTTTAAATATTCTATAAAATTGGATCAGTAGCAAACAGTGCTAATACATTAATAAGCGAGCATCAAAAAGGCTTTATGTCTGGGCGATATATTGGAGAAATCACAAGACAGATGTATGACTTAACTGAATACAATGAAAACTGTCAAATTCCAGGACTATTATTGCTTGTGGACTTTGAGAAAGCCTACGGCACTGTCGATTGGTCCTTTATTCAAGCAGTATTAGATTTTTGGGGCTTTGGCAATTCAATTAAAAGCTGGATCAGCACGCTCTTCAATGGTATACAGTCATGCATTCTGGTCCATGGAGTTGGTACATCAATTGTTTTAAATATCTAGAGGATGTCGCCAGGGAGACCCCTTCTCTCCATACATATTTATTCTTTTAGCAGAAATACTGGCAATATTAATACGAAATGAACCACACATCAAGGGAATAAAAAAAGGAAATATTGAATATATACTATCACAATTCGCTGATGACACCATCTGTGTTATTGATCGCTCTTTTTTTTGCATGTTTCTCTGGGTTAAAAATCAACATTGACAAAACGAGAATAATAAGGATAGGATATTTTAAAAAAATGAAACTATTTCCACAATGGACGTTTGGTGTGCAATTCCACACAGACCTTCACGATATGATCGATATCAACTACATGTATAAACCTAAGTTTAAAGAGTGTGAAACATTAATGACAATATGATCAATTGTACCATTTGTGAAAAAAAGTTGGAGGCCTCAAATTCCCACAAACTAAAGAAATAATGTGCTCAAAAGGTATCGATGATACGCAGGGCATTTGGCAATTTTTCAAAATTGTCACACTTGTTCAATATTAATATTCCAAGTATCAGTAATGTCAACGCCTTCGAAATGAACAGTTGTGCTTCAAAAGCCAAGTTACTTGCACAGACCAGTAGTAAATACTATGCGGATGTATTCTATGCGTGGTGGAATATTTCTAAAAACATAAACATGAAAGAAAATTGCGACTTTGGTATTCTTTCACAGGAATTTGGTATAACACTAACATTAAAATAGAAAATAAATGTATTCTGTATAAGGATTAAAAAGAAAAAGAGGTAAACTATATCAATGACCTTATTGATGAAACGGGACTTTTTCTTTCCTTTGAAAAATTCAAAGAAACCTTTCAAATAAAAACACACTTTTTAAATTACACGAGTATACTGAATCCTGTCGTATAATGGGGATAAACAATTTCCAAAACCAAATGGAATACCCAATTCTATCTTTGAACTTGTTTCACTTACTTACTTAAAACATCCAAGGAAGTCAAGATTACTACTTAACCTAAATACCAAACAATTGTGCCAAAAATCAACACTTTGACAAAATGGAAAGTCTACTAGAAATTAAGCCTAACTACAACCTAATACCTTTTAGATGTGTAACCAACACGAAAATCCAATGGTTTCAATACCAAATAATGCACCTTATTTTACCAACAAAGAATAAACCTCACAAGATGGGATACGTAGACAAGACTTATGTTGCTCCTGCTCAGATTTGAAAGAAACTATTGAACACATATTTACGTAGACAACACTTATGTAGCTCCAGCTCAGATTTGAAAGAAACTATTGAACACATATTTACGTAGACAACACTTATAAATTATGTAGCTCCTGCTCAGATTTCAAAGAAACTATTGAACACATATTTACGTAGACAACACTTATGTAGCTCCTGCTCAGATTTCAAAGACACTATTGAACACATATTTACGTAGACAACACTTATGTAGCTCCTGCTCAGATTTCAATGAAACTATTGAACACATATTTACGTAGACAACACTTATGTAGCTCCTGCTCAGATTTCAAAGACACTATTTAACACATATTTACGTAGACAACACTTATGTAGCTTTTGCTCAGATTTCAAAGAAACTATTGAACACATATTTACGTAGACAACACTTATGTAGCTTCTGCTCAGATTTCAATGAAACTATTGAACACATATTTACGTAGACAACACTTATGTAGCTCCTGCTCAGATTTCAAAGAAACTATTGAACACATATTTACGTAGACAACACTTATAAATTATGTAGTTCCTGCTCAGTTTCAAAGAAACTATTGAACACATATTTACGTAGACAACACTTATGTAGCTTCTGCTCAGATTTCAATGAAACTATTGAACACATATTTACGTAGACAACACTTATGTAGCTTCTGCTCAGATTTCAAAGGAACTATTGAACACATATTTACGTAGACAACACTTATGTAGCTCCTGCTCAGATTTCAAAGACACTATTGAACACATATTTACGTAGACAACACTTATGTAGCTCCTGCTCAGATTTCAAAGACACTATTTAACACATATTTACGTAGACAACACTTATGTAGCTTTTGCTCAGATTTCAAAGAAACTATTGAACACATATTTACGTAGACAACACTTATGTAGCTTCTGCTCAGATTTCAATGAAACTATTGAACACATATTTACGTAGACAACACTTATGTAGCTCCTGCTCAGATTTCAAAGAAACTATTGAACACATATTTACGTAGACAACACTTATAAATTATGTAGTTCCTGCTCAGTTTCAAAGAAACTATTGAACACATATTTACGTAGACAACACTTATGTAGCTTCTGCTCAGATTTCAATGAAACTATTGAACACATATTTACGTAGACAACACTTATGTAGCTTCTGCTCAGATTTCAAAGGAACTATTGAACACATATTTACGTAGACAACACTAATGTAGCTCCTGCTCAGATTTCAAAGACACTATTGAACTCATATTTCGGTCATGTAGAAAAGTGAACTTTCTTTGGACTGATTTAGAAAACTGCATATTAAATAAAATAAAGGTAAAAAATATAACTACTAAAGACGTTGTCCTCATAGGTTGTCCAGCACAGACAATACATGCGCTAATCATTGTATCAAAATACATGATTTAAAGCTATAAACTTTTCAATAAACCACCCACATTTAACCAACTTAAAGAGGAGATCACATAAAATTATTGCATGACCAAATACAATGCATCAATATGTGACAGCAAGAACACATTTTGGTCAAATTGTCGCTCATCGTTTAGTTGATAACTGTTTATTTCTGTTTAGCTTGTATACATATCACTGTCTTTCGTGTCTATTTATAGAATCATGAATTCTTCATTTGTAATATGCAACAGGAAACAAATAAAATATTAATAAAAAAGTTTTTTTTAAATGTGCGACATAGCCCTTTTTAAAGCACAGCTTACCTGGAACTCTGGTAGGGTTGGGTGATGGAGAAATGAGAATTGGTTGATTCAGGAAATAGTAGCAACAAGTTCCCAAGGGGTGAGTTGATACAACCTCTGGAATCTACAGACTTTTATATCAACAACCTATAGTTGCATCAGTTTTACTTGTCCAGAATGGCTATTGAATATCTGGCTCAGAATCAACTGCAAGAACATTAACGTGACATTATCATCATGGTTTAGTTTGGGTCATGACAGGTTACCATGGTTACCCCCAAACACTGTCCCATTTTGTCAAAAAAATAAGTTATAGATCTGAACATAAATTAGGAACTGGTCATTTGTTATGAGGGGTGGGGGGTGGGGGAAGCAAAATATCATACAGTCCTCAGACCTATTACCCCCGCCCCCCTCCCCCCCTACACTCCCAACCCCATGATAAATGACCCTTCCCTGACTGCTGTTAGGTTTGGTGAGAGGATGGGTAGTGTTCATTTGATTTTCAAGCTTTAGTCACTTGATGCACCAGAGACGTCCTGACATTTTATGGGTGTTTCATTTCCACCTCAATCCACAATCAATATTCTGTCAGTGTCTCAATATACCGAACCAAAAAAAAAGACTGTTCTACATGAACTGTTAGCTGCAAGGTTACAGTTACGCTCTTATCTCATCCTCCCGGGTACCCATTCACTGCTGGGTGAAGAATGATTTCCTGAGTATTAAGATGGGAGGAAGTCATTACACTCCAAGGCCTTCCAGGTGTACTGGAAACGGCTTGCCAAAGTTGACTTGGGTACTTGTATTTCCATGTTTCTTTCCAACATGTAATTTGAATAGACTGCATTTGAACCAAACTCAAAACAAAGGTATGGTGGCGAATGGATTCAGGGTATTATCATAATAGAATGGAGATTTAATACATTTGATAAGTGAGGATGTTGCCTTGGTTCAACCCTCACAGAGTCTGGACGTCATCCGGCTTGTATACCGCTCAGTGCCGTACTGTGATGTCACAGTTTCAAAAATACATATTTCTATACATTCATGTTGAGCAATATTCCAGCAGCTCTGGTGTATACATTTCATAACTTTTGAGATACAATCTAGCATGCTCTTTCTACCCAGGGGGCGGTCGGGTAGCCTAGTGGTTAAAGCGTTCGCTCGTCACGCCGAAGATCCGGGTTCGATTCCCGACATGGGTACAATGTGTGAAGCCCATTTCTGGTGTCCCCCGCCGTGATATTTCTGGAATATTGCTACAAGCGGCGTAAAACCAAATTCACTCACTCACTCGCTCTTTCTACCCAGATTTCAAAGAGCGTCAGTCGACGCTTGCTCAGTAGTTGTTTGATCAAGGTTACAACATTCAGGGCATCAGTAACACTTTTAAAAAGTTTTATGGTAGACATGTGGAGGACATTTCCAAATTTGATGCATCAGTGACAAACATGATCTCGGATGCAATTCCCTATTTTGACTTGTACCATATGTTCCCATGTTTTTTCAGGTGACCAATTGACTTGTCTTTGCATGTGTTTGTGAGTGGGGCAGGAAATGCTCACCTTCTTGTGAACACCTGGTATCATCACTAATGCTTGAGACCTACAGTGGGTACCCGGGTAGGGTCCGGTAATAGGGGGTTGGGTACCCGGGTAGTAAATTTGGACCTGTCCCAGCCCTATTGTCTTTCCAACAGCGTCTAAATTCAGCAACATGCTGGGTGTGTTGTACACATGTCTGGATGGTCACAGATAACTCAGATTAAAACTTCAGCGTTTATTACAACTTGCATGGCAGACATATGCCAAGGGAAGTAACTCTTATAACAAGACTGCATAACACGTAACACTGCCTAGCCATCGGTGAAAGTGTTCATATTCCAATTTTGCTATTTTGCTACATTAATCATAATATGGAAGCACCCAAAGGTACCAAGGAAAGTCAAATCAACGCCCTTATTGAAAATAAAAATGTCCAACATATTATATCAATGCAGCTTTCTTGAGTTAGGCCCCTCTCTCTCAGATGTGACTGTTGTGTGCTTGTAGTTCTGGGCCCTGTTCCACAAAGCGATCGTAGCGCTAAGATGATCGTAACTCCCATACTTTATCATAAGCTTATGACAGTCGTATCGCTATGATCGCTTTGTGGAACGGGGCCCTGATTCCTAACCAAAACTGACAATACACAGTTATTGCAATAATTGCAAGTCTTTATCAGACATCTGACTGTTGCAGGAAAGTCAGAATACTATGGCAGTTCTGAGAAACCATAGCTAGTCAAAAGAGAGATTTGATCTGCATTATCACTCGCTGTACACAATAAACGATATTGTATCAGTTCCGTTATGATTTTACATACAGAAATGCAGACATAATTTACAGTTTTGTTTGCCGACTGCTGCCACCATTTACATTCCTGAGCCCTAGGTATTAACACGAGGACATATCAAGATTGATGATTCTTACTTCAGTGTAAATGTATAAATATTGTGCTCTCTGAATGACACGAGGTTGCACAAAAGTGCCCTCTGGTAGTAGTTGAAGGGAAGTATAACTCTCATCTGTATATCACGTAACAGTCAGCACATGTACGTTATAACGAGGTGTTGATGATCCTCAGTGATAACTGCTGGCCACTAGCCAGTGATGATCGTAAAGTTAGTGAAGACAGTAAAGGCATGGGAGGTCAGTGAAGTGCAAGCTGGAGCCAGAGCCATTGCACAGTAAACTGTATCCCGGACTAAGTAAGGAACTTTTGGATATTCCAATTAGCACCCACTTTGATACAGTTGGACCAAACCTGCAATGGTTGGTTTGATGCAGCACTTGCAAGGTTCGTAACCATGCTCTACCACTGGACCGTCACCATGGAGAAGATGGAATCACAATTAGGAGCAGTTTAGATATATGGTTATGATAAAATAGATAGCTTAAAAAGAAAAATGTCCTAAGGGCTAAAGATAGAGAAGGCTGACAGACAGCAAATGCAGTTGAGATCAGTGAAGCGCGACCTTAGTCACTCAGCGAACCATCACACATTGTTAACCGTTTTGAATAATTTTGTGTGACAGATTTGGGTGTGGCAGGTTTATTTTGTTTGGGCCTGGAACTTTGCGGGGTATTTTTAGAAAATTGTCTCAATTTATCAGACGTCTCTTTATGTTGAGATTCACGTACTCCTTTAGACAATTAAGAACATGATATCCAAAGATACTTACTTCTTTCAGCAGAATTACAAGACTTGTAGCACCGTTCTAACTTCTTTAACCAAAAAGTAATGCAGACGAAAAACCGGAAACCGATTAGAGTTATCTACCTTGGGGGGAAGTCTATTTTAAAACTGGGGGAAATCCTTCATTATCAACACAAAAAACATTTAGATATATCATATGCTTAAGGGAATATGAATTTTGCATTTGATAAATGTACCATCATAAGTTTCGCGGCTTTATATTTTGATATGAAATATCAAGAAATAAATTGTGTCCTAAAACTCCAAAAGAGTGTAACCCCTCAGTAATGGACTCGTATTCTGATGAAACAAGATGGCTCCAAAGGGGAAAACAAGCCAACGTGAGGACTTGAAACAAGAAGATATCTTACAAGCTGTAGTAATCGCTGACAGTTTCAATGTTCGATTTGGTCCCGTAACAGAAAGACGTCCACGGGTAACTCAAAACAGATTTTTCCGTAAACGACATGATGAGCAGAAAGGTTTACCGCCTTCCCAAGTCACAAATTTTGTCAAATCAGATCGAGATAGGCTGTGACTATCACTGGTACTAGCACTCTTACCTTAGCACAACATTGAAAATACTGCCTGTTTCATCGTCCGGACCTTTTCAAACAAAGAACGGGGATTGTGCGAATCAGTTTAGCCGACGCAGTGTGTTTTATTGTAGTTGTTTGACTTGAATCAATGTGATTGTGAATTTAGATTATTTTCGGACCATATGGACCTCAATAAGCACGATAAGTCCCAATTCTACAGATACCCTCCGCTGTATGTGGAGGATTGAGGTCGCATGGCCAGCTTGAAACTCATCAAGGCTACTGAGATAATTGTTGTGAAATAATATTGTGAAGAAATAAAGTTTAAATTTACCAAGAAAGACTTGATATTTTCAATCATGTTAAATGCCGATGACGGAAAGCAATTGTTTTTGTTATATCTTAAATGTCCACAAAGTAATCTGTGCATAAACATGATAAATGTATCACAACTCACCGGTGATGTGAAATAAGTTGATTTCTTTCGACCTTTTTTGCATATTTGCTCAAAGTTACTTCACCCATATTTATCGATAATTGATCAATATTTTGTTAACGATTATCAATCTCTATGATGTATATCGATAGCCAGCCGTTATGTCATGTGTATACTCTTGTCTATCTATCAGACGCTGCTACCGCTGGTGAATGTTCCGCTGCTGGACTACACACTGGAGTTCCTGTACGCAGCAGGGGTCCAGGAGGTTTTCGTGTTCTGCTGCCATCTGGCTGACCAGATCAGGACACACATCAAGTAAGTCATCACTTTACTGTCCCCCATAGGAACAGACCACCACCGTCGATAGAGCCTCTTGAGAGAGGAAGGTTTGGGGTTTGACACCTTGCAGCATCACACAAAAAGATGTTAAAAGATTGTACTTGTTGTTACCATGCCTGGCGTTCAACATTAAGGGGATAAAACAAAGACTGGTCGTCTCGGAGTCAGTATACTGTGTCTGTGTGGGGTATCCTTGTTAAACTGTAAACTCCGTACATACGGCTATAAAACCGGGATAAAGTTCGGACGAGTACAAGCAGTCAGACATAGACACATCACTCTGTCAGTGCAATATTCTTGGAGACGATGTTAAACACCATTTCACCTCACCAACATAAACTTTTCATTATATCAGTGGTCATCATACTCCCCATGTTTTTTACTTTCAGGAATTCCAAATGGAATGATAGTAGCTCGCCTATGCAGGTCAGCCCAATACTGTCTGATGGATGCATGTCAGTGGGCGACGCTCTTCGAGAGATCGACAGCAAGTCTCTTGTCAGGAGTGACTTCATCCTCGTTTCAGGAGACATCATTGCTAACATCAACCTGAAGAAAATACTAGAAGAGCACAAGTAAGTGTCTTACTAGCCCTAGCTTGACAATGTGTACAGTTCTATTGTAAAGATGTGTCTATTCACAATGCATGAAAATGCTTCTAATCTATTCACGATGCATGAAAATGCTTCTAATCTGGTTTCATTTTGGTTGTCACGTAAACTTTAGTCACATGTGCAATGGTAACATGGACGAGCGCCCCGCGAAGATCCGGGGTAGAATAGGTCTTCAGCAACCCATACTTGCCGTAAAAGTCAATTATGTTTGTCGTAAGAGGCAACTAACGGGATCGGGATGTCAGCCGTGGTTGATGCATGTCATCGTATCCCAATTGCGATGCTCATGATGTCAGTCACGGGATTGTCTGGTCCAAACTCGATTATTTACATACTGGCGTCATATAGTTAGAATATTGCTTAGTGCGGTGTTAAACAACAAATAAACTAACAAACAAGGACGAGCAATCTAAGAAACCATAACTTGATGTGTAGAGTTGCATCCCTTTGCCATGTCAGGATCCAAGGTTGTGAATCCCTTATTCGCCCCCTGATTAGATTCTTGGTCTGTCAGCTCTATGATTGTAGGTGTCACCAAAGTAGTAAATCTTATACTTTAGTAATACTGCTGCATTACATAACAGCATTTGTAGCTCACCTGACCAGTGTATTTGCGATCAAAATAGCAAATATTGTGGAAAGCCTTCAGGTTGCCACCACTGAATGGTTGATCTCAAATAGTGACTTATCCAACTGTTCCATACATAAATAATAACCGCTCATATACCAAAGTGCTATACTTATGATTGTTTATAACTTAATCTATATAATAAAAAAACGCAACTAAAATAACAAAACAATAGAATATATTATTCCTGGTACAATAAATAGTTTCAGATAGAATTTCTTCCGATCACTGCTTTAATATTCTTTTAGCATATGTTTAGGTTAGGTTGTAAGTGAGCTGTAAGTAATTTATTTTAGCAAGTGTATCGTCTTGTATCAATACAGAAAAAAACGTATTGTGTATATGTTGTTTGTTTTTTGTTTGTTGTTTAACGCCGCACTCAGCAATATTCCAGCTATATGACCATGATGACGGCAGTCTGTAAATAATCGAGTCTCGACAAGACAATCCAGTGATTGACATGATGAGCATCAATCCACGCAATTGGGATCGATGACATGTATCAACCAAGTCAGTGAGCCTGACCACCCGATCCCGTAAGTCGCCTTTTACGACAAGCATAGTCACCTTTTATGGCAAGTATGGGTTGCTGAAGACCTATTCTACCCCGGAATCTTCACGGGTCCGTATTGTATCGTCACATGAAAACGCAAAATGCACCGGTACACTGATGTATCGTTTCACCCCTGATACATGCTGATATGGGGTCGGGTACCCTGGTAGTAACTTTGGACTCTTCCCACTGTCCCATCCCTTACAGTTAATACTTCAACATGGTTAGATCCATGCATGGGGTTTCTGAAGGTGATGTAGTTTCAAGTATTGACAGTTTGTGCCTCTGCTCCAGGAAACGACGGGAAAAGGACAAGTCGAGTGTGATGACACTGGTGTGCAAGAAGGCCCCGCCGGGACACCGTACACGCTGTAGCGAGGATGAAATCCTTGTTGCAGTGGAAAGTGACACTAACAGGGTTCTGCATTATCAAAAGGCGTACCAACAAAACAAGTTCCATATACCAGTGGTAAGTTGTGAAGATCATTTAGCTTATTGTTTTGTAGCTAATAGGTTGCTACTATGTTATTAAGTTTTATATACATGATGTTTTATTCATTTGTTGGTTTGATGATGTTAACTAGTCTGTAGTAAAAGAGCGGAAGGTCTGTGGTTCAATCCCCTACCCACCTCCAAGGTCTTGTGAGTGATCGAGTATGGTTTTACGCCACTTTTAGCAATATTCCAGCAATATCACGGTGCGGGACACCAGAAATGGGATTCACACATTGTACCCATGTAGGGAATTGAACCCTGGTCTTCGGCGTGACGAGCGAATGCTTTAACCACCAGGCTACCTGACAACCCCTTCCAAGGTCTAGTGGCTGGAGTGTCTGCCCAGAGAGCAGAAGGTTCATTTGTTTGTTTGATGATGTCAACTAGTCTGTAATAAAAGAACAGAAGGTTGGTGGTTCGATACCCTGCCCGCCTCCAAGGTCCAGTGGCTAGAAGCATCTGCCAGAGAGCAGAAGGTTCATCTGTTGGTTTGATGATGTCAACTAGTCTGTAATAAAAGAGCAGAAGGCCGGGGGTTCCATCCCCTGACCCCCTCCGTGGCCTAGTGGAGAGCAGAAGGCCGGGGGTTCCATCCCCTGACCCCCTCCGTGGCCTAGTGGAGAGCAGAAAGCCGGGGGTTCCATCCCCTGACCCCCTCCGTGGCCTAGTGGAGAGCAGAAGGTAGGGGGTTCCATCCCCTGACCCCCTCCGTGGCCTAGTGGAGAGCAGAAGGTAGGGGGTTCCATCCCCTGACTCCCTCCGTGGCCTAGTGGAGAGCAGAAAGCCGGGGGTTCCATCCCCTGACCCCCTCCGTGGCCTAGTGGAGAGCAGAAGGTAGGGGGTTCCATCCCCTGACCCCCTCCGTGGCCTAGTGGAGAGCAGAAAGCCGGGGGTTCCATCCCCTGACCCCCTCCGTGGCCTAGTGGAGAGCAGAAGGTAGGGGGTTCCATCCCCTGACCCCCTCCGTGGCCTAGTGGAGAGCAGAAGGTAGGGGGTTCCATCCCCTGACTCCCTCCGTGACCTAGTGGAGAGCAGAAGGTAGGGGGTTCCATCCCCTGACCCCCTCTGTGGCCTAGTGGAGAGCAGAAGGTAGGGGGTTCCATCCCCTGACCCCCTCCGTGGCCTAGTGGAGAGCAGAAGGTAGGGGGTTCCATCCCCTGACTCCCTCCGTGGCCTAGTGGAGAGCAGAAAGCCGGGGGTTCCATCCCCTGACCCCCTCCGTGGCCTAGTGGAGAGCAGAAGGTAGGGGGTTCCATCCCCTGACCCCCTCCGTGGCCTAGTGGAGAGCAGAAAGCCGGGGGTTCCATCCCCTGACCCCCTCCGTGGCCTAGTGGAGAGCAGAAGGTAGGGGGTTCCATCCCCTGACTCCCTCCGTGGCCTAGTGGAGAGCAGAAGGTAGGGGGTTCCATCCCCTGACCCCCTCCGTGGCCTAGTGGAGAGCAGAAGGTAGGGGGTTCCATCCCCTGACTCCCTCCGTGGCCTAGTGGAGAGCAGAAAGCCGGGGGTTCCATCCCCTGACCCCCTCTGTGGCCTAGTGGAGAGCAGAAGGTAGGGGGTTCCATCCCCTGACCCCCTCCGTGACCTAGTGGAGAGCAGAAGGTAGGGGGTTCCATCCCCTGACCCCCTCCGTGGCCTAGTGGAGAGCAGAAGGTAGGGGGTTCCATCCCCTGACCCCCTCCGTGACCTAGTGGAGAGCAGAAGGTAGGGGGTTCCATCCCCTGACCCCCTCCGTGGCCTAGTGGAGAGCAGAAAGCCGGGGGTTCCATCCCCTGACCCCCTCCGTGGCCTAGTGGAGAGCAGAAAGCCGGGGGTTCCATCCCCTGACCCCCTCCGTGGCCTAGTGGAGAGCAGAAGGTAGGGGGTTCCATCCCCTGACTCCCTCCGTGGCCTAGTGGAGAGCAGAAGGTAGGGGGTTCCATCCCCTGACCCCCTCCGTGGCCTAGTGGAGAGCAGAAGGTAGGGGGTTCCATCCCCTGACCCCCTCCGTGGCCTAGTGGAGAGCAGAAGGTAGGGGGTTCCATCCCCTGACCCCCTCCGTGGCCTAGTGGAGAGCAGAAGGTAGGGGGTTCCATCCCCTGACCCCCTCCGTGGCCTAGTGGAGAGCAGAAGGTAGGGGGTTCCATCCCCTGACCCCCTCCGTGGCCTAGTGGAGAGCAGAAGGTAGGGGGTTCCATCCCCTGACTCCCTCCGTGGCCTAGTGGAGAGCAGAAGGTAGGGGGTTCCATCCCCTGACCCCCTCCGTGGCCTAGTGGAGAGCAGAAGGTAGGGGGTTCCATCCCCTGACCCCCTCCGTGGCCTAGTGGAGAGCAGAAGGTAGGGGGTTCCATCCCCTGACCCCCTCCGTGACCTAGTGGAGAGCAGAAGGTAGGGGGTTCCATCCCCGACCCCCTCTGTGGCCTAGTGGAGAGCAGAAAGCCGGGGGTTTGATCTCCTGACCCCCTCTGTGGCCTAGTGGAGAGCAGAAGGTAGGGGGTTCCATCCCCTGACTCCCTCCGTGGCCTAGTGGAGAGCAGAAGGTAGGGGGTTCCATCCCCTGACCCCCTCCGTGGCCTAGTGGAGAGCAGAAGGTAGGGGGTTCCATCCCCTGACTCCCTCCGTGGCCTAGTGGAGAGCAGAAGGTAGGGGGTTCCATCCCCTGACCCCCTCCGTGGCCTAGTGGAGAGCAGAAGGTAGGGGGTTCCATCCCCTGACCCCCTCCGTGACCTAGTGGAGAGCAGAAGGTAGGGGGTTCCATCCCCTGACCCCCTCTGTGGCCTAGTGGAGAGCAGAAAGCCGGGGGTTTGATCTCCTGACCCCCTCTGTGGCCTAGTGGAGAGCAGAAGGTAGGGGGTTCCATCCCCTGACTCCCTCCGTGGCCTAGTGGAGAGCAGAAGGTAGGGGGTTCCATCCCCTGACCCCCTCCGTGGCCTAGTGGAGAGCAGAAGGTAGGGGGTTCCATCCCCTGACTCCCTCTGTGGCCTAGTGGAGAGCAGAAGGTAGGGGGTTCCATCCCCTGACCCCCTCTGTGGCCTAGTGGAGAGCAGAAGGTAGGGGGTTCCATCCCCTGACTCCCTCCGTGGCCTAGTGGAGAGCAGAAGGTAGGGGGTTCCATCCCCTGACCCCCTCTGTGGCCTAGTGGAGAGCAGAAGGTAGGGGGTTCCATCCCCTGACTCCCTCCGTGGCCTAGTGGAGAGCAGAAGGTAGGGGGTTCCATCCCCTGACTCCCTCCGTGGCCTAGTGGAGAGCAGAAGGTAGGGGGTTCCATCCCCTGACTCCCTCCGTGGCCTAGTGGAGAGCAGAAGGTAGGGGGTTCCATCCCCTGACTCCCTCCGTGGCCTAGTGGAGAGCAGAAGGTAGGGGGTTCCATCCCCTGACCCCCTCCGTGACCTAGTGGAGAGCAGAAGGTAGGGGGTTCCATCCCCTGACCCCCTCCGTGACCTAGTGGAGAGCAGAAGGTAGGGGGTTCCATCCCCTGACCCCCTCCGTGGCCTAGTGGAGAGCAGAAAGCCGGGGGTTCCATCCCCTGACCCCCTCTGTGGCCTAGTGGAGAGCAGAAAGCCGGGGGTTTGATCTCCTGACCCCCTCCGTGGCCTAGTGGAGAGCAGAAGGTAGGGGGTTCCATCCCCTGACTCCCTCCGTGGCCTAGTGGAGAGCAGAAGGTAGGGGGTTCCATCCCCTGACCCCCTCCGTGACCTAGTGGAGAGCAGAAGGTAGGGGGTTCCATCCCCTGACCCCCTCTGTGACCTAGTGGAGAGCAGAAGGTAGGGGGTTCCATCCCCTGACCCCCTCTGTGGCCTAGTGGAGAGCAGAAAGCCGGGGGTTTGATCTCCTGACCCCCTCCGTGGCCTAGTGGAGAGCAGAAAGCCGGGGGTTCCATCCCCTGACCCCCTCCGTGGCCTAGTGGAGAGCAGAAGGTAGGGGGTTCCATCCCCTGACCCCCTCCGTGGCCTAGTGGAGAGCAGAAAGCCGGGGGTTCCATCCCCTGACTCCCTCCGTGGCCTAGTGGAGAGCAGAAAGCCGGGGGTTCCATCCCCTGACCCCCTCCGTGGCCTAGTGGAGAGCAGAAAGCCGGGGGTTCCATCCCCTGACCCCCTCCGTGGCCTAGTGGAGAGCAGAAAGCCGGGGGTTCCATCCCCTGACTCCCTCCGTGACCTAGTGGAGAGCAGAAGGTAGGGGGTTCCATCCCCTGACCCCCTCCGTGACCTAGTGGAGAGCAGAAAGCCGGGGGTTCCATCCCCTGACCCCCTCCGTGGCCTAGTGGAGAGCAGAAGGTAGGGGGTTCCATCCCCTGACTCCCTCCGTGGCCTAGTGGAGAGCAGAAGGTAGGGGGTTCCATCCCCTGACCCCCTCCGTGGCCTAGTGGAGAGCAGAAGGTAGGGGGTTCCATCCCCTGACTCCCTCCGTGGCCTAGTGGAGAGCAGAAGGTAGGGGGTTCCATCCCCTGACCCCCTCCGTGGCCTAGTGGAGAGCAGAAGGTAGGGGGTTCCATCCCCTGACCCCCTCCGTGGCCTAGTGGAGAGCAGAAGGTAGGGGGTTCCATCCCCTGACCCCCTCCGTGGCCTAGTGGAGAGCAGAAGGTAGGGGGTTCCATCCCCTGACCCCCTCCGTGGCCTAGTGGAGAGCAGAAGGTAGGGGGTTCCATCCCCTGACTCCCTCCGTGGCCTAGTGGAGAGCAGAAGGTAGGGGGTTCCATCCCCTGACCCCCTCCGTGGCCTAGTGGAGAGCAGAAGGTAGGGGGTTCCATCCCCTGACCCCCTCCGTGGCCTAGTGGAGAGCAGAAGGTAGGGGGTTCCATCCCCTGACTCCCTCCGTGGCCTAGTGGAGAGCAGAAGGTAGGGGGTTCCATCCCCTGACCCCCTCCGTGACCTAGTGGAGAGCAGAAGGTAGGGGGTTCCATCCCCTGACTCCCTCCGTGACCTAGTGGAGAGCAGAAGGTAGGGGGTTCCATCCCCTGACCCCCTCCGTGACCTAGTGGAGAGCAGAAGGTAGGGGGTTCCATCCCCTGACCCCCTCTGTGGCCTAGTGGAGAGCAGAAAGCCGGGGGTTTGATCTCCTGACCCCCTCCGTGGCCTAGTGGAGAGCAGAAAGCCGGGGGTTTGATCTCCTGACCCCCTCTGTGGCCTAGTGGAGAGCAGAAAGCCGGGGGTTTGATCTCCTGACCCCCTCTGTGGCCTAGTGGAGAGCAGAAAGCCGGGGGTTTGATCTCCTGACCCCCTCTGTGGCCTAGTGGAGAGCAGAAAGCCGGGGGTTCCATCCCCTGACTCCCTCCGTGGCCTAGTGGAGAGCAGAAAGCCGGGGGTTTGATCCCCTGACCCCCTCCGTGGCCTAGTGTAGAGCAGAAGGCCAAGGGTTTGATCCCCTGACCCCCTCTGTGACCTAGTGGAGAGCAGAAGGCCAAGGGTTTGATCCCCTGACCCCCTCCGTGGCCTAGTGGAGAGCAGAAAGCCGGGGGTTTGATCCCCTGACCCCCTCTGTGGCCTAGTGTAGAGCAGAAGGTAGGGGGTTTGATCCCCTGACCCCCTCTGTGGCCTAGTGGAGAGCAGAAGGCCGGGGGTTTGATCCCCTGACCCCCTCCGTGACCTAGTGGAGAGCAGAAGGCCAAGGGTTCGATCCCCTGACCCCCTCTGTGGCCTAGTGGAGAGCAGAAGGCCGGGGGTTCGATCCCCTGACCCCCTCTGTGGCCTAGTGGAGAGCAGAAGGCCAAGGGTTTGATCTCCTGACCCCCTCTGTGGCCTAGTGTAGAGCAGAAGGCCGGGGGTTCGGTCCCCTGACCCCCTCTGTGGCCTAGTGGAGAGCAGAAGGCCGGGGGTTCCATCCCCTGATCCCTTCTGTGACCTAGTGGAGAGCAGAAGGCCGGGGGTTCCATCCCCAGCAGCATCATACCTAAAGACGTAAAATGATGTTACTTGTTGTTGCCCTGAAAGGTGCTCAGAATTTAGGCGATAAAACAAGGATTGGTCGGCGCTGAGTTAGTATTGTGTGTGTGAGTGGAGTATTCATGGAATGATGTCTCCCTGGGATCGTGCAGACTATCACAAGCAGCCACACATGTGCACACACATGTGAACACACATGAACACATGCATTCATGTCACTGTATAAGTGAAATAACCTTGAACATAACTGAACCCCATTTCACCTCACATCAACTGTATTGTTAATATAAACACTTCATTTCAGTACTTTCCTAGATGAATGCCTTAATGCTTGTTTCTGCTGTTGACAGAGTGTGTTTGTGGAGCACACGGACGTAGATGTGCGGTATGACATGCTAGATTCCCAGGTGTGCATCTGCACACCCCTCGTACCACAACTCTACACAGACAACTTTGACTACCAATCTCGGGATGACTTTGTCCGCGGAATTCTCATAAGTGAAGAGGTAAGCAAGTTGGATAATCAGTACGATCTGGGTGTGAAGTTCGTAAGATATCTACCCTATTGCCCCTTGGTGTAAGAGGAGACTGAATTGAATTGAATTGGTGACGTGTAGGATGTTCATAATATCAACCACTGGTTGTCTGGTCCAGACAGGCTGCCTTCATGTATGTGGAATATTGTCGTCTGCTGCTTTACAAACAAGACTCTCTGTTTTTTTTAGTTTAGTACTCCATAAACACAAAAACATACTGAAATAAGTTCTAATAAATAGATATGTCAACAATCAAAAATTCTCAGACTGCATATTTATTCCTCCACACCACACATGAAGATCCGGGTTAGAATAGGACTTCAGCATGTTCAGCATCCCATGCTTGTCATTAAAGGCAACCATGCTTGTCATAAGAGGCGACTAACGGTACCGGATGGTCAGGCTCGCATGGATCAATGCTCATGATGTCAATCACTTGATTGTCTGGTCAAGAGTCAATTATTTTCAGTACACCTCCATATAGCTGGAATGTTCCTGACTGCTGCGTTAAACAACAAACAAACAAATCTTTCACACAAAACTATGAAATCTGCGACATTGTTCAGCACAATATGCAACACTAGCCCCGTCTAGTCTCTTATCAACCAATCAGGAAACAAGACATTTAGAAGGTCTAAAGTTTTGGTTTTTTTTACACATGAACACGAAAACAATTGCTTGGTTAGCAAATGAAATGCCACAGAATCACTGATGGAAGTACCGAAAAAATGGAGTCGAAGACTGAAGTTGAAATACAGGTTTTTGTCGGACATGTGTATCTCCTGAATTGATGTATGTATACATCCTGTATGTAATTTTCAAGGGTTTTCTACCTCTGTTACAGATTCTGGGAAACACAATTCACCTGGCTGTTGTTAGGGATGAGTATGCTGCTCGAATTTCCAACCTGCAGATGTATGATGCAGTCAGGTGAGTTGTTTAATTGGAAAAATCCACTTTCAGTATGACTACACAGTAGTACACTGGCCTGAAAACATTAAAAAACAGTAGTAGCCGTGACAACTTCTTTATTATACAGACACAATGTTTCAGGGCTACTTCTTGAAACGTTGTGTCTGTAACACACTGGTAAAATAAAGAAGTTGTTATAGTCACCTGATGAAGGGCAAGAAGATGCCCTGAAACGTTGTCTGTATTGGAAAGAAGATGTTATCCCTAAGCGGAGCTCGATTTAGCTGTATAAAACATGCACCACTGCAACCTATTATTGAAAAATGCAATGTCATATTTATGTCTACATGCACGAAATGCATGTCCAAAAAAATTCAAAGTTGTATCTGACTAACCCCTACTTGTCCATACAACATCCATCTTTGAACAAACTTCATGTCCTTAAGCTTTATTTAGCATACTACATCACTAATTGCTGTGTTTTGTGTAATTCTTGACACATGACACAGTCACCAGAGATCTGAGATTGTACTTATTTAAACTAGTTTATGCATCTGTTTTTCAACTTTGATAAATTGGGGGACCAGGGTGCAAGCTGGTTTAGTCTGGTGCTGCTAGCATTTCATGTCAACATGCATCTGGACTGGGTTAAATATAGTTCCTTAAATCGAGCCCTGATAATACTTGTCATGGTTACATCCAACTTCTAAATGGGTACGAGACTCCCAGAGGTAATGTTATTCACAACCTACACCTGTCATGTGTTTCAGCCTTGACGTGATGAATCGCTGGACGTATCCCCTGGTGCCTGATGGCTACATGACATGCCTGGGCCGTGACGTCATGTCGTACGGGCGACACAATGTGTATCTCAGTAAAGACATCACATTAGCCAGGTAGGATTTGTTTGTTTGTTGTTTGTTTAACGCCGCACTCAGCAATATTTCAGCCATATGACAGCGGCCTGTAAATAATCGAGTCTGGACCAGACAACCCAGTGATTGACATCATGAGCATCAATCATGCAATTTGGATATGATGGCATGCATCAACCAAATCAGCGAGCCTGACCACCCAATCCCGTTAGTCGCCTCTTACCTTAAAGTTATACTGTGTTGTTTTGTGTAGTGTAAGCATGGTAAGTTGTGTCAATGATAGGATTCTGCTGGCTGTAAGGTTATACTGTGTTGTTTTGTGTAGTGTAAGCGTGGTAAGTTGTGTCATTGATAGGATTCTGCTAGCTGTAAAGTTATACTGTGCTGTTTTCATTGCAGAGGCTGTGTCTTGGCCGAGAACGTTGTGATTGGAAGCGGGACTTCAGTTGGGAATAATACAAACATAAGCAACTCGGTTATAGGAAAAAACTGTCAGATAGGTCAGTGACACTAGATGAACATAACACTACCAGTATTGTTTGTATACAGTGTGGGGGCGGTCGGGTAGCCTAGTGGTTGAAGTGTTCGCTCGTCACGCCGAAGACCCGGGTTCGATTCCCGACATGGGTACAATGTGTGAAGCCCATTTCTGGTGTCCCCTGCCGTGATATTGCTGGAATATTGCTAAAAACGGCGTAAAACCATACTCGCTCGCTCGCTGTATACAGTATGTGATAACATCTGAACTACCATGATGTCGGTGCTGCTATCGGTGTGTATGCCGGCCATGTTTGCTCGCTGCTTCCAATGTGGCCATATGTGACATTTTCCCGAGTCATATGAGTTAATTGACTATAAAAGTCCAGTTTCAACCCTTGCCTAACTAGACTGGAATTATGGAGTTATATTTTGGCTGGACTAACGAGTCTATGCATAGTCCAATCAAAATCGCGCAACGAAATCGAAATCCGGTTCGTAAACTGTCGTGCTGATTTCGGTCGATTGCAGGATTTGCAAAGCATGTGCACCGCTAATTCATTGTCAACAGACATTTTTCAAATCTTTTCATGATTCTAAACAAGGTGCTCACGTGATTTGATGCAATTTGCGATGTAAGACCCGTTTTATCACAATATAGATCTTGATTATCGTCTTGACTGGCCGGCGCCAATTTGTTTGAATCAAATGCCAGTGATACAGAGAGTAGGAATCTGATTGGTCCAGAGGAGAGGTTTAGAAGAGACATAACTCGTAATAACCACTGGTGGCGCTACGATCGAACCCAGGAATTCCAGCCTAGTTCGGCAAGGGTGGAAACTGGACTTTTAAAGTCTGTTAACTCTCTTGCCTCGGGAAGATGAAAGATATAAAGTAGAGAGGTGGAATCTGATTAGTCCAAAGGAGAGGCTTAGAAGGGACATAACTCGTAATAACCTCTGGTGGCGCTCTGGTCGAGCCCAGGAATTCCAGCCTAGTTCGGCAATTAAAGCCTAGTTAGTAAATTAAAACAATTAATTTGGTAGCATTTCATTTTAATTGATGTATAAAACATACTAGACACGAATGGAATTGACCCTAGTTTTTTATATTTATATTTTGTTTTACACACGCCAGCACAAAAGGTTATTGAAAATAGTTGATTTTTAAATGTTATCAAAATGTATGTATATGTTATATTGGGCAGCTGGTGTACCTTGCACAGTATTTAGTCACTATATCATGTTATACAAGATGTGAGGACTGATGTTTTGTTGACAGGTGAGAATGTAAAGATAGCTGGCAGCTACCTGTGGGATGGGGTGGTCGTGGAGGACAACTGTGTCATCGAGACAGCCCTCCTCTGCAGCAATGTCAGCGTCCACAAGGAAGTTACAATCCAACCTGGAGCCGTCCTTGCGTGGGAGGTGAGTGGGAAGGCAGTCACCCATCCATCCAGGGATGGTCCAAGGGTGGGCAGGGTGGTCCTATCCATCTAGGGGTGGTCCTAGAGTGGGTCATTATCCATCCAATGCTGGTCCTAGAGTGGGCGGGGCAGGGCAGGCACCATCCATACAGGGATGGTCCAAGGGTGGGAGGGATGGTCATATCCATCTAGGGGTGGTCCTAGAGTGGGTCATCATCCATCCAATGCTGGTCCTAGAGTTTGCAGGGCAGGGCAGGCACCATCTATCCAATGCTGGCCCTAGAGTGGGTGGGGCAGGGCAGGCACCATCCATCCAAGGCTGGTCCTAGAGTGGGCAGGGCAGGGCAGGCACCATCCATCCAAGGCTGGTCCTAGAGTGTGCAGGGCAGGGCAAGCACCATCCATCCAAGGCTGGTCCTAGAGTGGGCAGGGCAGGGCAGGCACCATCCATCCAAGGCTGGTCCTAGAGTGTGCAGGGCAGGGCAAGCACCATCCATCCAAGGCTGGTCCTAGAGTGTGCAGGGCAGGGCAAGCACCATCCATCCAAGGCTGGTCCTAGAGTGGGCGGGGCAGGGCAGGCACCATCCATCCAAGGCTGGTCCTAGAGTGGGCGGGGCAGTCATCGATCCAGGGGTGGTCCAAGGATGGGAGGGCCCATACTTATGACTTATGATGTCCACGGTGTCCGTGTCATGTTGGATATTTATTTATTTTAACACACACTAGCTTAAAATACTGAAGTGAAAATCCTGAAGGGCGCCAACATCTGACTTGATTCTAAAAGTAATCAAATTTTATATATATGTTCCCAGGACATATTTTTGGATCTGATTGCTTCAATGGGACAGCGATGCCAGTCAGTTTTGGACTCTAATGGTGGTCATACAAGATATTGAGAACAGATGACCTTCACCTTGAAAATCTACTGTTCCATGTGTGCCATATGGAACATGGGTCAATGAAAATGATGCGTGCCAATTTTGAACAACCGATTACTATTTGTTGATTTTATTTATATAATATACAAAGTATACATCTAAAATCAAATTTGCGTTTTTTTATGTAGAGATTATGTGTTATATTAGGCACGGGCATGGGCAAAGGTTGGTTGGTCAGAACACCAATCTGTAGTACTGTTGTTTGCCCTGCAGGTGAAAGTCGGACCCTCCGTGACTCTGCCAGCTGGTTGTCAGCTGATCAGTAAGCCTCAGGTGGATGAATTTGCTGATGAAGAGGAAACTCCCCCGGAGCCTGGTAGTAAAACAATTCCTTCTTCCATACTGCCGTTTCACTAAACCATCTTTATATTTTAGTGTGAACAAGTATCATGCTACAAAGTATGCCTATTAGAATAAGAATGTTTTGTGTGAGAGTGTTCATTCATTTTTTGAGAACAAAATCTATTTGTTTCTGTATCATGGAATATTTGTTTGAATAGTTTTAGATGTAAAACAATCACATTATTTCATAATGATTACTTTGCCAATATGTTAGTTTGTCTACTATGGAGTAAGGAAGTGAGTATGGTTTTATGCCGCTTTTAGCAATATTCCAGCAATATCACGTGGGGGACACCAGAAATGGACTTCACACATTGTTGTGAATTGACCCAAGTCTTCGGGATGACAAGCAAACCCCATTCCCAGTAGGCTGCCGACCATCCACTTTATAAGACTGAAAAGAAGTACGACTCATACGTTCCTCACTAAATTATCTCCCCTCCTCCACCACACTGATTGTGTTTAAAACATCTGAAAATAAATAATAGCACCAACTCCGGCACTGCATCATACAGCAGATAGTCAGACTTCAAGAACCCAGTTCTTATTGTATGGTGACGACCTATCCCTCACCCCCAGGGCACATCCATACTCAGGTGAGCTAACTGACTTTCAGATCCAACGAACTAAGTTGCCAGGCCCTACAGAATTTATTATCTCTAGAGGTTACCATGGTTACGGTTAATAATCAAATTTGAAAAAGGGATCTGACCTTATTTCTTTATATATTGTTCAATAAAAGATGTAATCCCAATGATAATTAGAACAGTTCCCCAGCAACCCGAATTTGGAACAGAAGGCCTGGTTTGTTGACGAAGTTGATCACGTGGCATTGTTCCCAAGCGGCATCCATCACTGGAAATATCAATCATTGGATTGTCAGGACTCATTTATTTACAGGCTGCCATTATATTGCTGGAATACTGCTGAGTGTGGCATTAAACCAAAAAAATACAAAACAGAGATGTAATTGTAAATATCGTGTTTCCCTAGATGTAACAACAGAGTTTGGAAGTCAGAGCAAAGCATTTGTGTACCGAGCAAGCTGTGACTCGGATGATGAGGATGAGGATTTGGTCCAGGACATGTGGGGGCTCACTGTCCACTCTGAGGAGGAGGACGACGACATCAGCAGCATCGACAGCGACGTCACGGACCAGGACGACATTTCTCCCTCGGGCAGCCCGATACCAGACGACGCTGGAAGTGAGTGAATCATTGATATGTGTTATTTGTGGTACACCATGCGTATCATCATGTTTAGGATGCGATATTGTATTCTTTCCGTTCATATTTTGCATCCCTTTAACTGATACAAAACAATAGATTACATTTGACTGATGTTAGGTTGTTTTGTATTTGCTTGATATGTGTGCGAATTGAGTGTGATGTGTGTACTTGGTGAATGTGTGTGATATATGTGTAAAGTGTGTGTATGATGTGTGTAATATATATGTATGTGTATGGAATAAACATTCCATAAGCGTTTATTAGGAATAAACGTATGTTGTGAACCTTGGCAAGCTAAATACATAGTGTTTATTCCTAATAAAGGATATTTACCATCCCCAAACACACAAGTGTGATAATCTCTTTATCGCATAATGTCATTCTTCAATTTTGTGCTCGAAAACATTACCTAAACATTGCGAGTTTTCCTGGAATGTGCACATTAATATATATTAAGTCAGAAGGTAAGGAATGTGTCAGTCAGACAGTGACAACAGTCAAAACAGTCTTGTCAAAACGTTACGAAGTGCAGTCAGATGTACACACAGCCACAAAATGAAACAAGGTAACAATTCGGACATATTTTGGTCAAATTCAACTGTTTTAATTTGGGGAAAAGGTTCCAAACCGCAGAGGTCTACAAGCACAGATGTGGAAACTCATCCCGCTAGGCTAGTGTCCTCGCTAAATTGTTTCGCAATTTTTGTCTCCAAAATTGCCAAAACTTCTGAAATGACTCCGGTAGAGGCAGTTAGACACTGATTTTCAGTAAGTAAGACCTTTCTTTTTATGATGATATCCGAGTAGTTTCTCCAGATTCCCTATGGTCATTCTGTGAATAGGTTGGTGTGTAATATGGTCAGAATGTGTCTTTATTTGGGGAATCATATATAGTTGAATGAACCCACTTATCTGGAACTCCTGGTGACCAGAGCAGCAGTTTGACTAACCCAGGGCTCAACTCATCACATGATCTTATTACCGTCTGACCAATCAACATTTTCCAACAATGGGGTCAGATTACAAGACAGCATGGGTCCACTGAACTCTCTGTTAATTGAATGTTGACTGTTGTGTACCTGCTGTTTGTGAACTGATGTCACACCCTGAACGTGTCAATACTTGTGCTATAGTTTGTCTTACCAATCAACATTTTCCAGCAATGCGGTCAGATTACAAGACAGCATGGATCCACTGAACTCTCTGTTAATTGAATGTTGACTGTTGTGTACCTGCTGTTTGTGAACTGATGTCACAACCTGAACGTGTCAATACTCGTGCTATAGTTTGTCAGGTTCAAACCAAAATCTTAAATCTGCCCCAAGCGCAATCTGCCTCTTGAAGAGCAGAAGGTCGGGGGTTTGATTGGTGGCTTTGTCATTCCAAAACAAGTTTGATAAATGGTATTTGTTGTTACCCTGCCTAGCTGCTCAGCATTAAGGGGCTGAAAAAAGGAATGGTCGGCTCGGAGTCAGCATACTGTGTCTGAGTGGGGTATTCATGTTAAACTGCGGCATGGTATCTCAGCGAGCTAGCATTATAGAATTGGAATAAGTTGGGACAAGCACAAGCAGCCACAGAAACACACACACGCGTGCATGCATGTTGCTATATGAGTGCAGTAATCTTGGATGGGACATTAAACCCCATTTCACCTCACCTCACCTCACCTCACCTCACCTCACCTCACCTCACCTCACCTCACCTCACCTCACCAAACTCAATTAACATCCGATATGTGTTCTCATGAAGTGACTTGAAATTCTCCTTGTTATAATACTCTATGTTGTCTTCTTGTCTTGTCTTCTCCATGTTAGTGATCAGCTTGTATATTGAAGATTACTGACTCTTGTAGTCTTAAAACAAATGGAGGCCCTGTACAAATATCTGTTCAGAGAGTTGCATCCCTTAGTCATGTCAGGATCTGATGATATCCTTGTTCTGTCGACAGTGAACACCACACCACTGCTCATGATTGTCCCTGAATGGTAAATGTTCATGATGTTGGGTCAGTGTCACAAGTCACTAACATGCCAGGATAGCACTGGAATAATAGTAATGATAATGATAACAATAATAATCAGTGTTTGCCCGGACACGGAAGGGCCAGTTGTCAAAGTAGGCAGGACTTGCTGTGCAGCCTTGCCTCCCTTAGGCATGCCAGAAGTCTATGATGGTGGGTTCAAATCTCCAGGATCCAGGATTTTCTCTTCCCCCCCCCAATGTCTGTTTGTTTGTTTTATTTGTTTGTTGTTTAACTCAGCAATATACGAGCATCTGTAAATAATTGAGTCAATGCATCAACCAAGTCAGCGAGCCTGACCACGCGATCCCATTAGTCGCCTCTTATGACAAGCATAGTTGCCTATTACGGCAAGCATGGGTTGCTGAAGGCCTATTCTACCCCGGATCTTCACGGGTCTAGATTTATCAGCATAATACTCCTTGGGAAAATCAATGGAACGTTTCTTGTGGCTTTGTCAAAAGTTGGAGAAGAAAAGAACATAGATTTCATTGTTACTATGGTTACTATGTGGACAAGACATTTGAATTCAAATTGGCATTTGTAACAGGATTATTTTGAAAGTTGATATTGGATATTATATCTTCTTCTGCTTTAAGTTGTATAATTTTCTTTTTCTTTTTCCTGAGGTCATGTTTGACATGTTAGCTTGGAATGTAATATTGTTGAATTAGCCGTGTAACGTTAAAGTGTTATGATATTTCTTTGATAGGACAAATATGGAAAGGATATTTACTGTTTCAAAAACAAGGATTTCTCACTTAATTTATTTATTGCAAGTACTCAGTTTGTATGGTAACACAAAGAAACCAATAGACTTTGGGTTCACAAAAGCTTGAAAATGCCATTAATTTGGCAGTTTGGCAAAGGCTTTTTATCAAACTTTAAGGCCCTTTTAACACATTCAAGTCTTTGTCTAAAATATTTCTGACTTTAGAGTGAGTGAGTGAGTATGGTTTTACACCGCTTTTAGCAATATTCCAGCAATATCACGGCGGGGGACACCAGAAGCTGACTTTAAAGATAATCTATTGTATCCTACACAACAAAGTATACGTGTACATGTCAGCAGGTTTGTCAGCACCATACCCGTGCTCGTGGTTTTCACCAAAGTGAGACCTGCATATCGCTTCTGACTTTCCTTCTCCCGACTGCCTCCCTGGTCTAGTGGTAGAGCGTACGCCCGGAGAGCGGAAGGTCAGGAGTCGATCTCAGCCACTTGATACCAAAAGACTTTAAAAGACGGTACTTGTTGTTACCCTGTCTGGAAATCGGCATAAAGGGGCTAAAACAAGGACAGGTCGTCTCGGAGTCGGTATACTATGTCAGAGTGGGGTATTCATGTTAAACTGTGGCATGGTATTTCAGTGGGCTAGCACCATAAAATCGGTATTAGTCGGGACTAGTAAAAGCACACGCATGTACACACGCACGCACGCACGCACGCACGCACGCACGCACGCGCACGTGTGTGCATGCACATTGCTATATAAGTGCAATAATCTTGGATGGGACATTAAACCCAGGTGTTTTATTCATTTGAATTGTCAAATGTACCACGATAATATTGTGGATTTGCATCCAAAAGTGATCACTGCTAAACACTGTTTTAGTGAACACTTCTGGTCATGGAAATATTAGTTAATGGTAGAAGCATTATGATAGAACCAGTAGTCAAATGATCGCCATGTTGATAGTTGTGTCAGTGAGATTAATAGGAGAACTTTAACATTCTTAGTAACTGTGATAGACCATAATATAATTGTTTGTTGATGATAGTAGCACTAATTATTGTGCCTCGTTAAATACGAATGTGCATACTGTGTTAATACACAAAACAAATTGCTAGCTTCACCAGTCAAATGCTTTGAGGCACTTGCAGTTTATTTATTAGCACATAATTGAAAGACATCGGTCCACGAGACTCCTTGAAACAATTGATAACCTGGGTATGCCATGCTTGTTGTGACCAACATACCCTGGAGCTTGAACATATTCGTTTGTTGAGAGGATTGCACGTCCGTCACGTTTTTTGGTGTTCTGTTTCAAGCCTTGATGCATGGTGCCGCCGGTGTTTGCTTCTTGTGGCTGATGTTCCTCCTTCGTCACCTTCCTCTTCTCATCTTCCTCGGGCTCATTCTCAGCTTCCTTTCGGTCACCATGGAAACAGTCATTCTGCTGAACAATTCTTGGAATTTGTTTGGTTGTTAGTGTGGTGATGTGTTCAGACCTCGTTTGTGTGTTCAGTCTTGTGAAGTGAATGAACAAGGGGATGTCTCACAGTGTGTTGCGTCAAGATTGGTATGGAGGATGTCATAAGATTGTCAGAATGTGGTTGCCATGGTTACACTGTTTTGAGAGATGACTATTGCCATGACAACAGTTGCAGGGTAAGATGTGACTTTTTTCTCTGTTTTTTTACATGTTGGTTAATTTGGTATGGACCCATAATAGTATCATAGATAAGTGATAAGTATGTCTGATACATCTTCACTTTTCATCACTGATCATACTAATAACTTGATATAGATTTTGAAGAGTGTCTTGCAAATGAGTATTGAAAAAAACTTATGTTGAGGTGTCAAATATCATGGGGACACAGGTGGCCGAATTGTCTAAGGCACCACAATGCGATGTCCAGAGTGGTGTCCCTTGGGTAGACCAGGAACCTGTGACTTGGGGTATGAATCCCAGTTCGCGCCGATATTTCTAGGTTTGTCAGTACCAAACAAGTGCTCGCGAGTTTCATCAAGGAGGTAAACATTGGGCTTTCCTCCCACATTAAGCTGACTCCGTGAAAAAAACTGTTCAAAGTGGAGTTAAACCCAGCTCACTAACATCAATCAGGTTATAATCTGAACATTAACATCTTGTGCTCTAATGATATAAATGTCCATCCAAAGAGAGAGGATTTAAGCTTTTGTACTTTTTCTGAACATGCTGAACATCTACAAATGCGCTATCCCTCAGACAAATGGAAATGTAGGTTGATTGTGTTGAGGGGGCTGGGGAGACTATAATGCCTAGACGTGTTGAGTGCTGTTTTAACAGTAAAAGGAACATACTAATACTGGACAGCTAAGTTTCTTCCTCCACAATATGATGATCGTACCGTTCGGGTCAGTGTTTGTAAGAGTTAGAATAGGTCTTCAGCAACCCATGCTTGCCGTAAAAGGCGACTATGCTTGTTGTAAGAGGCGACTAACGTGATCGGTTGGTCAGACTCGCTGACTTGGTTGATGCATGTCATCGTATCCAAGTTGCGTTGCTCGATGCTCATGATATCAATCACTGGACTGTCTGGTCCGGGCTCAATTATTTACAGACTGCCGTCATATAGCTGGAATATTGCTGAGTGCGGCGTTAAAGAACAAGTGAGTGAGGTGTTAAGCAACATACATACATACATACATACATACATACATACATACATACATACATACATACATACATACATACATACATACATACATACATACAAATAAACAAAACAGTGTAGTGAATCATGCAAATGAGTTTGTCAAAAAACAAAGGCAACATATAAATAAGCTGTGTGTTCAGATTGTTTTGAGGGGCCTTACATTACAATATAAACAGGATAAATAAAGTGAGAAATCCTAGTTTTGGAAATAGTAATTATCCTTTCGAACTTTGTCTTATCAAACAGACGATGTACTTTTTAATTCATGAGTATTGCTCGTGTTTGTTAGCGTCCATCCATGGTGTATGTTCTGTGTTTGTTTCAGATTTCTACTCCGAAGTGATCGACACCCTGATACGAGCCAAGGAAGATAATATCATCACAGATAACATTATACTGGAGATTAATTCTCTGAAGTAAGCAGTCTCTGTGTCATCCTTCATACTTCAACCAGGGGTGGCCCAGTCGTCTAAGGCGCAGCGATTCGCTGTGCAGAGTTGCGGCCCTTGGGCACGCCAGAAACCTATGATTGTGGGTTCGAATCCCGGTTCGCCCCGATTATGTTTCTAGGTTTGTCAGCACCATACCCGTGCTCGTGGGTTTCACCGAAGTGGTAAACGTCTGAGACCTGCATCACTTCGGGCTTTCCTCCCACATTAAGCTGACACGCCGTGATATAACTGGACACTGTTAAAAGCGGCGTTAAACCCAACTCACTCACTCACTCACTCCTCATTGATGTAACTCAGCCCGTGCACCATCACTAGCCCTCCCTGTTGGTTCTCCTGGTTAGAATTGGCCCCCAGCATCTGATGCTTGTCTGCCAAGGTGGGGCACAGGTGGCCCAGTTATCTAAGGTGCCGCAATTTGCTGTGCAGAGTTGCATCCCTTGGGCACGCCAGAAACCTATGTCATGGGTCCGAATTCCATTTCAACCCAATGTCAGCACCATACCCGTATTTGTGGGTTTCACCAAAGTGGTAAACGTCTGAGACCTGCATCACTTGAGGCTTTCCTCCCACATCAGCCTGACACACCGTGATGTAACTGGAATACTGGTGAAACTGGTGTTAAACCCAACTCACTCACTTACTCTTCAAGGTGACTTAAGGGTGGTCAGGTTAGGTGCTTAGATACTTTGATCAAAATATGATTTGGAATTTTTCATGTAACTATATCCGTGCAGATGTTGCTTGGTAATCTAAATCTAGTGGTAGAGCGTCCGCCCGGAGAACAGAAGGTGCGGGGTTCGCTCCCTGGCCGCGTCATACCAAAAGACGTTAAAAGATGGTACTTGTTGTTACCCCGTCTGGCGCCCAGCATTAAGGGGCTAAAACAAGGACTGGTCGGCTCGGAGCCAGTATACTGTATCTGAGTGGGGTATTCATGTTAACCTGCGGCATGGTATCTCAGTGAGCTAGCACTATAAATCGGCATCAGTCCGGACTAGTACAAGCAGCCACACAAACACACACACGTACATGCACGTCGCTATATAAGTGCAATAATCTTGGACGCGACGTTAAACCCCATTTCACCTCACCTGGTAATCTAATGCTAATGTATTTGACCTCAGACATGCCTACAACATTGCCATCAATGAAGTGCACCAGCTGGTGATGAAGGCACTGCTGTCCCTGCCCCTACAGGACACCAAGGCTGCGGAGGTCACCCAGGTGATGAAGATACTCAGACCGGTCAGTGGCCCTACTCACATATACTTTAAAAGAGCCCTCCATTGTATAGTTGATATAGCAGACCTGAGAGCAGAAGGTCAGTGGTTCGATCCCCACCCATGTCATACCAAAAGACGTTAAAAGATGATACTTGTTGTTTCCCTGCCTAGTGCTTGGGATGAAACAAGGACTGGTCGGCTCAGAGTCAGTATAGAGTCTGAGTGGAGTATTCATGTTAAACTGTAACATGGCATCTCAGTGGGCTAGCACCATAAAACAGGCAATAGTCGATCCCCGGCAGCGTCATCCCAAAAGACGTTAAAAGTTGGTACTTGTTGTTACCCTGTCTGGCGCTTGGCATTAATGGGATGAAACAAGGACTGGTCGGCTCAGAGTCAGTATAGAGTCTGAGTGGAGTATTCATGTTAAACTGTAACATGGCATCTCAGTGGGCTAGCACCATAAAACAGGCAATAGTCGATCCCCGGCAGCGCCATCCCAAAAGACGTTAAAAGATGGTACTTGTTGTTACCCTGTCTTGCCCTTGGCATTAATGGGAGGAAACAAGGACTGGTCGGCTCGGAGTCGGTATAGAGCAGACCCGTGAAGATCCGTGGTAGAATAGGTCTTCAGCAACAGATGCTTGCCGCAAAAGGCGACTATGTTTGTCGTAAGTGGCGACTTATGGGAAACTGATTCTACAACCTGCATCATTTGGTTTTTTTTATTCCAATTGATGCAGCTAAAGTCACAGTACCAAAACTCTGGCTGATGGAATGATTATAAAAACAATTTTCGCTCACTATTCTTGTTACCTGTTTTAATTTCATTTCAGTATTTGTCAAAACACAGTGCCCTTATCAAAAACTACATCAAAAGTGCCGAGGCTCAGTTTGACTGTTTACAAGCTATTGAGGTAAGTCTTGAACAACCTAGGGGCACGGGTGGCCCAGTCGGCTAAGGCGCCGCGAATGCTGTGCAGAGTTGCCTCCCTTGGACGCGCCAGAAACCTATGATTGTGGGTTCAAATCCTGTTGGTTTCACTGAAGTGGTAAACATCTGAGACCTGCATCACTTTGGGCTTTCCTCCCACATTAAGCTGACACGCCGTGATGTAACTGGAATACTGTTAAAAGTGGCGTTAAACCCAACTCACTCACTCACTTACTTGAACTACCTGGCACAGCAGCACATAACTAACGTTGTTTTAGTGGGAATCTCAATGAGCTCTTTGAAATAAGGTTACTAAAACTGAAATCATAGTCTTGTCCCTTTGAGTGTCACCTGTTTTCTCAGTGAAAATAATTGAAGTAGATCCAGCAAGTGTTGCACAGTAGAATATATACAATTATCTAAATATGAATTTCCCTTATTCTAGTATCCTAATCCTTCCTATCATGCTTGTTATATCTATGGAGCACTACAAATTAGAGTGTGGGGAACAAAGTGTGAAGCTCTCACTACACAGATGAAAAAAAGTGGTGGCATGTGGTCCTGTGCACAGCGCACAGGTCACAAATCAGGTGAAGTTAAGCAACGTCGGTCTCGGAGAGTAGTTGGATGGGTGACCATGTTCAGCAGCATGACTCCCGATAGTTTCTAGGGCTTCGGTCCTGCCCCACACTGAAGCACATGTACCACATGTGGTGTCTCCTTAGGCAAGTGACTTTGTTCAAAATGTGCCTCTGTTCACTCAGCAGTGAGTGGGTACCCGGTAGGATGAGATGGTAATGTGACTTTTAACCTTCTAGCGCCTCACAGGCAGTTTGGGTTGTATACTCCCCAGGAAGCTGAGAATGAAAATCGAGTGCTCACTGATCGATTGACCGGGGTAATAATGTAGCACCTTGAGCATGAACTGCTACATGGAGGCTAGCTCATTATAAGTGCACATTATTATTATTATTATTAGTGGTAGTAGTAATAGTATTAAGTGTGAATGAGACGAGACAAAACTAAACATGATTCTCAAGGAGTGTTTGTGAAAGATGTACACTATTTATACCAATTAATATTTAAAATATCCACATCAGAACAAGAAATATTTTGATGTCTAGACTTTATCGATGAACAACTTTATTTGTATTCTCGTCTATACACTCCCAAGACTTTTAGTTATCCTAGGCTAGCCCTGTTATAACTAGCTACGTTTGAGATTGAACATCCTATTGCAGTTAGCAATCCACTTGATCAATCAAATCCGTCCTCCAATTCTCACGAGTTCAGTTATCCTGGTTGTCACATGCTGGGAGATGACAGCAATCTGACCCTGTTCAGGAACATGTCTTTGAACCAGTTAGCCTGGTATAAAGGGGGGTATAAAAGTTGGTATATTTTTACTGACTGACATTCTCATCATGAATTTGAAACGAAAACGCCATGCTTACAGTGCTGCATTCAAACTGTGAGTCTTCGATGTAGCTGATATATTTTCTCACGGGTTCATAATTCTATATACACAGATTCACAAAATGGCGCTTGGTTGTTGATGGCAACATATAACAATCATTATGAGATTTGAAAAAGACAAGAGAAACAGCTTCCCACATTATGAGAGTGGATGACTGGTTTGTTAAATCTTTATTAGAAATAATAATGACTTTTTCAATATAATTACAACGTTTTTCATCTTCTATTAATGAATATCTGCGAGTACCAGCACATGTCTTGCAGTCCAACTTCGCATTGTTTTTTGCCTATCACTTCCTGGTTCGGCTTATCTGCGGGTCATATCATTTTCTTTCGTATTTCAATGGTCAAGTTAATACCTCGGCTTATCTACAGGGTCGGCTTATCTGCGGTCATATATGGTACCAACTGCACCAGATCACCACATTTTGTAAATAAAATAAGTTTAACTTATAGCTGTAATACTTCATGACTTGGAATGTTTTTATTATGTCACTTGCAGGGTGTACAGGATATTAGCAGCTGAATGGGTTTTGTACATTTGTACACCTCAAGACCAAGCTTGTCCAACCGAACACCCCGCTTGTGACACATGTGACGGAGTCATTACAAGTTCACAAGACTTACTTCTGATGGAATATTTGTGTGTGATAATTAAATCTATCTTATGACTGCCATCTGACTTTGTTCATTTAAACTTGAAGTGGAAACAGGGTCAAAATGAAAAGCAGATAATAATATCCACACAGGTTAGCCAACCGATTTGTGTGGGTTTTTACTAGACAGCGACAGGCCAATCATTCTTTAACAAGTGATGATAAAATACTGACTGTGAGGTAAGATGTCCAACATAACAATTTGAGTTTGAATGTGTTCCTCCCTCGCCACCAGGAGCTGAGCGAGTCTAACAGTGCAGTGTCGTGTGCCGTGATGAAGCTTTTGCACTTCCTGTACGACCAGGAGATCCTAGACGAACAGGCCATCATCAAGTGGCACGCTGCTGACCCCGAACCTGACGCTGATCTTGATGCTCACAAGGACATCAGGAAGAAGGTAAGAGCAGGGACATGGTCAGGGTGTTAAAGTAAATCAGACAAATCAGGCATTCTGGGCAGAACACATACATCCCTAGCATCCCACACTTGTCTCCCTTCAGGGACATGTTTCAGGTTGGCCCGCTCATCACATGTTTCAGGTTGCCCTGCTCACCACATGGTCACATGTTTCAGGTTGGCCCGCTCACCACATTGTCACATGTTTCAGGTTGCCCCGCTCACCACATGGTCACATGTTTCAGGTTGCCCTGCTCACCACATGGTCATATGTTTCAGGTTGCCCTGCTCATCACGTTTCAAGTTGCCCCACTCACCACATGGCCACATGTTTCAGGTTGCCCCGCTCATCACATGGTCACATGTTTCAGGTTGCCCCACTTACCACATGGTCACGTTTCAGGTTGCCCTGCTCATCACATGGTCACATGTTTCAGGTTGCCCCGCTCATCACATGGTCACATGTTTCAGGTTGCCCTGCTCATCACATGGTCACATGTTTCAGGTTGCCCTGCTCATCACATGGTCACATGTTTCAGGTTGCCCCGCTCATCACATGGTCACATGTTTCAGGTTGCCCTGCTCATCACATGCTCACATGTTTCAGGTTGCCCCGCTCATCACATGCTCACATGTTTCAGGTTGCCCCACTCACCACATGCTCACATGTTTCAGGTTGTCCCACTCACCACATGGTCACATGTTTCAGGTTTCCCCGCTCATCACATTGTCATATGTTTCAAGTTGCCCCACGCACAACATTGTCACATGTTTCGGGTTGCCCCGCTCATCACATGTTTCAAGTTGCCCCACTCACCACATTGTCACATGTTTCAGGTTGCCCCGCTCATCACATGTTTCAGGTTGCCCCACTCACCACATGGTCACATGTTTCAGGTTGGCCCGCTCATCACATGTTTCAGGTTGCCCCGCTCACGACATGGTCACATGTTCCAGGTTGCCCCACTCACCACATGGTCACATATTACAGATTGCCTCGCTCATCATATGGTCACATGTTTCAGGTTGCCCCGCTCATCACATGGTCACATGTTTCAGGTTGCCCCGCTCATCACATGGTCACATGTTTCAGGTTGCCCCGCTCATCACATGGCTTAAGGAGGCAGAGGAAGAATCATCAGAAGAAGACTGAACAGCTCAGCAGAACAATGGCTGACCTCCATGTACAGTGTCACTGTGTGGCTTGACGACCAGTGGTCAAGTCTGATGACAGAGCCTTTGTCTCGGACAGATATCAATACCAATATTTCTCAACACCTCCTGTGATAATAAATCCTGTCATGTATGAAGTTGTGTGGTTTGGTTGTGGAAAAGGGATTCTTACTGCTGCTAATCACGTTACACAAGACACACTATCCAGCTGGAGACATCGCAACTACTGAGCATGCCAGCTGACTCCCATTCCATCAGTAACCTGCTGGTAATCAGGGCATGTGGACTTGTACATATATTGACATGTCACCATGATGTATGATGTGTGTGTACACCAGACTATGAGCTTGACAGCAGCCATATTGTCCTTTAGCGTCTCCTTTGTCACATGTTCACTCCTATGGGGATTGCCCCCCCCGAGGTCAGAGGATGGGTGGTCAGACTTGGTTGATTGCATGACATTGCAGCCTCTGATGGTGGGGATGGATCAATGCTCATAATACTGAAGGGGTGGTCGGGTAGCCTAGTGGTTAAAGCGTTAGCTCGTCACGCCGAAGACCCGGGTTCGATTCCCGACATGGGTACAATGTGTGAAGCCCATTTCTGGTGTCCCCTGCTGTGATATTGCTGGAATATTGCTAAAAGCAGTGTAAAACCATATTCACTCACTCATACTACTGATCACAGACTGTCCTGGAACAGAATCAATTCTTTACAGGCTGTTGGTATTTAGCTGAAATATTGCTGAGTGTGGCATTAAACAACAGACATCCCTCCAAAGAAGAATAGGTCCAACTACCCAATGCTTGTTGCAAAAAGACTCTACTAAGACTTGACTCACCAACGACTACACAACTTTGATCATGCTTATGCAATAACCCACTGATTTGCTTCAACAAGAGATGTATTTTCACAAGTACAGTAAACTATGGTTATAACGAACTCAAAAGGACCACTAATTATAATTCATTTTAACCATATGTTGTTTAGCATATATATACAGCACATGTGCTGCAAATGGATGGTACCCAAATACAATCCGTTACATCCATCAGTTCGTCATAAGGGTGTTCGTAATAAACATAGTTTACTGTACTTTTATTGGGTCTTTAATGCATCTGAGATGTTTCATGACAAAATAAAACTAAAACAATATTTATTCATAAGATTTTATTTAAACACATGAAACCTTGAGACAATTCTAGATAAAAAAAACATGAACAATGAAAACATATGACCCTTATGAAACATAGCACAAGAAATGATGGATGTGCATTTAACACAGTGTATACACGGGCATAGGAGACCAAAGACATTTTTTCAACTGCCTAGAAAACTAAATATTTTTTCAGTAACATGCCATTTTTGCTTCCTGGGTAAATACATATTTTTGGGCTTTTCAGTGGTAATTTTCGATTACAATTTCACACAGGTTTATTTTTTTAAAAATTGAATTATTTTTTTTTAACAAAAATAGAAATATCCAGGTTAATTGTTTAGTATTTTTAAAACTGATACTACTTGTTCCTATGCCACTCTGTATATGACAGTCAATGTACTGGTGCCTAAATCATATAACGTGTATTTAAAACCATCAATGTGTTAAATTAACAGTGAACACCGACACTATGGAATAACCCTCTTTTGATTATTTTAGTGGATATTAAAAATGTCTGATTTAGTGATGTCTCATTCCACAACCATGAGCAGGAAAAAAATCACCTTTTTTTCCTTTCTCACAACATTGAGTTGATCTTTTTGTAAGTGAATTTTTTAATGATTTTTTTTTTCTTGAGCTTTGTATGTATATATATGATTGAGCATAGATCTACAGTTGCAGACTAAATACTACATCTACACATTGGAAACATCAGTTAACAAGTTTGTACATAACCAACCTCAACAAGAAATACTGACGGCTGTGCTATAACAGGGTATAACTGACTGTAACAGGATTAGGGAAAATAGAATGTCGAGCTCTAAACAGCACTGCTACCACTAACGATGCAAGCAGTCAAACAATATCTCTCTACCACCTAAACCAGACCATTGAGAAATGTGACGGTGCATTATCAAAATATGGATGGTGTTGATTGGCTGTAAAGCAGGTATGAGATTTCCAAGTTTAACCATGTTCACATTTCGTCATGGCTGTCAGTTCATACTAAAAGTGAGTATGGAGAATTAATCTGAATAAGGATATAGGTAAGATATAAATTGTGGATTAATTTAACTAAAACGAAATATGTTAGTTATTAGATTGAGTTTGGGGCATTTTTCATCTTTCAGCTATGATCATAACAAGAATCAGACAGACCAGGATCCTAAGGACTTCTTTTCATACAAATTCTGTTTTTATTGGTTCATTATTTGAAATTTGGATTTTTTTTTGTTGAAGAACAACACTTATTATTCAATTGCCAGTTATTCACAAACACGAAATCAGCATTTTGAACACCATGGATATGAACATGAAAAGGGACAATTAATTTGACATTTACAGCGATGTCAAACATACACAGTTACTGACTGTTACCTGTACTGAATAAGTCTAAATATTTCACAAAACCCATTTTGAAAATGCACTGCACCACTTCTTCCCTGATGACATTGAAGTCTTTAGTTCGACAAAAGGATGTCAAGTGACCATGTCCGAGACTGACCATCACATCATGGACACTACACAAACATATCTTACTACATACCTAGCGGAATGACCATGCCTCATCCTCAGCTTGTCAACCATTGGCCAACATCACTGACACAATGGGGCAATGTCTTCAAATATTCTGTATCCAAATATCAAATATTTTCATCTTAAAAGAATGGTTGATCCTTTCTTATTAACACCAATTTTAACAATGTAAGGTCATCTTTCTTTTGTTTTACATCATTTGTTAAAAACATATTTCGATGAACATGATAATTCTTGAACACACCAAAACACATTTTGGATACCAATAAACACCTTTTTTTTAAAAATATTTAACAAGAATCTTAACATGAAGTAGATGGATTACAAATATCATTAAGTGATCATATCTATATTATAAAGTAAAACCAAAAGCACTGGTAATTATTAAAACTCCACGTTCAACTGAATTCATTCTAAAAGCTCATCAATCATTGGCTCCTCCTCCAAAATGAGGAGACCTGAATATTCAGGCTAGCCATGAGAGCAAGGTCTCCATCCCAGGTAGCCCACCAAAGCAGCCCTCCTTATCAGTGAACAACAGTTAGAGATGGTAACAATGATAAATGGTGTCATAATACTCAACAGTACAAATATCATACAAATTACAAAACACCAACAATATCAGGGTGCCATGACAGGATGGAAAATATAAAAATAAATGCTGTAAAATTTCTACTAAGAAATAAACATGATTCCTAGTTGTATATTTCGGTCGACCTACTTCTCTAACATGTCATGACTATTCGTTGAAATTCTTTTCTCATATTTTCGTGTGTCGTCAATGATGTGTTGATGGAGAGATGGTGGGATGAATTTTTGTTAAGCCTTCAAAAAAGTTACCATGTAAACATTTGATGTAGTTATCGCAGAACACATACACATACACTTCTATCTTTCCTGACACTGTAAATGGCTATCATTTGACTGTGAAAATGCTATGAACGAGTAGATGTGAAAACATCTGTATAAAATCTAGTTTAAGTAGAAATATATTTTATTATGACTAAAGTTTTTAATTATCATCAGAACCTACTTTTTACAAATTCGTCTAAATATTCAAGTTTAATACTGCGTATCCTATTTACACATGAATAATGAACAACAAATTCATTCTATTCTCTATAAATTACAAAAATCTATCGGTAAATACTCTGAATTTGTACATGCTTTTTCAGAATCTAATCTCGGCATACACATGCCAGGCTACTAGCTATTATACAAAATAGGTCCTACAGATAACATGGTTCTTGAGATTCATAATTGATCATTATATGTACAATAATTTTTCAATAAATAAATGGCGCTATTAAATCAGATGTTTCATAAATATTCCACGACAAAAGTATTCACATAAGATTGTTCAATCTAAAATGTTAAAATATTAATAAATATAAAATCCATTTCATCTACTTTACATTCATTCTAACCAATATGTTTCATGTATAAAAGATCCTTTTTCTAGGCCCATATAAATGTAAATAATAAAATGTTAGTAGAAATTTTACAGTAATATTTATTACTTACACATGCAAAAGAAAAATAGAATTTTGTAATAAAAAGTTACGGTTTAAATACTTATCTATACGACCATATATTAGTTTTCTATATCTGGCCACACGGAAACCATCTGCGCAAGAAGCAACAACTTTGCATAAGGAACCAATATGGGGGAGAGGATAGCCAATCAGCAGTGGATAGTCACTTCAACCTAAATTTAATATCAAAATTGGTTTAAATATCAAAATATACCGTATTCGACGTAATAAGCACCTCGCTCCAATAAGCACCCATGGCAACATTTGCTAATATATTGGCTAGTGAACAATCCCAATTAGCACCCCTTCAATTGATCAATGTACACAAGACTTATTTATTCGCATATAATACACACTTGTGTGTTATATGCACCCTTAATTATGGGCAATTAAATTCTGGAAAAATATATCTGTCGTACATGAACACTTCAGGCTGTCAACATAAACCACGAAATTTATCTTTCAACTCTGTTTTTCTCATCAAAATAATATTCTAATGAGAGCCCCCTAATTTTGAGAGTGCCCTGAGTGCTTATTACGTCGAATATGGTAATTCAATCAGTTTCGAAAATGAAATGCTGGGGCCCATTTTAACAATCAATCTAAACGGCCCTCTCACCAATAACTAAACCCAATCCACATAACCATGCTTCTTTTAGCAATATAGATCTAACAATAGGCACAATATCTTCCATAATTGAAAATCACATTCCATTTCATTGTGAAGTGCTGTTCACAGTTTTAGTATAATGTGACACTGACTTTCATATTCTCATGGCTGGGCTCGGTACCGTCCAGTGTTAGATTTCTTGAAAGATGTTTTAAAGTTTCATATTCCTGGCTTAATTTTTGGGATGAGGTTATTTCAAATATGATAAATTGAGGCCGAAAAGAGTCAGAAAATATTTGAGATCTAACAAACAGAATTACTCCAAACTTTTGAAATTTCAACTTCATGCAAATCTAACACTTTTTATTATTTGATTTTTAAATATTCATTATAAAAAATTCATAACTAACACGTGAGACAGGAACATTTTATAAAATTAACAACACTTAACTTTTTACATTACTTTTTTTTTTTTGCATAGGCCCATCGTCTATTGGGGTTTATCTTATAGTATTGCTCCTGCAAGAGTTTGAACAATTTTGTTTGGATTTGTAACAATGATATCTTTCACTTCTATTTCTATGCTTTCAGATTTTGGTCAGTATAAATAGCACCTATTTACATCAGGTTTCATTGATTCAAGTTAGCTTTCCGGATTTCTTTTATGGGCAAATTAAGCTGGGTATATAGGCACATGCTGTATAGGTTTGGCATACAATAACATGTAGACTTGGATAATGTGAACAATAGACTCAGCTACATGAACACGGAGACAGCAGATTAAACAGAAACAGCATGACTAGTGATAGCATTTCCTCTACTGTCAACAATCTGTTAAAAAAACAAGGCATCCATATGCTGCCCTGATACCAACAATCTCCGATTCTCACGTCGTGTTTCAGTGTAAACCATGCACAATGATTCTTGGGTAATAGAGTCCTCGTTTGGAGATGCGTCCCACATCAGATTTGAGTATTTCTGGAGAAAAGTCTGCTGGCAAGTTGAGCAAAAGTATCAACAGGACCATTCAAGAAACTAGAACAAAATGGCCGATCACGCCAAGCACTAACATCATGTAAGTCAGCCTACAGACATAGAAAACACTTGTATGGAAATGTGGAGTTAAAATGGTCACATATAAGAGTCATCAGCGGAACTGATTTTTTGTGCAGGTTGACTTCTGTCACCGTGACCTTGACCTTGACCTGTGTCGGGATGAACATGAGTGGGTTGATAGAGACGAGCTCTTTGATCCCACGAAAAGGGGGACAACTTGGGAGCAGATGAATGTCAAGATGTCTGATTCCAGTGCAGTCCGGTGGAGGTGTGTTGATGGTCGTATGAAGAGGTGGTAAGGTCCTGTAGGACCTGTACATTGTCTTGGCACATATAATTCACATACAGTGCTGCAGGCAGAATTTCCTGGATGACCACAGTGGCCAATCGTCTTGGATAGTCATTCAAAATAGATTTGGTTTCATTTGGCATTTCTCTTGTAAAACCTGTTTCGGTCTGTGCATAAAAGTATCATTCTTAGCCTTTTCAGTAACGTAAAGGTAATGTTATAAAATCCTGGTACCCTTCCTTTAATGTCCATGAACTGATCATAAGTGATCTCCATCCTCCATGTACTGGGGGACATCCACATAGGCAATGTTTTCTGTAAATGATTTTGAACAGAACCCAAAAGGGTTAGTTCCACACAACTGCCAAATATTCTTAAGTAGACCTCAAGATATTTCTTAAAAAGACAAACAAAGGTTTACGGGCTTCACTAAATGTCCATGGTCCAGACAGCACAAATGGACCTTCTATGATCCTGAAGTAGGTCTCTTCTTGAAACAATATCCTTCTTTTTACCTTTACCTCCACCCACAAGCATATGTATGAAGCACTATAGATTTTATGTTGGATCAAAGTCCTGTTGATGTATGACAAGGACCAGATATGCCATGAGATCCATCAATGCCAAAGTCCTTAACACTATGTTACACAAAGATCTCGAGATGTTTAACAAGCACTAGATGTTACCAGATCCTCCACAAGCAATTCTAGATGCTGCCAGATGGTCCACAAGCACTATTAGATGCACCCAAATATTCCACAAGCACTTCTAGGCACTCCACTAGCACGTCTAGCTTTTCCAGCATGTTCCAGCATGGACCTCCAATATGTTCTCAAGGACCTCCAATATGTTCCAAAAGGACCTCCAATGTCATCCACAAGGACCTCCAATATGTTCTCAGGGACCTCCAATATGTTTCAAAAGGACCTCCAATATGTTCTCAAGGACCTCCAATATGTTCCACAAGGACCTCCTCCAATATGTTCCTGTGGTGTTGCTGTAGGTCCCCAAGCTGCTCCCATCTGGCTTGTTATTGCTATGTCCCCCCTAGAGCCTGCAGCTGTTGATGGTGCACTCAGGTCTCAGGCACGGTGTAAAGTTTCTTTTGAAAAATATTGCACTCTATCCAACCACTGTTGGGCGTGACTACATGTTGGTGTCAAGGACGGAGTGTTTGGAATGCTCCTCAGTCTCGTAGGCGTTGAGCGTGACGAACCGGTTGTCCTTCAGGTGAGTGATGTTAGCGCTGATCGAGATCAGGAAATGGATCTGGAACAAGGAGAAGGCAGGTCAGAATTTGGTGGAAATTTCAAATAAGGAGATCAAGAACTGTGTATGAGCTTAAACCTGCATAATAGGAAGGTTTCTAT
Source organism: Haliotis rufescens (assembly GCF_023055435.1). Taxonomy (NCBI): domain Eukaryota; kingdom Metazoa; phylum Mollusca; class Gastropoda; order Lepetellida; family Haliotidae; genus Haliotis; species Haliotis rufescens. Next base: position 54,908,217 of record NW_025964361.1, on the reverse strand, counting down.
GGTGAAATTTCTTTCAATAATATTGTCCTCACTCATGTATCTCAAAACTCTGTCAACGTATAATCAGACCAAAGTGGTGGAGTTACCAATACCACAGGTGGAGTTACCAATACCATATATGGAGTTACCAATAACACAGGTGGCATTACCAATACCATATATGCAATTACGAATACCATATATGGAGTTACCAATACCACAGGTGGAGTTACCAATACCATATATGCAATTACGAATACCATATATGGAGTTACCAATACCACAGGTGGAGTTACCAATACCCTACATGGAGTTACCAATACCATATATGGAGTTACCAATACCATATATGGAGTTTCCAATACCATATATGGAGTTATCAATACCATATATGGAGTTACCAATACCCTACATGGAGTTACCAATACCATATATGGAGTTACCAATACCCTACATGGAGTTATCAATACCATATATGGAGTTACCAATACCCTACATGGAGTTACCAATACCATATATGGAGTTATCAATACCCTACATGGAGATACCAATACCATATATGGAGTTACCAATACCCTACATGGAGTTACCAATACCATATATGGAGTTATCAATACCCTACATGGAGATACAAATACCATCTATGGAGTTACCAATACCATATATGGAGTTACCAATACCCTACATGGAGTTACCAATACCCTACATGGAGTTACCAATACCCTACATGGAGTTACCAATACCATATATGGAGTTACCAATACCCTACATGGAGTTACCAATACCCTACATGGAGTTACTAATATACTACATGGAGTTACCAATACCGAATATGGAGTTACCAATACCCCAGTGGTCTATACTGTTGTGTCTTTTACTTTTGTAAGACTTATTGCAGACTTATTGCTGACTTATTGCAGACTTATTGCAGACCTATCTGTGGAGAGACAACTGTCATGCCAAATAATATATCATATAAAAAATTGGTATAGTCCTTCTCCAATATACATTAAAGCTGTATGAAGAGACAGATCGTGAGAGTAATTGTAGAATGAACCATTTATCGAAAGCAATTACCAATGATATAAATCATCTGTATCATATCCATAAGGTCTAAGTGCAGATATATGTATTGATTCAGTGGCTACGTCAATAGAGGCAGGCCCTGCCATGTGTCTAGCACAATAATCATATTATTACACATTGACCAAATGCTCTTTGAAGTCCTGTAAGGTAATTGCATCCCAAATCAGCCAATATTGACCCCTGTATCGGACACTCTACTGTCAGTGGTGATGAACAGTCTGGGGCCAGGTGAGCTGAGGAGTGGCTCAGAGTTTTCAGATGGCAGTAAGAGACAGGATTTTTGGTAAAATTACATATTTGAACTTTTGTAATAATTGGGTATTTCATAAAATTCAAAAATGAAACAAAGAATGCAAATGCAATCTAGGTCCCCCAAACATTCCAAATGTACATCATTCCTTTGCTTCCAAGATAATGTTTGTTCCTTTGTTGTTTAACGCTGCACTCAGCAATATTCCAGCTATATGACAGCGGTCTGTAAATAATCGAGTCTGGACCAGACAATCCAGGGACTGACATCATGAGCATCGATCCATGCAATTGAGATACGATGAAATGCATCAACCAAGTCAGGGAGCCTGACCACCCGATCCCGTTAGTCGTTAGTCGCCTCTTACAAGATAATGGCATAGATTAAACCTCACATTGGCCAGCTTATAATCATTGACCTCTCAGTGCCATATGGGTTCACTGAATGGTAAAAATCTAAGACCTGCATCAATTCCAGCTTCCCCAAGCTGAGACATCTTGATACAACTAGAGCCTGTTAAAATGGCCCGAAACCCAAACTCACTCACGCTAATGCACAATTTACCTCTTTCATCATCAAATGAACGACATTCAGGTTTGAACTTGGATATACGATTAGCTTCAGAAAGGTGGAATATAAATACATTAAGTCTGGAAATGCTTGAAGTCAGAGTAATTGAAAAGGATGGAATCGCTACTTTCTTCATTGGGCCAGAAGATGCAGCACCAAACAGAGGAGAGTCTTTGTAATACACTCCGTAACACTAACAGTCTTCCCTGTACAAGATTACTCAATGCTACTTAAATTTATCCTCGATTGGGGCAGGTGATAAAGATAACAGGGCCCTTATGTTAGGATATCACACATGTGACAGCCAGAGCTGTCAGGAGTATTATGTACATCTAATCTGTCTCTTTCAGCCTCAGGCCACAGCTTGGATTTGGAAAAGGAATCTCTACAATTGGTGCTTTGTTACACCTTTGCTCTCTTGATCTGAAGTGAATAGATTATTCTTGTCATTCTGAATTGCAATAAGATAAATACGCAATCCACTTATGATCAATCTCACTTGCAAATATTTACCCACATTCAACACAATCTGTCATTAAATAAATGATTGGTCCAAAAGGAATGGTTACTAAGCAATTCCATTATTGTCTTGTAACCATGGTAACACCTACCAAGCTTACGACCACCAGCAGGGCAGAGAAGTAGCAAGCGGAATAACAGACGAGCACATCCTTGGCCTGAAACAGGAAACAGAGAGTCAATGTCTGCAACAATTCACCCACACTGACAAATCAATAGATTAGGTGAATCGGTGTCCAGATTGAAAATGCCAAGCATCCAACTATTGTTAACCTTGTTTCTCCAAGAAAAGGCATCGCATAAATACAGATTTCTTGAAGACCACAAGCAAGAAATGGAGGGTCATGTTACAAGTATGAATGTCACACGATATGTTTTCTAAAGTTCATCATTAATCTCAGCTCGGTTCCAGGAAGCCATTAAGATGGAGATATTTCCAATATGATAGTGTTCAATATCAGCTTCAATGATGAGCAAATAGCACTGGCGTTAAACTAACAATCAAATTTGTTTTGTTGATTTAAATACCATCATGTGACTTTACAGATCTTTCATGTGAACAAATTCCAAACTACAAGAACCGGCATTTAGTATTCAGGTGAAAGAGCTAATGTTAAATACACAGCTGGAACAATTCCAATGCGCCCACCACTACTGTAATCGAAACTTTAAATTGGCTAATTTTTCACAAGAGTCTAATTTCGATTGCAGTGGCTTCATAACCTCAAAACCGATTTATCTGCTATAAAGTCCATCTGAGCGTGTATTTTACAGTCACCATGGATACGATGCTTGGTTTTATATCATATCTGTCCACTTCAAAGAATTCTTAATTTGTAAAACAAATACCAAGTATCCATGTTCCTGGATCATCAGCTGAAAGCCTGTGCCCTGGTCAAGGATACACAAAGGGTATGTTCCTCAGAATGAGACCGCCCAAGGGATGGGATTTTACCCTTTTTCTGGAGATATTTTTTATGAAAACTGTAGGATTAAAGTTTCACAAAGTCAGAATTAAATTTATTGGGTGTAGGCAATATTGAACACATGACTTCTGGCACAAACACAGACACACGAACATACAGACACACACATATATAAACGCACTCAGCACGTGCCTTTTGTTCCTCAATGTCAAGGGACCTGGACTCCCTTGTCTTAATGGGCTACTGTATGTAAATGTTAACTATTGGCAATACTCGTTCAGGGCTATAAACCTACGAAGTTCCTGAACAGTGATGTATTACATCTTCCGTTTTAATGCCATGGCTGCATGCCAGTTCATTACAAACAATTGTCCAAATCGAGATTACTAAAGGTAGTTTGCAGTTAATGTATAACGAACAATAATGTATGTATTTATGTCGATTGATTATTCCAGGTTTGGGCTCGTGAGCTGGAACGAATTACCCTAATGATGGCTATAGTATTTATGGAAAGTGTTCCAATTTATCCTCCATTGGGGCTGACAAAATGGATCAAATGGCCCTTATCTTGTATAAGAAATTAAATGTAAACCAACCTTGGTAGTGAAGACGTTGAGCTCTTCGCCACACATATTTCTCTCCGAGAATCCTGAAAAAAATATTTGAAAAAATTATCTCGTGCTAAAAGTACATCATGTAAATGTTATGGCTTACGTCAACTCCGGTCTCCATTAAACAACACCCGCTTGTGTGAGAAAACCCAGCAGTTGATAAACTCATCGTTTGCACTTGAAGCAAAGCAAAACAACCTATTCTATTTCCTGAATTAGCCGTCAAGTCTCCAGCCCGTTCCTCTGTGAGAGGAACTAACATTTTTACATCACCCCACGCCGATATTGATAGACATAACGATTATTGAAAATAACGGCTAAAACTAAAAAGGACTACCCGTCTCCTTGGTAATAAACTTAACGAGGTGTCGTGGAAATCACCCAGACGAGAATTACATGAGGGATTAGTTGACAAAAACTCCTCACCAGATCGTTCTGGGCTCATAACAAAAATATGCTCTTTTTAACCAAGTTTTAATTGCTTAAGCGGAATAAATATAATTACCGCTCCATATCGGCTTGTGCCATGGAGCTTCAATTCAGACTCAACTCTGGCAGTATCTTAATTACGACCCCTTTTAAGAAATACAACAACTCTCAATACAATATGCGTGGAACCGAAGTACAATTTACTCGCCAATAAGACGAGGTTAGTCAGCGTGTCAATCAAGAAAGTGCGGCGGTTTCTTTGCAAACCTTCTTTCGTATACATTCGCAATCATTTTCCGCGCTCTAAAAGCCAGAATTTACAACAGAATAGAGGTGAACGAGGGAGTAAAACGTCCCATTTCCAGAAGTGATCGATGTTAAAGGAGATGAAGAGCTGAGTGAACGATGCAGCGGTGCATGTGATGCCATTGTCGATCATAGCTCTCTCGGTACCCGAGGAACGATGGTGCGACAGATCGATAGGGCCCCAGTCCGTCGTCCCGGTTGTGGCGATTCGCAGGCCTGACCCACATATCACGGACGGAGAAAGGGGAGCAATCAAGGCAATGACAAACAAACGCCATTTGCCCGCCCGCGGCAGGGAAACGCTGATGGTCGCAATCACGGTAATTTAGTATTACCGACCTTGACGGATGACTTTGGACGTAATCGTTCGACCTCCCAGCTCTGAACAAGCCTAGGAGTGAGATTCCATTGTTACAGTTTAGGTGACGTTTGGTCTATTTTGGACCTCGTAAGAAGATTATGTTGGGCCAAGGGCTAACACTAAGATTACTGTAGCAGGTTGTATGGGAGAGCGTCCAAACGTCAATTATCTGGCCAGGGCTTGTTGTAAAGTCATCATTTCTTTCTAGAAACTATTACCAGACTATTACTTTTCATCCTCCACACAAGACATCGTTATTGCCGTCTTGCCGTTCATTAAGGCATCTTGTCATGGGAAAACACCACTAAGTCCTGAATGGCACGTTTTCTAAACTGGTGTTAAGAGGGGATACCTTTGCCATATAGGGTCTTAGCTTGGTCCTCGGGGACCTGTTGCCTCATCTGGTTGTGGAAGACTGCAGAATACAATTCCTGATTGTTGTCACCTTCACTTTTACATAGAGAGTTTGTGTAGGTTTGCAGAAATGTTTTGCTTTGGAAGGGCGATTTAACGTTAATGACCTGTCCCCATATATCACGACAAGACCTCCTCATGGCTGCTTCCGGTTAGACGACGTTTGATACCCGTGAAGATCCGGGTGAGACTTCGGTCTTCAGCAACCCATGCTTGTCGTAAGAGACGACTATTGAGCGGTCAGGCTCGCTGGCTTGGTTGATGCATGTTATCGTATCCTAATTGCGTAGATTGATGTTTATGATGTCAATCACTGGATTTTCTGGTCAGACGAGTGAGTGAGTTGGGTTTAACGCCGCTTTTAACATTATTCCAGTTATATCACGCCGTGTCAGCTTAATGTGGAAGGAAAGCCCGAAGTGATGCAGGTCTCATACGTTTACCACTTCGGTGAAACCCACGAGCACGGGTATGGTGCTGACAAACCTAGAAACATTATCGGGGCGAACCGGGATTCGAACCCACAATCATAGGTTTCTGGCGTGCCCAAGGGATTCGCGGCGCCTTAGACGACTGGGCCACCCGTGCCCCCCTCTGGTCAGACGAGATTATATAGCTGGATTATTGCTGAGTTGGTGTTTAACGACAAGATGACGTTGGATATGCCCCTCCAGCAAAATTAATAATAATTACTATTTGAGAACATGAACACACTTAGAACGTGGTCAAACGTAACAAATGTCATATTTGGGACAAAAGTTTGTCACATATTTTAGATTTTGGAAAATACGACTCTTAACTACGACCTTAATTTAAGCATTACGGGATTTACACGTTGCAGAACACAGGAAACGGTTGCGAAATAAGGATAATGTTTTTCAGCCAACGCTCCATAAATGGTTCCACAAGAAACAAATAAAAAGCTGCGCGATTCCAATAAAACGAGGGAAAAAATCAATTTACATCTATAGGTTGGAGTAAATGATGGTAGGAGCATTTTATCGATCACATTCAGAGAAAGATTTGGAGGAACCCTAACGGCCGTTGTTGTCAGCGTCTTCTACTGAGGGCTTGCTGTGAAGACCAGTTTGAGGATTCCAGTCACCAAGATTATTAATCAACGCGATCTAGCAGCGATACCACCCACCACTGTCCAATTTATGTGATTTCCCCATTCCCTCGGAGGTTTAATGTCCGATGTTCAGGATGCCATCCAATATGAGCTCATGGTACAATCTAGTCCTAAACCTTGTCCCCTTTTAGTAGCGTTCCATGCAATTCGGAATACTCCCCTACAAGAGTTTCTTTATTGGTTAATGTAGCATCAAGATCGTCTCTCCAGTGGCACTGTCCTGTGCATCATCCACGTGGTCTAGAGGGTTAGAACGTCCGCGGTAGAACGGAAGGTCCGGGGTTCGATTCCCAGCCGTGTCATACCAAAATATATCAGAAGATGGTACTTGTTGTTACCCTGTCTGGCGTACTGACATTGAGGGGATAAAACAAGGACTGGTCGGTCCGGAGTCAGTAAATTGTGTCGGAGTGGTGTATCCAATACTATCCATGTTAAAGTGAGTGAGTGAGTGAGTTGGGTTTAACGCCGCTTTTAACAGTATTCCAGTTATATCGTGTCAGCTTAATGTGGGAGGAAAGCCCGAAGTGATGTGGGAGGAAAGCCCGAAGTGATGCAGGTCTCAGACGTTTACTACTTCGGTGAAACCCACGAGCACGGGTATGGTGCTGACAAACCGAGAAACATAATCGGGGCGAACCGGGATTCGAACCCACAATCATAGGTTTCTGGCGTGCCCAAGGGACGCAACTCTGCACAGCGAATCGCGGCGCCTTAGACGACTGGGCCACCCGTGCCCCCTCTATCCATGTTAAATGGTTGGCTAGTGCCATAAGATGGACATTAGTCCTGACTAGTACAAGCAGCTGCAAACACACTCACGTAGCTCTATATAAGTGCAATAATTTTGAACGCAACGTTAAACCCCATTTCCCCTAATAAAAAGGAAGAAACCGTGTCACTAACAGAAACCGATTACATGTAGGTCTGACAGACATGGCGTTATTTCAAATGTCTACAGAGGTAGTTTGACAATGGGTGACTTTGGTGAGGGCGGGGAAGGGTTGGAGTGGGGCTTGTGTGGTGTGTGGATACGAACCGTTGTTGTCAACACGTTCAGCAATAATCAACCAAGATCCATGTCCCATTAGAGACGCCTCACGTTTTTGTCAAGACCTCTGAGCAGCAACCAGTGATGCCAACCGAAAAAAGCTGAAGCTATGCGAGTGGTGACATCACTTCCGGTTGAATTCAGAGGGACATTTCCCCTCGTGGGTGTTGAAGATTGATGGGTCTGTTCAAAAGTATTCCTCCTCCAGTATATGACGATTAGAAAGATGGATTTACGTCCCTTCTGAGACCATTACTGCCAGTGAAAAAGAAACCAAAGGCCAGGCTTCACTACCGGTTGTGTCTTAGGGAACATATTCTTCCTCGTTTGAGTCGAGAACCGATAGTTCGGTACCATGTTCCTTCTTTCAATTTTTTTGGACGGAGAGAGCGAGTTGAACTCAAGTGAACTCAGAGCAGACCCTGAAGGCTTCACACATGTCACATCAGTGTCGGGGCTCCAATATAGCCTGTTGAGAAACAATATTTCTTTCCAGATAACACGATTGCCAAAATGTTCAATTTGATTACATGTTGACGCAAGGAATAGATTGGTTGGTCTCAAGATGGGAATAAAACCACACAAAGTCCTGAACTAACCAATTAACTGTCGCGGCAGATCGTTGTTAGGCCACATGGTAGATTGCACGTTTCAATTACGACAGAACTTACATATCATGCTAAAAGCTTTGTCGACAAATTTTCAAATGGTTGCCATGGCATCTTGCACAAAGAAATGATGTGACAGTAACCAAGTTTAGGGTCTAGGGTCAAGACAAACCAAAAGAGACCTTCTTCGCGTGTGGTGGGGAACGGTATGGCCAACCATGTTCGCGGAACTGACTCACCTGATGTCCCCAAGAACTTCATTTCACTCAAGGGTATTCTCAAGGGCACGTGGGCCAGCTCAAATGAAGTGAACACGAGGTTTCTTCTACAGTACATGGTTCGAGGGTAAGGGAAATAGCAAGATGGCGGATGGAAAGGCGCACAATATGAATGATATTGTATATATTTCATAAAAAATGAATCCGGGTCAGTAGAGGTCTTCAGCAATCCATGCTTGCCGTAAAAGGCGACAATGCTTGTCTTAAAGAGGCGACTAATGGGATCGGGTGGTCCGGCTCAGACTCGCGGCAGACCACGCGAATCAAGAAAGAGTCACGGGACAAAAATGAAAATACTTAAACTATTCTTTATATGTACATGTTACGCTCTTATGGGTGGTAGAATAGGTCTTCAGCAACCCATGCTTGGCGTAAAAGGCGACTATGCTTGTCATAAGAGGCGACTAACCGGATCGGGTGGTCAGGCTCGCTGACTTAGTTGATGCATGTCATCGTATCCCAATTGTGTGGGTCGATGCTCATGTTGTCAATAGCTGGAATATTGCTGAGTGCGGCGTAAAACAAGCAAACAAAAAACATGATAAATGTTCCTTATGAAATGTGACAAGGAAGAGATGATTTCATTTAAATGGTGCCCGCCCACCCTCTGTTGAAATGTATTCTCCAGGACACACGCATCAGTCAACAGTCGGAGACGTGTTCTACAGCACATGGTTCCAGGGTAGAGGGACATTACAAGGCAGTGCATACGAAAGGCACACACAAAGTGCACTTCTTATTCCTTCAATTCAAAACTAATTTGTAATGCCGGCTGTGGTATTTTTCTCACTAAAATGAGGTCCCCGAAACATCTGCTGCAATTCAGGAAACAGGTTGAGGTCTTCTTCGCCTCCTACTGACCGGTAAGAGGAAAGAAAGATGGCCGAAGGAAAGGCTGACATATAATTCCTATTAATTTCACTGATACAATGAATGTAAAACTACGGCTTTCAGGTTTATGATGTGTTAGAAGCTGAAAAACTCCATTATTTTGGATGACTCATGAAGAAGGGCTAATGTTACGGAATATTTTTTCTCATTTACAAGAAAAGTAAAAAACACCAAGATTTTTTTATACCGATTTGGATTCCATCTGGAAAGAGTATGTCCAGGAAGACGCCCCCATGTATCATACAGCCTCATGAGTCATCAACGGGTTGGTACTTGGTGAGTGGGTCTTTGTTTGTAAACGCAGCACTCAGCAATTTTCTCGCTGTATGACGGCGGTCTGTAAATAATCGAGTCTGGTCCTGACAATCCAGTGATTGTTATCATGAGCATCGACCTGCGCAATTGGGATCGATGACATGCATCAACCAAGTCAGCCAGCCTGACCACCCGATCCCGTTAGTCGCCTCTTACAAGCATTGTCGCCACTTGGGCCAAACATGGGTTGCTGAAGACCTATTCTACTCCGGATCTTCACGGGTCGAGTGAGTGAGTAAGTGGCTTTTGGTTTAACGCCGCTTGAATAGTAAATCAGTTATATATACAACTCAAAAGAAGTTAAGGAACACTTATTTTGCGTAGTTCATAAGGGAAGAAGAATCCCGAAAGGATGCAGAATCAATGTTCACCACTTTGATGAAACCCACGAGCACCCATGGTGCTGACAAACCAAGGGAACTGGGATTCGAACCCATGGGCAAAGGTTTCTGACACACCTTGGGAATTAAACACGGAGATTTCTGCAATGAATTGTGGCACCTTAGACAACTATAAAAGAAACGTTTTCTAGTCCAGCGCCTTTTTGTAGTTTTGTAGTGACAATCGTTGTTAATTAACCCCTACTGAATAGATGGTTCTTCATAACTCCATGCTGCTCATACCAACATTCCACACTAATACACAGCATTGTAACCAGCCGTGAAGGGATGCGTGTAAAGTGATGTTGGCAGATGTCAGAAATACACGATGCTATCCAATAACCGACTTCACATCACAAGAACCTTCAACACGGACGTGCCCTCCAGCGTGGATTCAATTGCAGGGAAACAGTAATGTAGCGGTTGTCATGTTTCAACTCGGCAAGAACATATGTCTGATGTTGATGAACATGAGCCTAGGTTTGTGAGGTGACATTCTGAGGGGAAATAGGGTTTAAGATTATTGCACTTCACGGGTCGTAACATGCATGAGTGAATGGGTGAGTCAGTATGGTTTTACGCCGCTTTTAGCAATATTCTAGCAATATCATAGCGGGGGACACAAGAGTGAGTGAGTGTGTGAGTGAGTGAGTATGGTTTTACGCCGCTTTTAGCAATATTCCAGCAATATCATAGCGGGGGACACCGGGAATCGAACCCGGGTCTTCGGCGTAACGTTGGGGGACACCAGAAATAGGCTTCACACATTGTACCCATGTTGGGAATCGAACCCGGGGCTTCGGCGTGACGATCGAAGGCTTTAACCACTAGACTACCCATCCGCCCCCGCCGCCTTAAAACGTATTTCAGCTGCATTAATACATGTAGTCATAGTGATGGTCCTGCACCATGACTGTGGAATATATTTTTTTTGTGGAAAAAAAATCTAGAAACGTATACAAAAGCAAGTATAGCCAGCTTTAGCTAGCTCTATTCCACATGAAATCAGCACAGGGAATTTTTTATTTTTTATATTTAGAGTCAAGAAGGGTATTGTGTAATATAAGATTTTATACATTAAATGGTAGTCTATCATAATGAGAGAGAAAGACTTAAGTAACTTAGGTCGTCTAAGTGAAGTTTAACACCTTGGTACAGCCCGACATGGACATATACTGGATCATTATCGGGGCGAAGCGGATCATGGCACGGCCAAGGAATGTAACTTGCATACCCTTGCAAACACCAACCCAGGACATACAATGACGTCCAGTCTGACGATTGTATTTCCAATTTAAATATATATCAGCCGTAAAACCGTAACAAAAATGATTCTGTAACACCAAGGTAAAAGAGTGAACAAAGAGATTTTTGGACGCCTGGGTGAGTTTGTACCATCTGGGAAATCAAACTCGTCTTCAGTGTGATGAGTGAACGCCTGGAGTACTGAGCTACCCCACCACCGTAAGAGCACGTTACTGGTGGTGTTGGCACGATCTGCACAACCTGTTCGGATAGGGCACTTGTTCCCCCCCTGAACACGTTCAAAATTCCTTGACAAAAACAGGGTCCGGATTTTTAGGCCCCACCATATTGCTAAATTCAAGACGTCCACGCCAAGAATAAACAGTCTCGATTATCTGCTCAACCAGATTACACAGGGCGTAAAATGCAACATAGTTACGCAAATCATTTGAATGGATAACTGAACATCAGTGATGAGGCCATGTGTTGGCGAAAAGGTTAAGCATATCCTGCTCTAAGATTGGTTTGGTTGGTTGGTTTGTTGTTTTACGCCGCACTCAGCAATATTCCAGCTATATGACGGTCTGTAAATAATCGTGTCTGGACCAGACAATCCGGTGATTGACATCATGAGTATCGATCCACGCAATTGGAATCGATGACATGCAACCACCAAGTCAGCGAGCCTGACCACCCGATCCCGTTAGTCGCCTCTTACGACAAGCATAGTCGCCTCTAACCCCGAACTTCACGGATCTCTGCTCTAAGACATCTTTGAGATAACAGCCGAAAGGTGGAATTGAAGTAACTGTTTGTTGAGTTGTCAAGGAAACTCTTTTCTCGCATCCATTGGCACCTATTCCAGAACCCTGTAGCGGCTTACCTGCCACTAATCAGAAGTAGCTAGAGTAAATATATCGCGTTCCCATAGCATATGTACCATATCAAAAATAGACCCGTGAGTACGCAGCTAAACTGGTATGATGATATGCATACCACGCGTTGTTCAATATTCCAGGGAGTCGGACCAGTTTGAGAACCCGCCAGCCTCCTTGATCGAATTCCGTTTGTTTGTAGTTGAATGTGCACCAAAGTATTCTACTGCCTATCCGTCCAACACAGTATAAAGTTGATGCCAATCCAGCCACTGGGACAATGGATATTACTGTTTAAGAATTCGACTGAGCCGAGATGAGAATACAACGCAACCAACTGAGATGAATTTCTACACCTGCGGGTTAGAAATTCAAATCCAGATGAAGGCATGTATGGAATTCAATCCTTATCGTGCAAATAGGATATTGATTCGGCTTTATATATACATCAGGTACAATATTCTTAGCTTTCTTGTGTCCCTAAGTGTTAGCTTTGTCTTTGATGGACGATTGAAATCCTCTGACGCAAGATACTGACTGAAATCCTTTGATAGAATATAATGGTTCTTCGTTTTCGGGATTGTTTCTAAAATAAGATGGAAACATCAGCACAAGAACCCAATACAGTAACACAATTAACGCCTGGCGTTAGAATTGATGTGATGCATCATTCCAGTACTATACAGCTTGCAGCACTATATACCCCAATTGGCTTGCAAAGTTGCGTCCCTTTGCCGTGCTGAATCCGCTGAAGGATCCACGGAACGTGTTTGAATCTAGGTATGTCTGCCGCACGTAAGTGATCGTGGGTACCATCAAGGTTATTAAAGTCAACTCAACGATCATTTACCCAATCAACAGTAAAACATTCTTCTGACGACCACACTCAGGTAAGCTCAATTCCATAGGTCATCTCGGCCAAAGATGGTAATGTCCCCGGACCCGTGAAGATCCGGGGTAGAATAGTTCTTCAGCAACCCATGTTTGCCATAAAAGACTACTATGCTGTCCGAAAGAGGAGACAAATGGGATCGGGTGGCCAGGCTCGCTGACTTGGTTGATGCACGTCATCGTACCCTAGTTGCGTAGATCGATGCTCATGATATCAATCACTGGATTGTGTGGTCCAGACTCGATTATTTACAGACCGCCGTCATATAGCTGGAGTATTGCTGAGGGTGGCGTTAAACAAGAAACAAAGTGGTCCCAGTGTGGTCCCATATGGGAACTGGACTAGTTTCACTAGTGTCAACTACATGACGCATTCTTGTGTCATAGCGACTGATTTATGACTACCATTGTCTGCAGTACATTTGACTTCAAGGGCAATTTACCCTGTAGCCATGTCTCCATAACTTAATTGTCATTACGTTTTAGGCGCTAATCCCCGTTGTTAATCCTCACCAACATTTCATTGTATTTTGACTGTCAGTCAGCCTGGACTACCATATTACTTCCCTTTAACTACGGCTTTTTATAGTATGGCATTTATTGCCCTAATTGATCATCCCATGAACTGTGTTTGTTAATCACGCTCATATGTCCAAAGCAACGTCGTTGTCTCTTTGTCTGTCCATTGTTGTTCATTACTATATATGTGCTACCATTACACAGTTACTACGGTGTTAGTCAGGCTTGGTATTCCGAGTGCTGGCATAGAGACGACCTCGAGCAGGATGTGCTGCTCGTAGGAAACGCCCTGAGGTGAGCTGGAGCTCCGCTCACCTCTTGTACGCCTGAGCTGAAGAGTCTGCTCATTGCTGTGTTTGTGTTGTCAGAGCAGGTATTCCGCTCATTGTGCAATTGTTGTTTATTGTTTACATGTTGTGCATAAAGCGTTCCTGGACAGTGATGTCGATTTTGTCCTTTATTCCCCCAAGAGCTAATTCCCCGTCAACATGCACGTTGACACTTGCATCAGACTGTCAGGAAAACACATTAAGCATATTAGCTTTAGCATCTCTACCTTCTACCCAAGGGGGCACCAGGGAGGAAAAGAATAAACCCCAGCATGACTCCAACAGGCGATTGAAAAGAGGATTGGGTGGTCACAGTTTTTGAACATGTAGACTGCGTGACATTGTGCCCCGAAGGCGTGGATCGTTGGTCATGCTGTCAGCTCGTCGTTTCCCTGGCCCATTATCGCCATTCACAGACCATCGGATATAGCTGGAATATTGCTGACTGGAAGTAAAACATCCTTCACACACTCCAGTTGATCCAAAGCCAGGGTTCTAATTTGATTATAAGGTTCAGGAGGCAGAGTCTTCCATCGAGCCAATATGCAGGACTCATTGGTTCTAAGTTTTCCCCAGGAACGTAATTAGCCGTAGGCGAACAAAATCAGCCTTGGACTGTGTACTCGGAAACTGGTGGTCCCAGACGACTTACAGAGAGCACTGACCAAGACTCTCTTAAAAGACAGGTCACCCAATGAATCACACTTTCAGAATTTAGTTTCATGGCTACATTCCATCACTGAAGTTCTTCAAGTTTCAGAACACTGCCGTTCATGACTAGGTTGATGAGAGTCCTACAGAGTCTGGTAATTGATTGACACTATTACACTAGAGACGAAGCGTTAATACTTATTTGTTAGTGTGTATGGATTAGCACCAGACGCCTTTACCACGAAGAAACCTTAAAAGTTATAAAAATATGCACGTGACCCAGTCGTTTAAGGCGCCGCGATTCGCTGTGCAGAGATGCGTCCCTTGGGCACGCCAGAAACCTATGATTGTGGGTTCGAAACCTGGTTCGCCCCGATTATGTTTCTAGGTTTCTCAACACTATACCATGCTCGTGGGTTTCCCGTAGTGGTAAGCGTCTGAGACCTGCATCACTTCGGGCTTTCCTCCCACATAAAGCTGACACGCCGTGATATAACTGGAGTACTGTTAAAAGCGGCGTTAAACCCAACTCACTCACTCACTTTGATCATGATGAAGTTGGTTGTCATATTTACAGTTATTATAGCTGTAATTACTAATTCCTAAGTGTATAGATTAACACCAGGCGTTGTGAGTGAGTGAGTTCTGTTTAACGTTGCTTTGAACAGTGTTCCAGTTATATCATGACGTTTCAGCTTAAGATGGAAAACAATCTCGAAGTCTCAGACGTTTACCAAATGGTGCTAGCATACATAGAAAGATAGAAACATAATCACGACGAACCGGGATTCGAACCAACGATCAAAGGTTTTGGGCGTGCCCAAGGGACGTTACTCTGCACAGCGAATTGCGGCGCCCTCCTTATCGGGTGTAGACAAACCAGATAACAGATATTATCATCACGTCACGGGAGTACGATGACACACTAGGACAGCCAGCCACATTCCAGAACAGTCAAGAGGGTCCATCAAGACACTAAGTAACTTTCTTGCAAAACCCAACATTCTCCTCCTTTTCCGCAAAACATATTTTTTCAACAAATACACTTCTGGTCGATAGTTTGCTAAATGGGCCCAGTTTCACTACGATAGCCTAGTCCCCGCACTCATGTCCAACACTCCGCTAAAAGACGCCATTGGTACAATGTCGTTGCAACTTTAAGGACACACAAAGTGGACACTATCCGACCATTATGAAGCCAAGGATAACTTCGCAGCATCAGGGCGCCACCACCTCTAGCATCCGCAGCCATTACGCATGTTGGCTGTTACAGTAATTCAGTACGTCGGTGAAAGGAGTCAGCGCATTGTGGCGTGATAATTAACTCTGTCATCTTCAACCACGACTGCTTTCCGATTCTGGAATATGTCAATGTTTGAAACCGTTGTGTTCATCTATGTCGTCTGCTGTCAATAATTTGAATCGTTGTCTTCACAGGGAATGTCGTCTGCTGAAACATATTTTCCCCCTGACTGACACACTTTCATGGATATTAACAGCTATCTGCTATCTATTCTACAGATGTGACGTATAATTCGAATTCACACGCTTTGTCTGCCTTGTTGATCAAAATTAGTGTCTTGCCTTCGCGCGGTGTCGTCTGCTCTGGACATGCTGGTTGTAAGGTGTACATTGTGGTATCATGAGCCAATAAGTTTTGATGATTTGAAGTGACATTTTGATATTGTTTCTTCTGCTTCTTATGCCAGCACTTGCCATCTGCTCGTCAGGCTTTCCAGCTTGCTGTTCATCGTCATACGCATAAGGGCATTTGTTTGTTTGTTTGTTTGTTGTTCAACGCCGCAATCAACAATATTACAGCAATATGATGCCGGTCTGTAAATAATCGAATCTCGAACAGACAATCCAGTGATTGACATCACGAGCATCGATCCACGCAATTGGGATCGATGGCATGCATAAACTAAGTCAGCGAGTCTGACCACCCGATCCCGTTGGTCGCCTCTCACGACAAGCATTTGTTGCTGAAGACCTATTCTACCTCGGATCTTCAGGGGTCCCATAAGAGCGTAACTTGTACATATAAAGAATAGTTTAAGTATTTTCATTTTTGTCCCGTGTCTCGTTCTTAATTCGCGTGGTCTGCCGCGAGTCTGAGCTGTCTCTACATGGGCGTGATCTTCCTTACTCTGCTCCTTCTCTGATAATAATTGGGAACCTGCCATAAATCTTCCTAGTATTTCGTTGCTACGTCACTCCGCTGTCTGGACCCTGCATCAGTCAATAGTATCATCCATTATCCACAATCCCCTATGTGTGGTCGTTCACCCGGCCCATGAACACCTGGGCTCATACAGTACAGAGACGTACGGTATTACCAAAAGAAAACAATCATGAAGTATGGCTTTTTCTCAACAAAACGCTTTCTATATTCATAAGAAATCTCTGCTAAAAGCAGAGGCGATTGTACGACTATATCATTATTAAGTTCAATAATGTTTGTTTATTTGTTGTTTCACGCCGCACTCAGCAATATTCCAGCTATATGACGGCGGTCTGTAAATAATCGAGTCTCGACCAGACAACCCAGTTATTGACATCATGAGCATCGATCCACGCAATTGGGGTACTATGACATCCATCAACCACGTTAGTGAGCCTGACCACCCGATCCCGTTAGTCGCCTCTTACGACCAGCACAGTCGTCTGTTATGGCAAGCCTGAGTTGCTGAAGACCTGTTCTACCCAGGATCTTCACGGGTCTCATTATATTTAGAGGTCGCGAAAACTAAGATATTAATAAGATTGTCGTCATTCCAGGCCTTCTTTGATAAAAAAGGGGCAAGAGTTCACAACACTGTTAGGGGTATAGCATTAATATCCCCAAGGAAGGCACAGAGGCTGGGCTTCACATATTGTACCGATGCAGGGATCGAACTCAGATGAACGGTCTACCGACCACCCGACCAACCAGTTAGAATTCTGCCTCAGCGGTTTGAACCGTCAGATCCCCACTGTGTCCTCTTAATAACAAAGTGAAGGAGCTCTATACTATATGAGAGAGAAGAATGCTCAGAATGCCTGTTGAGTACAGTAGCTTTGTGATCCAGGACTTTCCTGGACGTGGTAATCTTTTAAGGTCACACTTTGTCGGTCTTTGGACTTATCTATTTCCGTAGAAGGATGCGCAAGTGGACTTTCATCAACCATCCAAACTACATCCGTGTTCCATGTCGTTCATAAATTATGTGCGAACTGAAAATGGGCTTCCCATTTTCCTATCAACGGTTCACATTTGGCATTTGATGTAAACAGCTTTTCCCTTGTGAAACAAGTGGTATCATCAACCTTTTTATTCAATTGAGTGTAATGGTTTAGTCTGGTACTGTGCAAATCTCCGCTCTTTCATATACTCCGGCAGTTTCGGGGCAAACCTCTTAAAAGGTCACATATTAAGACTGCGGGGCTTTCTGTTCGTCGAGCGTCATCCCCCGCGTTAGATTACAGTTTATTGTTTATCATAAGAAAAGGAATTCTCAATTTGCATCAGTCCTAAACTGTGTGCCTCAAACTGTTATCGATACTGAGC
Organism: Haliotis rufescens; assembly: GCF_023055435.1. Lineage (NCBI taxonomy): Eukaryota > Metazoa > Mollusca > Gastropoda > Lepetellida > Haliotidae > Haliotis > Haliotis rufescens. Next base: position 54,890,051 of record NW_025964361.1, on the reverse strand, counting down.
TGCATCTCCCATATATGTGTCTTAGGTCAATATGCAAACATGATTAATCCTTATCGATCTTTTTCCCGCCTTAGAAGCACTTCGTGAATATGGCTTCCTCTTCTTGCTGTGTCAGTGTGGCACATGGGAAACACACCATAGTTGTCGTCTGCTGAGCTGTCAAGCTACACATGTGCAGAGAATGCAGGCCACGAACCAACCTGCATGCTTCTCTGCACGAGCTCACGCGGAGTGTCGTCTGCCAGCTTAACCGATCAACAAGTAACTAATCTATGGATAAAACAAAGGCAGGTTCTCGTGCTGAAGAAGTGTATATCGACAAAGCAGGATCTGCCATAACGGAAAGATAGGATCAACATTGGTTGTCACTCGGCACGATTTTGAATATATCTGTCGCAAAATGTAGGCCAGGGGAAAGTAATGTTGCATCGAGGCACTCCATCTTGGTCACTCGATCCGTCCACAGTAAAAACAGGCAGCTGGTAATCTGGGAAACGCCTCTGTTGTTGACAATGAAACTCAAAACATGCTGCGTCGCAAAACTCCAGACTGAGACAGTTCTTCGCTGCATCAACACCCTCACAAGTTGAAATAATTGGTAGAATAAATAAACCTGAATGGTAACATTTTGAAAACTGGATTTTCAATTATGCGGGAAACAAGCCGACTCCACCCATTGTCTCGTTCGAGATGACTTTGTCAATACTGGAATCAGCAAGTCTAATTTGACCCTGTTGCTAAAGGAATGTCAGCAGCATCACTGTGACGAATTATGCGCCAATAACTGTCTCGATGTCCGCCATTGTTCTGGTGAAACATCCCCGCACACCAACAAGGCATAGAACTTTCCAATGCGTAGTCCAACCATTGGAATCCATATCTTAAGTTGTCATTTTGGGTGAGCTCAACAAAACGATCCCCCATCTCTTAGCATTTTCAAGGTTTTATTCTTTGCCCGTTGGTTCTTCTGTTGTGCATGTGGGTTTTATTGTCAGGTGTCCATATCTATTTAGGATCAAATTGGGGGCACGGGTGGTCCAGTCTTCTGGGGCGAGGCAATTCGCTGTGCAGAGTTGCGTCCCTTGGGCACGCCAGAGACCGATATAATCGTGGGTTCGCCCAGATAATGTTTCTAGGTTTGTTAGTACCATACCCGTGTTTTTTTCTAAATTTATAATTTATTTAATTGTTCTTATATTTACCACAGACTCTACCCTTTCACAACTATAATTAATGAGTGAGTGAGTATGGTTTTACGCTGCTTTTAGCAATATTCCAGAAAGATCACAGCGGGGGACACCAGAAATGTGCTTCACACATTGTACCCATGTTGGGAATCAAACCCGGATCTTTGGCGTGACGAGCGAACGCTTTAACCACTAGACTACCCAACCGCCCCACTATAATTAATAGTTTATAGTTCATATTATCTTAAGGCAGGTGTTGTTCACCTTATAGTCCATATCTGTTATCAATTCATCCCTACCTGACCCTGTCCACGAAAATGTTTGTTTGTTTGTTAACGCCATACTCGGCAATATTCAGTTGTATGACGGAGGTCTGTAAATAATCGAGTCACCCACCCTACAGCCCAGACTTAGCCCCCAGTGACTATTTCCTCTTCCTGCAAATGAAATCTGCCCTACGTGGAAAACGCTTCCAGGATGACGAGGACATAAAGGCTGCCACAGAGGCGTGATTAGAGGGCCAATCTGCGGATTTCTATAAAAGTGGATTTAAAAGCTTGAAGGACAAATGGAATAAGTGTAATGAGGTGAATGGAAATTATATTGAAAAATAAAAGTGCAAAAGATCTTCTGCGACTTGGTCTTATATTGAAGTTGTATAACTTATTGAACGCCCCTCGTAGGGTATGTCTTGTTTGTTTGTTTGTTGTTTAACGCCGCACTCAGCAATACTCCAGCCATATGACGGCGGTCTGTATATAATCAAATCTGGACCAGACAATCCAGTGATTAGCATCATGAGCATCGATTCACGCAACTGGGATCGATGACATGCATCAACCAAGTCAGCCAGCCCGACCACCCGATCCCGTTAGTCGCCTCTTACGACGAGCTTAGTCGCCTTTTACCGCAAGCATGGGTTGCCGAAGACCTGTTTTACCCCGGATCTTCACGGGTCAGTGGGGTATGTAACAGCCGTGTGTGTCTTACCGTAGTTCTTGAGATCTATGCAGGTGAGGCCAGTGTGTCCAGTGAGGATGAACAGCATGCCCAGCAACACCAGCGGCACCGTCAGCAGCGCCAGGGCCAGCACCCACACCAGGGTCAGGAAGTACACGAACATCAGAAGCTGGAGGTAGAAAACAGACAGGGTTGGTCAGGATGTCAGGGGTATTAGCGTCTTGGCTGTCGGACGGACATCCTCGGACAAAGAACAGGAGATGGTGTGTCTAGAGTGTGAAGGTCTGGGTTGTATAACGGGGGAAAACCACGGACGGAACAGGAGATGTTGTGTCTAGAGCGTAAAGGTATTGGTTGTATAACGGGGGAAAACCACGGACGGAACAGGAGATGGTGTGTCTAGAGTGTGAAGGTCTGGGTTGTATAACGGGGGAAAACCACGGACGGAACAGGAGATGGTGTGTCTAGAGCGTGAAGGTCTGGGTTGTTTAACGGGGGAAAACCACGGACGGAACAGGAGATGGTGTGTCTAGAGTGTGAAGGTCTGGGTTGTATAACGGGGGGAAACCACGGACGGAACAGGAGATAGTGTGTCTAGAGCGTGAAGGTCTGAGTTGTTTAACGGGGGAAAACCACGGACGGAACAGGAGATGGTGTGTCTAGAGCGTGAAGGTCTGGGTTGTATAACGGGGGAAAACCACGGACAGAACAGGAGATGGTGTGTCTAGAATGTGAAGGTATGGGTTGTATAACGGGGGACATCCTTGGACAAACGGTGATGGCGTTTCTATAGATTGTTCAGGGTATCTACTATTCCAGAGTATCTACTATTCTATTCTAGAGTATCTACTATTCAGGGTATCTACTATTGCAGGGTATCTACTCCTGCAGGGTATATACTATTGTAGGGTATCTACTATTCTAAGGTATCTACTATTCTTGAGTATCTCTACTATTCTTGGGTATCGACAATTGCAGGGTACCTACTATTCTAGGGTATCTACTATTCCGGTGTACCTACTATTCTGGGGTATCTACTATTCAGTGGTATCGAGTATTCAGTGGTATCTACTATTCTAGGGTATCTACTATTCAGTGGTATCGAATATTCTGGGTATCTACTATTCTAGGGTATCTGCTATTCAGTGGTATCGATTATTCTGGGTATCTACTATTCTAGGGTATCTACTATTCAGTGATATCGATTATTCTGGGTATCTACTATTCTAGGGTATCTACTATTCAGTGGTATCAATTATTCTGGGTATCTACTATTCTAGGGTATCTGCTATTCAGTGGTATCGACTATTCTGGGTATTCACTATTCTAGGGTATCTACTATTCAGTGGTATCAATTATTCTGGGTATCTACTATTCTAGGGTATCTACTATTCAGTGGTATCGATTATTCCGTGGTATCTACTATTCTAGGGTATCTACTATTCAGTGGTATCTACTATTCTGGGTATCTACTATTCTAGGGTATCTACTATTCAGTGGTATTAATTATTCAGTGGTATCTACTATTCTAGGGTATCTACTATTCAGTGGTATCTACTATTCTAGGGTATCTACTATTCTAGGGTATCTGCTATTCAGTGGTATCTACTATTCTGGGTATCTACTATTCTAGGGTATCTACTATTCAGTGGTATCAATTATTCTGGGTATCTACTATTCTAGCGTATCTACTATTCAGTGGTATTCTAGGGTATCTACTATTCTAGGGTATCTGCTATTCAGTGGTATCTACTATTCTGGGTATCTACTATTCTAGGGTATCTGCTATCGTGACGGAACATGGCGAGGGCTGTGACAGGTAATCTGAGGGCATTGATCCACTCTGTTGCGGAGGTCGATAAGTACCAGTGTCTGAGGACAGAAACTGATGAACTAAAGGTCTGACGTGGGAGCCATGGTTTGTACGACGGGGGCACGTCTCTACATCAGTGCGTGGGTAGATTAACTCCAGTGGTGGAGGACGGAACACGGGAAGGGAGGGTTGGCGTGCTGCACTGCCACCAACAGAAAGGGAGAAAGAAAAAGATCGGAAATACCAACATCACGTAAGTATGAAAACAAATACCAACATCATGGCAGAATGAAGAGATCGGAAATACCAACATGATGTAAGTATGGAGAGAATAGAGCTCAACCACGAGGTGAAATATATGAGGGTGGGGCCTAATGGGGAACACGAGGGCAAGGGGGTAGAGGTACAGGGTGGAGGAGGCACTTGGCAACAGTGGCAACGTGGAAACACTGATGTCCAAATGACTGAAACGTGAATAAATAAGGTATTGTTCCTCCTATCAAACAAACGCGCTATGGTGTAACTACAATTCTGTTTAAAGCAGCGTCAAACCGAACTCACTCACTCACTCACTCGTCGAACAACAGTAAAATCAGATTGCAACTTTATCATCAATGTTGAAATAACTATTGGATGAAACTCAGTTAATCGGACATTTTCAATCAAATCATCAAATTATTTTCAGAAACGAGTAACTGTCATTGAGAAACGTTCCAAACAACAAACTTCAGGAATTCGAGGTTTTTCGAATTAACAGGCTACAGACAATCTTCCTGGCGCGAGGTGTCCACTGGCCTATTTCAAAGCCTAGTTTCTACTTTGATAAAAAAGGCTTGTGGACGCTCTTGCCTCGGGAAGATGGGTGCAGACCACAAAGGGTTACACTGAGCAGTAAAAACTCCGGTTATCCAGACGGTACCGTTCATAATGAATCGTCCGGGGAAACGTATTCTAGAAGAGCGGGTCCGGCCTAACAGATTTTTACTGTAAACCATACAAAGGTGATAACATTGAGAACATCCGTCAGCTGGATGTCAGGATCCGCTCCGCTGCATGTTTTATACGTGTGACAGGCCAACTGTTACAACACGAAAACAGCAGAACCAATCCATTCTCACTGGGTCTTGGGGGAGGGACCAGGTGGGCCCTGTCGTCTAATCGCGGAGTAGAGTTGCGTCCCTTTGGCTTGGCTTAATCATTTGATCGTGGTTCGAATGCAGGTTCGTCCCGATTGGGTTTCCAGGTTTGTCAGCACCATACCCTTGCTCGCTGGTTTAACCAAAGTGGGAAACTATGATCTGCATCAGCACCCGCATCACGCTGTGATGTAACTGAAATACTGTTCAAAGCGGCGTTAAATTCCCTCACTTGCTCAGTGCATCTTGGCCTTAATACCCCCGTGAGTTGGAACGCGGCTCTACGAAGCAATCTTATAAAACACATTGACTTTGTACTACCCAGATTGGCAATTCAACATGTATTGACAATCCGAGGGATACAGACGTAGATGCAGGATCGTGCTTCAAATCTCCAGGATCCAAGTCATATTCTATTCTATTCATATCACGGAATCGCGTGTCCAGATCATCGTACGTTTCACTGAACATAAATAGTCTGGAATGTTTTGCACATTTGTCCTATTAAGAGTAATTTCTTTTCAAAACTTCACAATTAACTCGTGCAGTGAGTAGTTGCATATTGTCTTGGAATGACGCACCTTTCTAAACTCACGCCATCCAAACCCGATATTTATTGACAGGTTCGGCTCGGTGAGTATTACCCGGACAAGAATGATCAATACAACTGATTGAAGTGCGTGGTTTTCCCAATTGCGATCGCAACCAGTGTCATTTTTGCTAAAGAAATAACATCAACACCGTAAGCCTATAAAAGCATTATCAATTATGGAAATTCATAAAATGGCCTTTGGTGTGTCTCTTAAAAGACGTATTGAATATGAGAACTCGAAAAAACTCAAAAAACCCATTCTGTTCAATATTGAACCGGCAGTCAGTTAAAATCTTTTTTGAGACGTTCTTCTGGTGCACGCGTGGCATGACCTCTCTCGGGGGCGACCTGAGACATCTGTAGTATACGTAATGCGTGAAATTGACAGAGTACGGCTTCAAAGAAACCTCTCCTCTACTTAAGCATGCTCCAGTGCAATACGGGCTTTTTCTACTTACGACAGAGAGGAATGAGTAGTTTTTAGATAATTTTGTTTGTGAAACGTGAAACAGATACTAACAGAAGAGGGTCAGCGTTATAGATATGGCCGAAACCTGACTTAACAAAATACAATATTCAGGAATTTCAGAGCTTGTTGCTTTAATCATCACAACAAAAAAGTAGAGATATTCACGTATTTAGGTCTATTACGATGCTGACCCTCGCCTTGAGCTGAACATACTGAGTCAGTCCCGAGTAAATAAACTACGTTTTAAAAGCTTCGCCTCACTGTGATCGGGTGTTAGAGTCTTGTAAATGATATCGCTATTACTTAGCTTTCATAAAAATATACCATAAACCATAGACACTGAAAGGTGCAATATAGCTAGTGCGGCGTCAAAAAACACTCACTCACTTAAAAATGTATCATGGCTGTACCATGTCTGTATGTCTTTACCAAGTATATTTGTCTTACATCTGTCTCATGATTGATTGTCCGTATATCTGCGTCCTGTCTGTCTGTCCGGATATCTGCGTCCAGTCTGTATGTGTTAATCATGTCTGTCTGTCCGTATATCTGCGCCCTGTCTGTATGTCTTAATCATGTCTGTCTGTCCGTATACCTGCGTCCTGTCTGTATGTCTTAATCATGTCTGTCTGTCCGTAGATCACAGACGTTTACTGATGATACCCAAGAGCACGGCTTGCATCTTGGATGCGAACTAAACATCAGCGGATCCTGCAAGCAGGGACGTAATTCTACCATTTCGACGCCTTGGACAACAATGCAACAAGTGCCGCTCAGAATAAGTAACGCTGCAACAAACAAAATTCGCGTTACTTGTCGCTCCGCCCTCTCCCACGTCCACAAACTTCAAAGAACTTAGTTCCATTTCTCAAGAGGTACAATTGGAGAAGGATTATGTGAAGAACTCTCCGGTTGTGTAGTGAATTTAGCTGGCAACCACTGGTGAGTTTTTAGTGGGCTGACTCTTCTTCCAGAAACCTGCAGAGTGACGCATCGCGTTGTTCCAGCAAGTGATATCGATTGGAACGTCAACTTCTTTAATAAGGTTGACTAAATGCCCTTTTTTTTATTGCAAAACACCTCCAACAAATTCACAGAGAACGTCAAGGGTTAGAAAACCAGCTTATCGTTAATGTGCCAGTCGGTACATCCATGCACGTTGTCAAGCAATGGGGTAGTGGTTAAATCATTAGTGCTAACTGCGGTGTAAGAAACTCAGTCAATGACTCACTTATTTAGCTGGTTTGTTTGTTGCTTAACGTGGCGAATATTCCAGCTATATGACGGCGGTCTGTAAATATTCGAGTCTGGAAGAGACAATCCAGTGATTGACATCATGAGCATCGATCGACACAATTGGTATACGATGACTTGCACACAACCAAGTCCCCGAGCCTGACAATCGGATCCCTTTAGTGGCCTCTTACGGCAAGCATGGGTGCTGATGACCAATATTCTAACCCGGATCTTCACTTATTAGGCAAAATATCGACTTATTAAGCAATGGTCGGTATATCAAACATACTCAATACGACATAACGTTTGTTCGGTATAATCTGTGTTCGACATAGCCTATGTTCGACATAAAACCTGTGTTCGACATATTCTACATACCCGAAGTTTTCGCAGAACATGTGCCAACCAACCACAGACTCAATACGAGGCTGCTAAACGGAATCATTGAAAGTTTGTTCGTTTGTTGTTTAACACTGCACTCAGCAATGTTCCAGCTATATGACAGCGGTCTGTAAATAATCGAATCTGGACCAGACGATCCAGTGATTGATAGCATGAGCATCGATCCACACAATTGGGATACGATGACATGCATCGACCAAGTCAGCGAGCCTGACCACCCGATCCCGTTAGTCGCCTTCTTACGACAAGCATTGTCGCCATTTACGACAAGCATGGGATGCTGAAGACCTATTCTACCCCGGATCTTCACGGGTATGTAGCACCCGTGAGTGTCTTACCGCAGTTCTTGAGATTTATGCCTCTTACGACAAGCATAGTTGGGTTGGTTGGCCTAAAAATTAAACCCGGTCACAAGGCGATACGAGTGGCCATCCTAACCACATGACCACCCATTCCACCGTCTGTCTAGCCAGAATATATATTTACAAAACAACAATAATAAAATCAAAATGGAGCCCAGAACAATCCTTGCTTTCAGGCTTGAGCTTAGGCAATCTAGACTTGCCAAATCATTCTACACTTGAGTTTGCCTCCTTTTATAATCATTTTCTCTAGGGCCTGGAAGGCCTATTTCTATAGTCTATTTTATAGTTCCATGTCCCTATTAGCAAATACGTTCCAAACAACAGGCGCGATTGAGTTCCTATTATTATAGTCTATTTTATAGTTCCATGTCCCTATCAGCAAATGCATTCCAAACAACAGGCGCGATTGAATTCCTATTTTTATAGTCTATTTTATAGTTCCATGTCCTTATTAGCAAATACATTCCAAACAACAGGCCTGTAATATTTCTGAAATCAAAACAAAAACTGCCTCTGCTAAACACCGACCGGCTCTACTTAAACACTCATAAATATGTCGGCGATGATTTGCGGCGATTCAATTAATGCATCCGAAAGGATAATTACACATAAACATGTGTAACAACATTGATCAAACATGAAACCAGGAATTAAATAAGTATTGATGTTTCACTGTACGCTTGAAAAAACATGGTCCGTTCCTAACCAACGCAAACACCAGACCCCGTCTGGTAGAGTAGTGAATCTATTACCCATATAGCATAACACCGTTACACCATAAAGCCAGTGTGTTCTACTCGCGGGCGTGTAGGTGATTGTGAATGGGTTTTGATGGAGACGTCAGCGAGGGGGGACAATATTCTAACACAGCATCAGATCAATAGACATGGCTATGAATATCTTCAATCTGGGGACTAGCTGTACGTTCAGTAATGTCGCACTGTTTCAGACGGGGCCGCGAGATCTGATGGCTGTGTGCTGATCGTACGAGAGATGGTCCTGTTCCGAGTGGCTGTCAGACAATACGATTACACAGGATCGGGCGGGGAGAGCTTTGTTCTGGGTTTCTGTGCGAGTATTAGCTTACTCGTGTTAAAACAGCGGGTGTCAAGTGAGAGGTTGCGTCAGGTTTTTGTTTTAAGAGGATTTTTTCGCCTGTAAAATGTGTGGATTATTTTAGCACATCATCACGAAATTGCCGGGTGACGTAATCGGATAGCGTTGTACTGTCACAGAAAATAAGATTGATGGTGTACAGGTTTTGATTCTCTATGGGGGGATAAAAGTTTGATTAACATTCCGTGACAACGGAGAAGATTAAACGTATTATGTTTAGTATTTACGTGTGTTGGAGGGTATGGAACAACGTGTCTGTAACAACCCTCCCGTCTTTAAGTAATTCAAGAGAGTAACACTACAGACCAGGAACCCGATCCACAGAGCGATCTTAGCGCTACGACTGTCGTAAGTCAGTGTTAAAGAATGGGAGTTACGATCGACTTAGCGCTAAGATCGCTTTGTGGAACGGGGCCCTGGACTTTGAAAATCCACTTTCAAACATAAATCTGTATGCCATGAAGTTACGTTAGCGTGAAATTAAACCTCTAAAAATCAGACGCGGGTCTCGTTTCACCAAACGATGTTAACGTCGCAACTATTGTGTGTGTATCTCACCAATCGTAGAGGAAATATAGCGTTTGTCTTCAGCAACCCATGCTTGCCATTAAAGGCGACTATGCTTGTCATAAAAGGCGACTAACGTGATCGGTCGGTCAGGCTCGCTGACTTGGTTGATGCATGTCATCGTATCCCAATTGTGTGGATTATTTACAGACCGCCGTCATTTAGCTGGAATATTGCTGAGTGCGGCGTTAAACAACAACAAGATAATAATCACGTGTTACAGAGCATTGTGTATTAAACTCAGTTTGTTTGTTTGTTGTTTAACACTGCACTCAGCAATATTCCAGCTGTATGATGGTGGCCTGTTAATAATCGAGTCTGGACTAGATAATCCAGTGAATATTATCATTTATACATATGTAAAAACAACGATCCAGGCCGTCGGGGTACGATGATACGCTGTCGAGACAGTCACTGAGCCTGACCAGTAGACCCATTATGTCGCCTCTTACGACCAAGCATACATGTAGATTGTGGGGGCCGATTGAAACCCAAGTTAATTACTGTGAAAATGTGACATTGTCTTTGTGTAATTAGTGTTAGCATTCGCTGCCTAGGAGCGGTTGGGTAGCCCGGTTGTTCAATCGATCGCTCGTCATTCCGAGTTCCGAGTTCCGAGTTCGATTCCCCAAATGGGTACAACGTGTGAAGACCATTTCTGGCGTCCCCCGCCGTGATATTGCCGGAACACTGCTAAAGCGGCGTAAAACCATACTCACTCATTCACTCACTCATTAACTGTTTAATTGTTCAACACCATCATAATAAACGAGTTTAAAGAATTGGGTTTTGAAAGACTCAAATCTGACCCCAGTCCTTCGTTAATGAGATATGCATCCTACTAAATTTTCAAATATGAGTGAGTGAGTGAGTGAGTTGGGTTTAACGCCCCTTTTAACAGTATTCCAGTTATATCACGGCGTGTCAGCTTAATGTGGGAGGAAAGCCCGAAGTGATGCAGGTCTCAGACGTTTACCACTTCGGTGATAAACCCACGAGCACTGGTTATGGTGCTGACAAACCTAGAAGCATAATTGGGGCGAACCGGGATTCGAACCCACGATCATAGGTTTCTGGCGTGCCCAAGGGACGCAACTCTGCACTTCAAATATGATAGAGTTTGGAAATGTCAACACAGCATAAAAGGTTCGTCGACTGCACTGCACTCAAAGTGGAAGGAACACGAGAACTATTATTCATATGACCTTTCGTGTAAGTATTCGGTGACCCTGACCATTTGTCGAATTGACAAAGGTCAAGGTCAATTATATTCCCCGGAGTCCTGCGAGCAGGAAGGATTATTTGAAAACTATTATCAAATGTGGTATCATTTTACAGCTTGTCCCGTGTTCTCTAAGAGTTGAAAGTACAGGAAAGACCCAGGCCTTAGAGTCTGTGACTTCAAGGAGCCGGAATGTGTGCTAATTTGTTCAGAAATAAAATAAATATTTATAACCAAAAAAACAAATCGCGAATTTGAAATCATGTCCGCATAGATTTCCATGTAAGATGACCAACCTGGAATAAAAATTCGAACATACCTTTTTGAGAAAAATCTATACAATGTTAGCTCCTAAAATAGCAGCGTAATTATAGTGAAAGGATCATTCGACAGTAGCAAGTTTAACTGTTTCCGATATTTATGTTCATGTGGCCATAAGGTGGAAATAAAGCGGGCCAAACATTTTGTTGCTCTCATTCGAACAGAGGCACACCGGCACTTATCGATATTCGCTGAAGGAGAAGTACATATTTATACGGTTAATGGCTGGTTTAGGGTCTTTGTGGCAATTTGAGACCAGTTTAACAAATTCTATCCACATGCGGAAAAAATGGACTCCTTTCTACAAATATCAGTGAAACGCATGAAGGCTGCGCGTACGAACAGTGGAACCAGTTACATGTCCTTTGAAGACTTGAACCTCAAATCCTTGTTAACAAGCTCCTCGCAGCGACACCCTGCTCTCTTCACTTTCTACACAGCAGCATGATAAAACCGGAAGGGGCAATGTGCCGAGTTAGTGAGTGAGTTGGGTTTGACGCTGCTTTGGGCAGTGATTCAGTTATATCACGACGTTTCGGTTTAGTATCTAGATAGCGGCATATATTGAAGTCATGGTATCATTAAAACAGGATTGAATCAAGGATTCCCACTTTTTGTCTTATTATTTCAATGTCATCAATCAAAGAACTTACAAAAACGGAACTGACATCCCAAAAGTCACCAGGCTGTCATCCTCAGCTTAGTACAGATAGTGAGCGTTACAATGTGTGCGCAAGTACGGCTATAGCTGAGGATAATACTCGGACTTTACGACCAGCGAATCCTGGCACTTCTAAGGTAGACAAGGCATGACAACGTGTGGATTAAGCACGTCCTTCACATATTCAGAAATGGAGCCCTGGACATGTGGATATGTCTACATGTGTGTGAGAGTTAAGATGTATCGAAAATGAGTGTCATTTCTCATTTGCCTCCAGTACGACACTGCCCGTCGTTAATATAGCACAGCCACCTGCCTGGCTCCCTACCCGGGGGCCCTGGCTGTACAGACACACGCTGTACATGACGCAACCTTATAAATGTATGTATGCCGAACATTCAAACTTAAACAGTATACAAAGAATTAAATTATCATCTATATATCACCCACCATAATTGTAATGTATTGAACGAATGAACGAACGAACGATTAGATGGATGGATGGATGGATGGATGATCAAACGATCTGATGAAAAATTGACCGAACGAACGAACGATTGAATGGACGGATGAATGAATGAATGATCGAACGAACAATGAATGAACGAAAGAACAAACGAACGAACAATTGGATGGATGGATGAATGAATGATCGAACAATTGGATGAATAAATGACCGAACGAACAATCAATAAACGTATGAACGAACTAACGATTGGATGAATGGATAGATGGAAGAATGATCGAACAATTGGATGAATAAATGACCGAACGAACAATCCATCAACGAACTAACGATTGGATGAATGATCGAACGATTGGATGACTAAATGACAGAACAAGCAATGAATGGAAGAATGAACGAACGAACGATTGGATGAATAAATGACCAAACGAACGATTGGATGAATAAATGACCGAACGAACAATGAATGAATGAATGAATGAATGACTTACAAAGATGTTGAGTCCCCTGGCGCATCTGTTCTTGGCGGAGGAGTTGAAGACTCTCCGACTGGTGGGGTCGGTGGAGAGATGGCCACACAGCAGGAACAGCGTCCCCAGCACGAACATGGACACCACCACGCCGATCAGCATCAGCTCCACGAACCACAACCTGTAACACGTGATAGCGAAGGTCAAATTACAAGAACGTGTATACATGGGTACCCGTCAGAACGACAGACAGCTGCTATGACTGTGGAACATTTATTTGAGAAATAGTGGAACTAATGAGGCACATATACTGACTTGTTTACTATTTATATCATACCATATCATAAACAGCGAAAAACAGCATATCTGGCTTCAATAGAAGAAGTTGCAACTTGGGTACCCGAGAGGTCCAGGAAGAGCAAATATATTAAAATTAGATGATCAACTCGACATAACACATGCAAGTTTCAAGAAAATAGGCTTGAAACATATGCCTCTATACAATTGTGAGTTAATGGTTGTATACACGGGTACCCGACAGTAATTATGTCAATAGAACATTTACGGTAAAAACAGGATGCAAAAGATAAAAGTTGATTCAGTAACTGTAGAAGGTAGAACAAGAAGTGTCAATAACAGCAGCGTTAGCTCAAAGCAACATCTACAAGTTGGTTAATCGGTGAAGATAGACATGTTAGCAGTATAAACGGGTACCAAGAAGGTACTGCAGGTGAAATGTTAAGCAAGCAATCCTGTCTGCAAAGACAACAGCTGATTAAAGACTAGCAAACAGACTTTTTAAGACAGAGAAATCAGATTTTCCACGAGCAGAATACAATACTTGTGAGTCATTACCACTGCACAAAGTGGATGTTTTTCTCAATGTTCACGTTAAAGCGCTTGCTGCAGCATATCATATCTTTTAACGACGTCAAATATCTCTTCAGATATGTTTTATCCAAACTGATCATCTCTAAAACGAATGTGAGCCGTCAACTCTCTTGTAAGATATGGCATGCCAAACATTAACATTTCCAAAAGGAATATGAATGATCAAATCAGTGTCAAACTGAAGCAAAAATGCAACAACAGAAGATGCTGTGAATCATAAAGCTCCTAATCTGATATAAAACAGAACTGCAAATCGACAAAATAGGATCCAAGGCAGTTCATCAAAAGGATGAAGTATATAACGAGGCTCTGAAGTCCAGCCGTTAGGTGATAGATATGGGGTCAATTGTGCACTATCTGTTATAACCATGAAACTCGACATGATGATAGATTTAGATGCTACAATTATTTCGGGATACGGAGCCAATTTGAAAAAAATCCAATATAGCCGCTATTTTCAAGATGGCCGCGAGACATATGTCTTGTTTTCTTGAAATATTATTGAAATAAGTTATTGATTAAATACTAAACATTTACTTTAAAGATGATTTGTGTTTAAGTTATTTTGATTTAAATTAAAAAGGCAAAATTCTTAAATGTTGAAGACATTGTTTCTAAAACATGCAAATTGTTAGAGGAGGGCTTAAGGTTGTATAATGATTATGTACAAATATGTTATATGACAGAATACATTTCTTTGAATTTAAAATTCAATGCTATAAATATATATGTATTAAAATGTATTTCTATTTTTGTCAATAAACATAACAAAATGTTTCGAGTCCCTGTTGTCACTTGTTAGCATTATGCTATAACTGACCCCGTGGGACTCCCTGACTTAGAGTGACTCCCTCGGGCCCCCGCGATAGCGGAAGGATTAATGGTGTTTCTGCACTAAAAGGCGGCCAGTCAGCCATGACCTTTGCAGTGACGAGAGAACGAGTTTACACAGCAAACCCACCCTCCCATCACCTGTTAGCCTTACATCTAGTCTCTGAAATGAACATATTTTATAGAAAAAACAGTTCTTAAAGTATAGTCATAAAATATAATAAAAAGGAGCCCAGAGACTTTCTTCATTTTCAAATACTACAGTAATCTAGACTTGCCAAACATTATAGACTTGCATGAGCTGTATTGGATATAGTTGTTTCAGTGTCTGTATGACAGACTAGTCATCTGTGAACAGAGCATTGTCCCACAAAGTGATCTTAGCCTTCGACTATCGATAGGCTTTGTTACAGTATGGAATTGAGTGAGTGAGTTGGGTCTAATGCCGCTTTTAACAGTATTCCAGTCATATCGCCGCGTGTCAGCTTAATGTGGGGGGAAAGCCCGAAGTGATGCAGTTCTCAGACGTTTACCACTTCGGTGAAACCCACGAGCACGGGTATGGTGCTGACAAACCTAGAAACATAATCGGGGCGAACCGGGATTCGAATCAACAATCATAGGTTTCTGGCGTGCCAAGGGACGGAACTCTGCACAGCGAATCGCGGCGCCTTAGACGACTGGGCCACCCATGCCCCCTGTTACAGTATGGAAGTTAAGACAGTCGTAGTACTTCTACTGCCTTGACACACGTGGCCCAGTTAAGGCAAGTAGGGACAGTAGGGAGCCAAGTGTCAAAATGGTTCGCTCGTCACGCTAAAGACCCCGAGTTCGATCTACTTCCTACATGGGTTAAATATATGAAGATCACAGTTGGTCACCGCCGTCGTGGCTTGTAACATATGGCAAACCACGCTCTACCATTCACGTGAGAGTCTTCCCTGATTCTCCAGGGCCATTATGGTCATCCAACCCCAATTTAAGTCGACTCGGACATATCGAGGCCTCGTACAGGATACAAGGTCACGCTGATTGTCCCTCGATTTGTGCCGAGTACCGGGTCGTGGAGACGGCACGAAGGTCAAGGCCACACAACACTCAGGTCGGTTTTAGGTTGGAGTGGTGACTCTCCTCCAAAAGACAACCAATTTCAGCAAAACAAATATGCGATTTGCCCAAACAGGAAAAAACATCATGTCTGGCTTCAACGATAACATTTTTTTTCTACTTGAAAACCAATCATCTACAGTGAGTGCAGAATTCCCTATATTAACGATTGTCTTGGAAATGCGATTGCTGTGGGCAAGTAGGCGGTGAGCAAATGCTGAAAAATAAGACTGACTGTCAAGACTGACGATGCATTACTCCAAGG
Organism: Haliotis rufescens; assembly: GCF_023055435.1. NCBI lineage: Eukaryota > Metazoa > Mollusca > Gastropoda > Lepetellida > Haliotidae > Haliotis > Haliotis rufescens. The sequence goes on along the minus strand of NW_025964361.1, from coordinate 54,873,974 downwards.
AAATTCTTTGCACTGACAGTAAAACTAAAGAAATATTTGCTTCATTTTGTACCCAACTGTTTTCATTCATTTTACCACAGGGTAGAGATTTCTGGAATGCTTAACACTGATCCTCCCAAAGAGGATAGTTAGTATAAAAAGCTCATATCTTATTTAGGAAACTAATTAATCATTAGATGTTTACACTGAGACTCGAGAGCAGCATATAATGCTTCCTTAAATATTAATCTGGATGTCAACATCGTCGACATGGGCGGTACGATAAAATAGACAGCCTGGAAAAGATGTCGAGATTGCGAAGTGGCGCTAACGTCAGTTCCCTATAGACCAGATATAGAAGATTGCGATGAACAAAGGCTTATTGAGAGTGGGAACCATTGTAGAGCTGACAGATGTGTGGTTATTGTCAAATGAAATAGCATCGCATTACTGCCATTTGAAAATACTACTATGCCATGACAATTCGAAGTTGTTACAGCGACTAAGTCAGATTTACCGCAGCTTTGGAGAGTGTTTCAGATATATTATAGCGTGCCAGCTTTCTGGGGGAGGAACATCTAAGTGATGCAGGTCATTGACCTTTACGGCTGGGTGCTGACAGACCAAGGCTCACATTCGAGGCAAATTTGGAATTCTAACCAAAGATCTGCGGATCCTCACACATCTAAGGGACGCAACTCTGCACAGCGAATTACTATGCCTACACACCTGGGTTGTCGGTGGCTCCTGTTGTAGTAGTAGTAGTTTGTTTGATTGTTGTTTAACGCAATATTCTAGCTATATGACGGCGGTCTGTAAATAATTGAGTCTGGATCAGACAATACAGTGATTGACATCATGAGCATCGGTCCACGCAATTGGGATCGATCACATGCATCTTCAGTCAAGTCAGCGTCAGTGTGAATGCTGTATAACGCCGAATTCAGCAATACACAGAACGGCGCCCTGGAAATAACCGTATCTGCATCAGACAAACAAATGAGTGAAAGCATGAGCATCTTCCAGCCCGAACACACAGAGCCTTACATCATCGAGGCTAGACCAGACAATCCAGTGATTCACATCGAGAGCATCGATCCTCGCCGTCCGAACACGCCGAGACGGACTCCGCCAAGACTGAGTCTTACATATTCAAGACTGGACCAGACAATCCAATGATTTACATCATGATCATCGATTTACGCAACAGGGATAAGATGGCGCTAGCAACCAAATCAGCGAGCCTGACGACCCGATCTCGCCTGTCGCCTGCAGCATGGGGGAGATATTCACTGCGTGTGCTGCCGACAGTTTTTCATCATAGATAAGCTCGAGACCCATCGTGGAATGACATCAAAGAAATCATCTATAACAGGATCTGACATCGTCCATTAATAAAGCACGCAGCCGATAATTCCACGTGAATACTTAATACCACGTGAATACCTAATACCAGCAATGCCAACGGCGCGTTACCTAATGGTTTATTTACCGACAGTGCCAGCCAATTATCTTCCTCGTCGTATGATATTATCGACGCAAGAACGTATATACATGGTTAATACAGTGCCATACCACATGCACGTCGCATATATCAGATGTAAATTGCAGATATTGTTGAAATATATTTTATTTAGCAAAGACAAATGATGCCCTCTGTCATTAGATATACCGCATCAATCTCAAGGTTGGCTAAATCGGAAACCGAAATAATGCCCTTTCTCACGCCCCTCACAATATCGTGTCAGGGTTGGATAAGCACGGTGATGGGCGCTTCCATAGAAAGAAGGTTTAAAGAAATTTGAAGATAAATGGCGTTGATCATGCTAGTCACTTACACATGTGATAATGAGTAATGCATTCCAAGTTGATGTTACCATACTTTGTTATGCAATGCGACTGTCGGTCAGAACTCAACTGTACATAATTACGACATTGACATTCTTCGTGCATGCGCAATAGCAGAGGTGGTACGCATTCGTCACCACTCGCCCCTTTCCGTAACCTGCAAGAAGACTCGTCCCCTTTATCGATGAATGTTGTGTGCGAAAATACGCCAAACCAATCAGAATCCGCGTATGATTTCAAGTCCTTCGTCAAAGAATCCCTCAGAAACAATGTTTGATTTTACATAAGTCTTGCATCAAAATATATACCCAAGACACAGTTAAATGTGTTCAAGCATACTGTATAATTCCGCACGTCCCGATGTGCTTTAAATTGTATCTGAAATATTTATAATATATGGGGAAATGTATGTGAACCATTACGCAACGAGTTGACAATTGTTTTAGGTATGCCCGTTTGCGCTAAGACGGAACCCGGTCGCAAAAGTGGTCACGAGAGGGGCACGAGTCGCTTTTCCGCTTGTCCCGGAATAACACGAGTTAGTCACGAATGACGCAAAAGAGCCGTCTTGCGGCAGATGGACATCGCATACCGATATAAATCACAACAGCAGAATTAAATGCAAGCTTTATAGTTTATGTTACGAGTGTATCACCATATAGACCACACGCATGAGTATGTAAGTAATATACAACGCAATAGTTCACTTAAATGTACCTCTGCTCCTTCACCACCGCAATCGACAAATGAGGAATAAATATAGAACGGTATTTCTGTACCATCCCTCCAAGTGAGCTTATTCATAATGACAGGTTGTCAATGACTGGTGTTTCATTTCAGCAAATCACCAACAATTAGATCAATCCTTTGTCTAGAAACGGTATGTCGTGTCAGTCTTTCCGTCAGTACTGAACTATCACAGACTATAATAGCCAGTTTGATGTATTAAGGAAATGCTTGAAATGCCACGGACATGCGGTAATATGATAATGCTATCTGGTCTGTGTTAGAGCCCCAGTTGGCATTCTGAGCAAGAATATCCCCAATCTCCCATGCATGATGCAAGAATTGACATCAGGGTAGATCGTCTGGTCAAAACGTGCGTCCTGTCTGAAAGGGTATCGTCGTTATTAGATCGTTGTAACTTCATTGGTTCTCTTGATTTAGATTTAATTATTTACAGGCTGTGTTATAGTTATATGTTATCTGCGGCGTCAAACAATATGCAACCATTCACTGAATCGTGCAAAATAGTTAGGATATGTTAATGAACTGAAGATCAATAGCGTTCACGGAGCGAGCAGTGCCCAGAACTTGAACGTACACCAATATACTGCATGATCAATTTTCTGCAGCCATGCGATGACCCACTATATAAACTTCAGTACTATGAATAGGAAGCGTTACATTTTTCATCCCTCGAAATGAAAACATAATGGAAATATTTCGCGCTATCTGGGAACTCTATACTTTGAGCAGAGCCGCCAGCTCATGTATATTTCATTTGACATATTCTGCAAAAACAGATCGATGCGAACCTGAAGTGCAGCCGATAGATCCACGGAGTGCAATACCCTGAGCTAAGCCCTCGATCGGATGGTTGCGCGTGTTTAACTACATCAGCTGATCGTTGTGGTACTTATTGTACGAATCAATTAACATGAATCAATTGCGCCCTGAACAACTGCGGTGTAAAACGGGTTTAAAACCAGACAGGAATATGTATCGATTTGGAAGGATATTTACAGTTCCGGGTAATTTGGGCCCTAACTACCTGTGTAATCTTTAAAAGCCAGGAGGAAGTATAACCATAAACGACTACTATTTAGCAAGAAACGTTCTTTATTGCCTCAGATTATCATACACTGTGACCTGCATCGCTAACTTCCGGTTACCCAGCATCTATTAAGTCCGGCGTACCCGGAAGTACACCTAAGACTAGGCGCCGTCCCCCTCACGGTTTTGGCGCAAAGGTTGTAACTTGTATACTTTAACACTGATTTTGAACGTAGCGCTAAGACCGTTTTGTTGTATTGGCCTATGTACCTAAATATGCAATCCGATCTGAGCTCTACGACTTTCGCAATGGGTTAACGTCAGACTTAGTGCTGAGGCCGCTTCGTGAACCGGTACGGTTACATTTCTCGGCGTGTTTGGGAAGAGTTCTTTCCGAGGATGCCATGAGATGAAATATTACCCAAATCCGCATCCGGCCAGACTAAACGATATGCAACAAGAGACTGCTTCATAGTTGTTGTTTTTCAAATCATCAAATTCGATGTTAACAACACTCCCGGGTCGAACGAATGTGTATAAAACTGGTTTCAGCCAAGCTGAACGATGTGCGGCGCCACACACGAGTCTCATATCATTCAGTAATTAGAATTCTTGATAAATGAACAACCTTCCTGGCGTCCAGCCACGTATGCTACCGCCGAGCAATAAGTAGGGGGTGAAATTTGGTGGTCACGGGGCTGGGGGATAAAAGGACGCTTCATCAAGGTCATCAGAGGCTTGAGAGGGGATGGTGGAGGGTTTACACCACCCTTTAATTACCAGTATCACCGCCCCACTGTGGGAAGGCTGGGATTTTCCGGTATTGGGATATCTTGGACTGCTGTGATCTGAGATTGGCATCTTAGATTTGCGTCTGAGAGTTCAGGCGACCGGCTTATATTTGTAGTATTGGCCCTCGTTGACCTTTGAAGAGGCGAGACTGCGGTTTCTATTTGCCGGAATGCATAATAGAACCATTTATTTACTATAAACTGGGTCCGTCCATTGACTTCCATCACAGGTTGACAAGCCTGTCTCCCAGACCCTTGAGAATATAGTAGAAAATCCAACTCAAGTCTAGAATGATTCGGCGAGTCTAGATTGCCTCGGTTGTGAAATTAAGCATTATTCTGGGCTCCATTTGGATTTAAAGATTAAAGATTAAACTTTTAGATGGGACTAAATGATAATCTACAGGTTGGCCAATATTTTGCTATTCTCCATCTTTAACCAAATCTGGAACAAGCTCCTCGCTTCGAGGCCTTTGGGAGAGGGTTGCGTTTCATGCCATATTTCAGTCACATCACGTGATGTCAGCCAAATGTTGGAAGAGAGCTAAAGGTAACGCTGGTCGTAGACGTCTGCCACTTTGGTGCAAATATAAAACGTTAACGACAGAGAATAACCAGTCTCGATTATCAACCGAAACAGATTCCACTGGGCGAACATCAATGACACCAGGTGTTCGCGAGCACGGGTATGATGCTGACACGATCTGCAGATCCTGGTATGGGTTAAGGGTCGTAACTCTGCACAGTACCTCCGCACAACCGAGCATCAGGTAACTTACTGTAGTAGGTTCATTCCTCATTTACTAGTTGATTCAGATACGTGCGATTCATTACAAGTGTAATACGTCTGGAGAAGCTCGCTTCTTGACGTTGTGAACTAGTTCAAACACAGCCCTAGCCAGCAAGAGGAGAAGTGTCTGCACCTCACCACAAATATATACATCCACTTAATCTTAAAAAAAATTCTCAAAGGGTCATACTCTCTGGTAAACGAAATATGTATTCCGTCAATGAAAAGTAAACATAAATAAACACAGCCAGCAGTGACTATCTCAAATCTCAGCCAATCAGAGGCAGCCACGTCATACTAACCTGCACGCGGCACAAACACGCGTTGTTTGGGTAAAAGCAATAGGCCGCAGTGAGGTAAGCGTTATAAAGGGCAGACACTAGCAACAGGCTCCTCTCAACCGAAGTTGTGTTATGCACAGTATATTTAGCAATACACCCAACACGCATCAAAACGTCATCTCGGTGTAACTTAATACATTATATAACACATTAAACAAAGATGTAAATTAGGAAGTACCTGTGTGCACAATATATGGTACCGATATATGGTCTCTGGTGTTAGGAATGATGTGAGATACCCATTTCTGGTGTTCCCCGCCGTGAACGGTGATATTGCTGCAATATTGCTAAAAGTGGTATAAAGCTATATTCACTCCATTATTCAACGCGGTGTTAAACCACACACGCACTGTAAAATTGATACAGATATCTGACAATATATTATTCACAAATTCAGCTAAAACTTCCATTAAAAAACCTCCTCAAAACCCCAAGCTTTGGTTGGTTGGTTTGTTGTTTTACGCCGCACTCAGCAATATTCCAGCTATATGATGGCGGTTTGTAAATAATCGAGTCTCGACCAGACAATCCAGTGATTGATATCATGAGCATCGATCCACGTAATTGGGATCGATGATATGCATCGTCAACCAAGTCAGCGAGCCTGACCACCCGATTCCGTAAGTCGCCTCTTACGACAAGCGGAGTCGCCTTTTACGGCAAGAATGGGTTGCTGAAGACCTATTTTACCCGGATCTTAACGGGATCCAGCATGACTGATAAGCAATGTTACACTCATTCAACCAAACCAAGTGTTCACTGACAAAACAGGAAGGTGCAAGAATTCACCACAGCCCCACACGCACAGTAGACATCGATACCGTGGAAAACATCGAAAGCTTTGACGATCTTCTTCTGAAAACATTTCCCAATTTATGTCGAGTATCAAGTTATTGATGACCTACCCTTCACTAGTCTAAAATAACAGAAAAAAACATACATAACTGCCGACTTTACGTTATCTCCTAGATATATTTCTTCTTAAGCTCATTCTCAAGACGGTTAACTTTCCAACAAAACATACAATACAGTAAAGTACGGTTATATCGAACTCAAAGGGACTACTAATTTTAGTTCGTTATAACCGTAGTTCGTTATAAGCATATATACAGCATAATACAGCTAATTATCGGGACCAAAAAAGTAGTTCGTTATATCCGTCAGTTCGTTATAAGCGTGTTCGTTATAACCGTAGTTTACTGTATGCCCACTTCCATTCATCTTCCCGAGGCAAGAGAGTTAACTGACAATCAAAGTCCAGTTTCCACCCTTGCCGAACTAGGCTGGTATTATGGAGTTACATTTTGGCTGGACTAACTTTAACTACCTAACTTAAGTCCAATCAAAATCGCGCACCAAAATCAAAATCCGGTTCGTAAACTGTCGTGCAGGTTGCGATCGATTGCAGGATTTGCAAAGCATGTGCACCGCCAACTCGTTGTCAGCAGATATTTTCCAAATCTTTAATCAAGGTGCTCACGTGATTTGATGCATTTCGCGATGTAAGACCCGTTTTATCATAATATAGATCTTGATTATCGAGCAGATCGTCCTGACTGGACGCCACCATTTTGTGTGAAGCAAACGCAAGTGATACGAGAGGTGAAATCCGATTGGTCCATAGGAGGGGCATAGAAGGGACATAACTGTTAATACCCAATGGTGGCGTTACGATCGAGCCCAGTAATTCCAGCCTGGTTCGGCAAGGGCGGAAACTGGACTTTTAAAGTCAGTTAACTCTCAGTTAACTTCCATTTGAAAAACGAGCACTCCTGTTAACTGAATATTATCGACAATGCCATGACAGTTTAACTGCAGCAAAATGAAAGAATTGGGTGGTCCTTAACTTTTATTGAACAGTATATATCGGACAACGCTCCTTATGATAAAGAAGTATTTTTGATATTTTGTTTACTTCTTTGTTGTTTAACGCCGCACTCTGCAATATTCCAGCTATATGACGGCAGCCTGTAAATATCCGACCCTGAACCAGATCTACGCAATTGGGATACGATGGCGCGCATCAACCAAGCAAGCCCGACCGGCGGATCGCCTCTTCTGACATGCATGAGTTGCTGAAGACCAATTCTAACCCGTATCTTCACGGGAGTTTTAGAAATGGACTCAAGTCAGAATTTCTTTTGAAGCACACATTACCAAATTATAATAACAGCTACTCAGATAAGCCCCGGTGAACAACTGAATAAATAAATCAATTGGCTAAAATCAGAATTCGTTTCTTTTATAACATTCAGAAAATCAAAATGGCAGACATGACACGATTCGCCGAACACCTGAAACAAAGAAAGCAGGCTAACTTTCACGTGATCCTGCCGCGCAAATAAAAACGCCAAGTTATAAGCAATGCCCTTTAAATTTGGAGAGCGTATTCCCACATCGGCCTTTTCACCATTCCGGTTGAATATTCAGCAATCACGATAAGTCTAGCGCTTCTGAGTACAAAGGAAGTGGCTTCGGCACCAGCCTGCAGATTCCCCGAAGATTCACTGAGCCAAAATCGTTTGTCGCCTACAGAAGTTTTCAAGCGCACAAAAGAGAGCATTAAAAATGGTCGTCTATTCAAGAAAATTGGCTGGCGGGGTACCTTCTTCAATATGTAGGGAGCATCAATATTGATTGCGCACCCTTGGGGCAGTGAGAACCCCAGTTCGAGATACTGTATCCCCTTCAGTGCGGTTCATCGATAATGCGAGCAGAACCAAGTCCAGGTTCAGGTCTGGAGTAGGAGTCTGTCAATACTCTACATGCGTTGGGTAACCTAATCATGTGGATCATTACCCCAATGGCCAGTGACCATTTTCACAGAACCTTATACAGTAAAACGTTGTACTACAGGCGTATATAATTACCTGTATTGATTGAATATGCACGTATTCAGTAATTAATTCAGAGAAACCTATCCATTACACGGTGTTAATATAAACAGGATCCAACAAATGCTGTATAAATTCGCCGTGCACACGTTGGGAATTAAAGGCGAACTGGTTCCCGAGCATTAGGTTTAGGAAACCCTGATTGGCCTGGTTATATTTCGGCGATTTGTATTTGTCCGTGTATTACAACCCAGTGGCTGACAGCATGAGCAACTCTCAGCACCATCGGGGTAAGATTGTACACAATCAGTGAGGTTACACATGGAACCACCCGATCCTCGTTATAGTCGGCTTTTCGCGATATATATTGGATACTGTGGTCCTATTCTGCGACTACGGGCGTGTGGATGAGGCCGCCTTTAATATGTCAGGAGAGTGTATGTCTCTCGTCACCAGTTAGATGAAGTGGTTGGCAGATCTTCGATATTCCATTGACTGCAGTTTCATTCAGCCCATTCATATCATGGGCAAATCTTCATTTATGTACACATTACCGATTTAAGGTTTTGTGTATTTTGGAAAGATTTCGATCAAGTCAATTCCAGATATCAATTGGCTGGTGCAGTCAGATTATAGCCTTCTGAACCGACGGCTTTCATTTTCACAGAAAACACACATATCAATCATAGCCACCTCGGAATAGTGTGCGTTGTCAGTGAGTCTTGGCTACAGAAAAAACAAGACAAATAAGATGGATTTGATTTCAGTAATTAAATCATCTATAGTATTATAAGCTATTTGACGGGCTTCGCAAACTGACATTCGTGAAGTGAAGGTTGTGGAAAAGCCATGATTTGTTTAGCATGGCCCTCGTGGACTTGAGTCTGAAAGGGTCTGACAAAGAAACAGGGCAGAAACTGGGTTTATCACGCCCCCTCACAAGTAGACATTACCAGCGGTGCCATTGTTTCAGAGACAATTGCTGGTGTCCCATGATCTACACGCCCTGGCCTCATCAAGCCAGTCAACGCAGACTCCCACTCCATTTACCCGTTCAACACCAACGACAGCAAGTCTGGCTTCATCCCGTTACCTATCATACCTATCATACATACATGAAACCCACCTTAGTCATTCACGTCCATAGAAACAATTGCTGATCCAGATGGGATGTGTTCACAATGTGATTATATGTCTGAAAAATTGTTGAAATGACATAATATGATAACTCATATTTATACTTTGTTACCTTCTGTTTTTAGGATTGTTTAAATGGGGACGTATCATATTTTGAATTTTGACCTTTGGGGGAGGGGATGCGTCACACAAAAAGCGGGATTGCGGAGGTGGGGGTGGGGGTGGGGGTGGGGGTGGGGGTGGGGGTGGTTTGGGTCCGGCACTGACAAAGATCATCCCTTTGAAGGTTTCGGCCAAATCGTCACAGCAGTAGCAAGTAGTTGCATTGGTAAATAAAAAAAACACTTAAATACGTTTAAGGCAGTCATACTTTTGAGGTAAACCATCTGGTCTAGAAAATACCAACAATAAAGACCAACACTTTACACGTCATAAACTTTACAAGTGGCCATTAATCAACACGTCCTGACTACAGTTGATCAACACAGCTATAAACAAATTTGTAGGTGACTAATTTGTCACTACAAGACCGCTAACGCATGGAATCGTTAAACCCTCTCGACTTACTGGACACGTGGGTATACCAATCGTGTTCGACTGAAGAATTACGTGTAGATTTCCACCAATTTGTTTTAAATATAAGCTAACTAAACACGTATTTAAGTAATTTACAACACACAGACGACAATGTTAAATGTAACTGGTAAATCAACACGACAGACCAATAAAACGAAAAGAAAAGGTTCAAACACTTGGCATTAAAATACATCCGATCACTCGACAGCAAGCCGGAAAAGTCAAATAGTAGAAAATACAAATCTAACATTAAATGTGAATAACGGTGTGATCAAAGAAGGGGATTGCTTGGGGGAAGGATGATTGACATCCGGTAATTATCTGATATATACACCGACATCAGGGTCGCTGGAGTACTCATCCTGGTTTTGACGTATATCTGACCCTGGCACCATGGTAATAGTCCGGTCTGAGCTGACCAGTGGCGAGAAAGGTCAGACAACGGCGGTGGGACGACAGGAGCCAACATATTCCGGACTAATGACAAGTAATGATTTTCTTGTGCACACTTTGGGTTGGAAAATAAACACGTGGTTTATCAGTACGGAGTCTTAGATTGCCATCAAGGCTGTGATATAGGCTTCCCCATCACGTCGCACTCACAGATTCAGTTTGACATTTAGCCGTCCACTCTCGTCTACGACCATCCACGAGTGGATATCATTAAGAACATTTGGGATTTAGACCGCCGCCATAATTAACATATAGCTTTGATCCTTCGTGGAATATAGCCGGTATATCAACCTGCGAATCCAAGGCACCACGGGGGATAGGGGTCGAGTAAAGTGGGACAGCATGGTGACGAGACAAATATCAACATTCCTCATTGGTCCGGTGCCAGAAGACCTTTGTGGATCAGCACAACCTGGGTTTGAACCCGGTAAGTTGGCTACTTTACACGCCATCAAGTGCGGGTCCAGGATTTTGAAAAAGAGGGCATGCACGCATTGACTTCCCTAGGACCCAGTTAACATGTAGGGTGTCAGAAGAAGGGAGATGTGTCCCTCATATGCACGTACGTACGTACGTACGCACGCACACAACTCTAGATCCGCCAGTGGCCTTGACCTTAACGACACTGATACGTTCGATTTAACAAACCTGTTTGCGAAAAGAAATCACACGTTATAACCAATTTCTAACCTGCGTGTTCAAAGAAACAATATATACTACTCAAAAGAAGTTAAGGATACCTGATTCTTTCATATTACAATAGTTAATCTCTCATGCCATGACAGATTAATATGACCTATATGAAAGAATCGGGTGATCCTTAACTTCTTTTGAGTAGTATATATAAGATTTAATTGAATTTAAGAATTTCCCTTATTCAACAGGATCAGGTCTAATCTCCGTTGATCTAATTTAGCGCCAACCGAGACAGAAAACACCAGACACAGAAGTCCGAATGTATGAAAGGAGAACTGATTTCCTCCCAACTGCCCATCACGACCTATAACGAGCAGCTAAGGACAGTTCAGCTGAGATTAGTCTCACGTATATTGCGAAGTTAAGCTTAACCAGATGAATTCTGAAGGAGACCGACTGACCAGTGGCTAGTTCAATCTCGGCAACTGGGAAGCAATCCCATTGACCACAGGTGCCCATGTGAACATCGTTCCTGATAATGAAGTCTTCAGGAATAGCCTACAAAGAGACGCCACGAGTGATGCGAACACCGGTGTAATCTGAAGGAAGTCTCACCGACAACGCTCATAATTAAATAAAGTGTTGTTATTTTGGTTACAGATATGAGAAAAGAGAACAAGATGGTGATTTACACTTTACGTATATGTTGGAGTGTCTGGCTGTGATGAATTATTTGAAATCAATGGTTATTAGAATTTCAGTGATGAGTTTTTCTTTTCGTCTATACAAATAGTTCTCGGGGAACTATCTTTTATGTGTGTGTGAGTTTTGAACAGTTAAGGCGTGTCACCTTGATGTGGGAGGAGAGCCCCGCCCCAAGAGACAGGAGGATGAAGATCAGTGACATTTCTATAATAACAAACACATACACACTCTCTCTCATTTTGAAAAAAAAGAAAATGAAAAATCAACCTTGGAAGAAACCGAGATTAAGCAATTTAAATTCTATTAGACATGTTCAATGATATGTCTGGACGGGAGAATGTAAATGGAGAACACAGGCAAATTATACGAACTGAGAATATCAGATCACTTGAAATTCCATTACACGCCGAATTAATGAGTATATCTCAGAGATCGTGGACTTTTAAATTGGAGCCTGATTCGGAGCTTAATCTTGAGGCATGGGCAATTTCAAGTCAGCCAAGGGGGAATTAGGGAGGGCGAAAGGAAGGGGAGGAAATTGAAACATGAAACCAAACTAACGTGACGTCACAGGCAACCTCCACAATACGACTGTTATACTGTATATAAAACGTCAACGCCAGAGAAGAACCAGTCTCGATTATCTGCCGACACAAATTCCATTGGGCGCAAAAGGCAAAATAGTGGTGAACATTTTTGAATGGATCACAGAAAATCAGAGCGACGGAAGATATGAATAACTAAACCAGGTTAGAGGGTCTCCTTTGAAAACCAAATATAATCAACACCATCTTCATTAAAATCCGCTTCTGCTTTAATTGAAACAAAAACCTTCAGAAAGTGTACACCACTGTACCAATTTAAGCTGACATCAGCAAATCTGCAGCTTTTTGTCCGCGTGATCACACAGACCTAAGAATGAATCCTGCTGGTTTTGCTCTCATCCCGTCTTTCAATTTTTGTTCAGATGCTTAATTGCAGTAATTTACTTTAGCCTCGAAACCAGTTGTTAGCAGGGGGCCATAATTTTAGTGTTTCATCAGTACTTCAAATATAGCTTGATAAGTATCGATCTGAAACAACATACTGTGGCAGTAATTACAACGGTAACACACCATATACCAAAGTGCCGAGTACCAAGTAAACTTCATCGATTGACCTACAAGACAAAGATCTTACTATGACAACGCCAGCTGTCTGCACTGTAAAGAAGGGTTGATGTTAATTATATGAAACGCATACGTAATAACCTGGAGTAATAAACTTGGAGTACGGCAGGGTGTGACACTGGGACCACTTTGTTTGTTGTGTAACACCGCACAATATTCCAGCTACATGACGGCGGTCTGTAAATAATCAAGTCTGGACCAGACAATCTAGTGATTGACATCATGAGCAGCGATCCACGCAATTGGGATACGATGACATGCATCAACCAGGTCAGCGTGCCTGACCACCCGATCCCGTTGGTCGTTGCTAACGACAAGCATGGGTCGCCTTTTACGGCAAGCATGGGTGGCTGAAGACCTGTTCTACCATTAGCTTCAGTCTCTAGAGTTGTTCTAACCAGACACATCATGAGGGGAACATAGAGGAGGGAGTCATGTATTAGTCTCTTTCTGTACGCTCTTCCAGCACTATACAGCGGCCTGTTAATCGAGTCTGGGTCAGAAAAACCAGTGGTTGATATCATGAGCAATTGTCTGGTCCAGAATCGATTATACACAGCAGCCGTCATATGTCTGGGATATTGTTGAGTGAGGCATTTAACAACAAACAGACATAATTACCGAATGTTCGAATCTATAATACGTGGACGGTTTGAAGGCGTCACGAAGGCCGGATATTGAGTTTCATTTCTCGCCAATACCACCACGGATATATGAAAGATGTAGCTAGGTATTGGTCATAACAATTTCCTCAATTATCTTAATTATCCGCCATTAATGGTAAGCTGGTCGCGCCACAGGCTACAAGAAGTATTGATGACGTTTGAATACATGACTGGGTTCTGGCATTCTAAAGCTTCTTGTATAAACGTCCATAAATCTACCGGGTCCCGTTCCACAAAGCGATCTTAGAGCTACGATTGTCTTCGGTCTATGTTAAAGCATTGGAGTTACGATAGTCGTAGCACTAAGGTCGCTTTGTGGAACGGGGCCTAGCATATGCATCACCACTGTTAAGCTCGATACTGTGGACGTTGGTTTAAGGGGCGGTCGGGTAGCCTTGTGTTTAAAGCGTTCGATCGTCACGCCGAACACCCAGGTTCGATTCCCGACATGGGTACAATGTGTGAAGCCCGTTTCTGGTGTCCCACGCCGTGATATTGCTGGAATATTGCTAAAAGCGGCGAACTCACTCACTCATTCACTCACTCACTCACTTGATACTGTGGACTTTGGTTTCACGCAACTTATTACAGCATGTCGTATCACCGTGTGAAGTTTAATATTGAAAGAATAATCAAAGTCGAACAGTCTGCATCCCTGCGTTAAAACTCTAGAGTAGGTTCATTTCAAACACATGATGAGAACGAATCTGGGATTCGAACCAGACCAGATGATCCTGTCAGCTAAGGGACACACATCTGTACTGCCATATAAAACTGAGCCAACTGAGCCGCGTTAATCCAGAAAATAGCAATATTCCATCAATATGACGGATGGGGACTCCAGTGTTTCACACACTGTCCAGATGCGGGGAATCGAACCCAACTTCGCGACGAGTGAACGCTTTATCCACTAGGCTACCCCACCGCCCCCATTCCAGGAAATAGCGAAATCGACTATGGGTTATGTCAAATCAACATGGAGTGATTAAGGATCATACGATGTGTCAAGTTTGGTGTATAACCCCTGTGAAATCATTCTTACAGGGGTTCAATGCGCTGTCAAACCTGTGTTGTGACTACTACCTGGTACCCATATAAAGCCAAACGTGGCCTCGTTCTTCAACGTTACAACAGTCGGAATGCTAAAATACCCTAAATTTGTTCGTTCGAGATCAGGTGCAGTAGACAAAAACACAAACCTACACCAGCCATGTATGTATGTAAATATTAAATGTTAATACAAATCAAATGAAAAAAATAAAAAATGCTGAACATCTTAAAATGTAAGTGGCGTGTACACATATGACGTGAACAATGTGAGTTGGGTTGAGCGACGCTTCATACAGCTTTTCATTTAAATTGCAGCTTAATGTGAAGCCTGTCCAAGACGTATGGCATTTGACTGAAACCAACGCGCATGCTATTTACAACAAAGAATCAAAATCGCGGTGAACATGGAATTCGAACTCCCGACCAACTGATCCTGAAATTGCAAAGGGACACAACTCAGCACAACGAAGTGATGATGGCCACGTGAGCGTGTCTGCAGATGAAATATCTACTCTAACGAACACACTTGTGCTGTAACTGTGCCACAACGCTCAGGCCAAGCGGTACTTGTGAAACAGGCACAATGAGCCACTCAAAATTCGCACTGTATCAAAGACACGACACAATGGCCATTACCAATGACATTTAAAGCCTGCCAAGTAGGTTTAAAGCAACAGCAACGCGACCTACGGATATGCAATGTGTGTCAATTGCAATCATCAATTGCAACTCTTATTTGACATATCCTAGACTAATTAACGGTTGTCGCAAACGAACATTTCAATGGAATGCAACAGATAGCTGCATATCTAGACAACTGTGAACCATATCGCCATGTATGTGCGGTTATCATTTTCAGAAGTACGTCAACAGATTCACTTGTTCTGAATGTAAGTACGGTTTATACACAGTCATTCACGCTTACGGGGAGAACACATGTTTTGAGTCAAATTAACCCCACGGCTGTTGACAGACACGAAGCACATTGACTGGCATGTGATCACGTGCAGACATGAGTGTACATTTCCAATTCCTTATGTTCAATAACAACAGCTGATAGAATCAGGCGTTTTATTGTGCCTCGGGGTACGTCTTGTGGGATTATATGTTTTATTTTTATTGTTTATCAATTTATTTCCATGATTTCTTGACACTTGTTGCTGTGGGACACGATAATAATTATTATGTTTATGATGATTTTCAATAACTTACGAAAGTTTCATTTTCAGCTTAAGTAATAAAGTTTTTATTTGTTCATAAAAAGAAGTTATTTGTTTGAAGAGTGCGTTAGGTATGAGTATGATACCAGTTAACAAAATTGGTCAATAGCAAAATGATAGGGATGAACCGGAATTCGAACCAACGAGCATAGGTTTCTGGCGCACCTAAGGGATACAACTCTGCAAGGCCACCCGTACCCCTAATGTCTGAAGAACAGACAACGAGCGTGGTATAACTGGTGGTATGAAAAATGAAAATCCTGTCCTGGGCACCATTCCACAAAGCGATTTTAGCGCTACTACTAACATAAGCCAGTGTTAAAATATGGGAGTTACGATCACCTCAGCGCTAAGATGGCTTTGTGGAACGGGGCCCTTGACGTGTGGTGTTAAAACAACTGCACTCCAGATCATGTGTGATATTTACTGGTCGATACAACACTGCAGCAGAGATAGTATGTGATAAAAACAAAACTATTGCGTTATAGACTATGTGACGTGACTAGTAAACACAATTATCGCACTGAGAGGCTGTGAGTGAAATGATGTTCAAAAGCGTGGGTTATAAGGATGTTCCGGGTTCCTACATCACTTTCATATTTTCTCGCGCACATATATCCGACAGAGAGACTGAATGTCGGAGCATCTTATCTGGCCGAATTCCAACTCAACTGCTTACACATGGAATAAGGTTCCTTCCTGTTTATATTACAAACTTAATATACATAAAAGCGACAAAAGAAGTACAAATATTGTCGGTGGGAAACACAAACATCTGTTTTGATCTCATTCATTCTCTAAATATGAGTGGCAATCTCTCTTCCACAAGCTCGGACTCTCTTTCAAGGTCATTGTCATGAAACATTCTCCCAATCTCTCAATCAACACCTCATGAACCTTCTACATGTCATTGTCATAATATTATCTCCACCATTCTGAAGTTCACTTTCATAAGCGTTCTCTCCACCTTCTGAAGGTCACTTTCATAAGCGTTCTCTCTAACCTTCTGAAGTTTACTTTCATAAACGCTCTCCCCTCCAAGCGTCCCCATATTCTACTATTTCATCCCATCAGTTCATAAAGACTTCTGTGCATTCAACCTGTCTATAGTTTCCTTGAGGTATCGGGGCACGGGTGGCCCAGTCGTCTAAGGCGCCGAGATTCGCTGTGCGGAGTTGAGTCCCTTTGGCACGCCAGAAACCTATATTCGAACATACCGGTCCGCCCTTATTATGTTTCTAGGTTTGCCAGCACCATACCCGTGCTCGTGGGACCTGCATCACTTCGGGCTTTCCTCCCACATTAAGCTGACATGCCGCGATATAACTGGAAAACTGTTAAAACCGGCGTTAAACCCAACTCACTCACCCACCTCGAGGTATCTCGCATTAATTTTATTTCATCACACTAACTAATGACGTCTCAAAATATTTTTAAAAAACACTCACACCAAAGTTTGTTTACACTGCACTCACCAATCTCACACACACAATCAACACACACTACTGCATCACATTGCCCCAATATTTGATACTGCCATCGATTTTCCTATCACGCACTGTCCTGAATATCAAACATACATAAATGTGGACACATATTCCCCCATCAATCATTCTGACAATCTGTAACAGACGTCAGCTGCTACACCTCAACAGTGAAGGGTTATTAAACGAGTGGATAGATGTTATAAGCTTGTAAACAGTGTTGCTTCATGAGGGTTAGCGATGGAGAATGAAGCATGCAGACAAGGAAGCAGGACGCATACGTTAGTTCTAGAAGCATGTGCCCACTCACATCTGGCCCCCGACCTCCGTGCGCTCCTCTAATTCCATGGTGCCATTGCCGTTGGTTGAGACGACGTCATATTTATGGAAACGTGGCCTGCAACAACAAGGCAGGCTGACAAACGGGGACATCACCCAGGCAATACTTGGCCCACCGGTCAGGCATAGAATCAAATGTCTGACTGCTGTGTGTCTGTGACTGTGGTCTAGCTGTGTGACTGTGGTCTAGATATGCATGTTTGTATGCTTGTGACGGAATATGACTGACAGCCTTTGCATGCGTGACCGTCTGCTTTTAGTTTGTCTGTGGGTGAGTGACTGTTGCTGAGGGCGAGTGCCCCATGTCCGTGGGTGCGTGACTGTTGCTGAGGGCGAGTGCCTCATATCCGTGGGCGAGTGACTGTTGCTGAGGACGAGTGTCCCATGTCCGTGGGCGAGTGACTGTTGCTGAGGGCGAGTGCCCCATGTCCGTGGGCGAGTGACTGTTGCTGAGGGCGACTGTCCCATGCCTGTTGGCGAGTGCCCCATGTCTGCGGGTGAGTGACTGTTGCTGAGGGCGAGTGTCCCATGTCTGTGGGTGAGTGACTGTTGCTGAGGGCGAGTGTCCCATGCCTGTTGGCGAGTGCCCCATGTCTGCGGGTGAGTGACTGTTGCTGAGGGCGAGTGTCCCATGTCTGTGGGCGAGTGACTGTTGCTGAGGGCGAGCGTCCCATGTCTGTTTTGCGAGTGCCCCATGTCTGTGGGAGAGTGACTGCTGTTGAGGGCGAGTGTCCCATGTCTGTGGGAGAGTGGCTGCTGTTGAGGGCGAGTGCCCCATGTCTGTGGGAGAGTGACTGTTGCTGAGGGCGAGTGCCCCATGTCTGTGGTCGAGTGACTGTTGCTGAGGGCGAGTGCCCCATGTCTGTGGTCGAGTGACTGTTGCTGATGGCGAGTGCCCCGTGTCTGTGGGCGAGTACCTATGTCTGTGGGCGAGTACCTGTGTCTATGAGCATGCCAGCGTCTCCATGCTAGAATGTATTAGTTTGTCTGTTCGTCAGCCAGTATGTGTGAGCATGACTGCGTCTGTCAGTAACAGTGCAATTTAGCTGTGCGTCAAATTACCTATGTTCATTACTGCCAAAAATGCTTCCTGCTCAAGATGGGAATACCTGGGGCCAGTGGCTGATTATCTGGGCAGGTTCAGCTATGTTCATTGCCAGAGAAGCAAGAAGCCTTTGAAGCACCATCATAAAAACACATCCAATGCAATCAGAAGCGGGAACAAGGCAGATTAATGAGAGGATGGCCGTTTGGGTTACTAAGCTCAGATAAAGAACACCGTATCCTACAAAGGTGCGTCTCCGTCTCAAAGGGCCAAACCCGTCGTCAGTGTTCGTGTCAAATATAGCACAGTGTTACAGGATTGAAATATACATGAGGACAAAGTCCCCACCACCCACCCTTCCCCGGGCCCGTACATTTCGTAGTCGTAGCACCCCAGGCGAAACCGAGACAGAATGTGCCCCAGTACCACATGTTCCTGGATAGAGCCGACTATTGAGGATCGGGTGGATAAGATCGATCTGGTTGATTGTATATGGTCGTGTCAAGGCGGCGTGGGCCATTGGTGTTCCTTGTCAAAGGTCCTGGTCGCCGTGATACAGCTGGACTTTGGTCAGGAGTGAATAACAATCACTCACTTACTGACTTAACCCACCCACCCTCATTCAATAGCCCTGTGGTTTCTATTGAACAGGACGTTCCAGCTGATTGTCCCACAGTGCCAATACACTTTTCATCCTCTATATCTGCTTGTTTTCTTTTTCCTTTCGTTATGGATGTTGTTTAACGATACAGCCAACACTATTCCAGCTGTATCACGTCAGCCTGTGCATAATCGAGTCTGTACCAAACAAACCAGAGATCGCCATCCTGACCACAGACCCACCCCGGATAGGAAATAAACACGCCACCGATCCAGGCCACCCAATCCACACAGTCGCCTCTTCCAACATAAGTGTAGTACCTGGGGACCTATTCTAACCCTTATCACCCCATTCTCAACACAAGTCCTGAAGTGTCATCAACGTCGTGTCTTGTCTATTCCATGAGCAAATGGTGGCATTTGTCATCAAATCCCGTGGTGGTTATGTGATGTGACCATTCCGTATCCTCCTGTAGGCGTTTTAACATATACATTCACTCACATTCAAATTAACAGAACAATTTCCGTTTCCTCATCCCTCCTAGGCCAAACATGATAATGGCGTTATGGGGCTCGACGGGGTCACTGACCCTCATTTCCCGCTGCTGATAACTCAAAAGGAAGACTACATATATGGTTGAACCTGAAAATGAGATCAGTTAAGAATGTTGCCATGGTTACCGTGTACTTACACGTCAGGGTACTCCAACAGAGCTCTTGTCTTGTAAGTGCCAATAAGAAGACTTCCGGTCACTCCGCCGAGCCCCATGAACAGGATAATCCAGGCAATGAGAGACGCGCACGGCACGTGCGATAAACATCTCAGGAATTTGTCACAGCACGTGTCTCCTCGCACTGAAATACACAAGGACAACATGATGTCATCTGTCACTGATGAAGGAAGCAATGCTATGTTTGTTTGTTTACTTGTTGCTTTAACGCCGAACTTATCTATATTCCAGCTATGACAAAACATAATCGGGGCGAAGCGGGATTCGAACCCACAATCATAGGTTTATGGCGTGCCACAGCGAATCGCGGCGCCTTAAGGGGCATTCACATGGTACAACTAGTTGTATACAACTTGTTGTATGCAATTAGTTGCACGAACTGAAGTTGTATACAACACGGCGGCGAGTTGCATACAACTCGAGTCTCACGAGATCTCTGACAAAAAACTTGTGATTCACTACATTATCGCTGGAATCTTGGTTGCCGAGTTATGTTCAGACGCATCGCTTTGAAAAATCAACGCTGTGCGAGAATTGCGGTCGCGCGGTACTGGACCAACCTCTGACTTTGCAATTTAACGGACTTGTATATTATAGAATTTTTAACCCCATGATGGAAAATTAAATGTATAACGTGACACATTCGATACGAAAACGTACTTGTTTTATGTGGCGAAAACAAATTTTCCGTTACATGACGTCAAAACACGAGGGCAATGTCCACATGTACGAAGACAAAAAGGGGCATAACTCCGCAATTCTTAACCTAGTCATAGCAATACCCAGTTTCCGTCATGTCCGTGGTGAGCATCTGCTTTGGCTGAGGACAATTATACATTCTAGTATCTTTTTGTTTATGTGTTTCTACAAAGTTCCCACAAAGCTATCGATTTTAATAATCGCATCGGTTCCTTTTCTGGGACATTGAATGATTGTCATCCAAAATGTTCTGAAGACATATTTCAGATTTTGTTATAATATAGAAGAATGATCTATAAAAATCCTGAAAGTGGCATTTGGCCAGTTGAAACCAGATACTTTTAGCTTATTTCCTAATTTATAAGAAACGTTGAAATCGCTAACACAAAAAAGTAACAGTATATTACCACTTATATTCGGTTATAGTATAGAAAATTTCGATTAAAAGAACAGAATGTTGGGCTTTAATGGGCAACGCACACCCAAACCCCAACAGACCATGACCCACCTCCACCCTGGAATCTCAAATGGTGCCCCCCTATTTTGAAGCGCGCACCTGATGCAATCTTTAGCTGTCAATGTTCCGATAATTAAACGATAAAATTCAAGTCAAGTAGTTGTCCAAACATGAGTTATACATCAATAAAAACATAACGTGACGAATTTCCTTCAGGTATACATTTACTTTAATTTAAGAAATGAAGTGCCTGTTTTATTGAATCTATCTATATAAATTTGCCACAATGAATATTTCACAATTCTCCAAAGGAAATATGTATATGTTGCAGTGTGTTACATTCACATATCATCTTATTGGAAGAATAACACGATGAATGTCAATTTCTATGATCAAACAAACAGCTGATTATTATGCGTTTCATAAATTCTATGGCATTTTAGATTATATTAGTAACAGTACTGCATACATGTACCCATTTTGCAGCAGTGCATTATTTTACTGGGTGAGACGATATTGAAGAGATATTCAAATTATAATTCAAGATTGAAACAGTAAACTACTTCATGAACTGAATGCGTTGTGTACTAGTTCACCCGCACCTCAAAGAAAATAACAAATAAGTACAACGATGTTGATGCTGACGTATACTAATATGACATCACTACCGGTAACCTCCCGTCATAACATAGCGAGTTCAGTGATAGCAGTACGCGGAATGTTTGGAGTAGGTTTTACCGTGATGCTGGGATCACATATATACATAAATGAGTCAAGTAAGTTAAGTAATCAGAATCAATCTGAAATCAACAAGTTCTATTTGTTTTTATGTTT
Source organism: Haliotis rufescens (assembly GCF_023055435.1). Lineage (NCBI taxonomy): Eukaryota > Metazoa > Mollusca > Gastropoda > Lepetellida > Haliotidae > Haliotis > Haliotis rufescens. Next base: position 54,851,815 of record NW_025964361.1, on the reverse strand, counting down.
CCCTTATCGCATCGATACCACGTGGAAAGGCAGACCAATACTGTCGTCAGTGTGCGTGATTTTGCGTCAGTCATGGCGTCACGTGAAACGATTTCTGTTGACTTTTCCAAATAAGTATCTGTGTAATTATTAATTCCTCAATTCTTGCAACGATTGTCGAGCCATGCATATTCGTAATAATTTGAGCTAATGTATGCAACAAATTAACGACCGAATCTCTCGGAATAGAAGAAAATGTTTGGTAAAACTAGAAGTTTGCTTTGTTTACATTTTAAATGAGAAGGCCCACTGGTAGGTTTCACAACACAGGGTTTGGTTTCACACTTGAATATTGCAGTTGATTTCATTTGGACCGTTTGTATTAGTGACTTAGACAAAATGTCAATTGATTGTTAATGGTATGATGAATTCAGGGATGTATGTATCGTAGCTCAGTGTGAAATACATGTGATGTGACGCGAAAAGAACCGTGATTTTGCAACGCTATCCAACATGGAGGTTCGGTCCAGAGTTTTTTATGTTTCGAAAACGAATATAGGGGTATGGGAGTCTTTTCGGAATGATGATTGGTGTTTTGACAAAGAGGAGGCACCCAATGGTTTTGTAATTGAACTTCTCATGTAGCTATACGTTATTTGAATAGATAATCACATGTATGATGTATTTTAAGTTTTAGAAACGTATTATGGACCCAATCTCATCTTGGTCTACACTACAGTGTACAGTGTACAGTCACATAGCCTGTCGTTTCAAATAACACCATGGACAGTTTAACCAGGCGAATTAGACCGATGCAAATGTCAAAATATATAATTTCGTACAGTGGTCTTCTACGTACCTACTTTTCATAGGTCCTTTATTGAGTGGTGACACTGGAGTTATCGAGTTATCGACGTGAATCGGCGTCGCCATTTTTGTTTACAAATTGACGTGTAAATGTCACGTGATTTTCATACGCGTTTTGATTGGCTGCGTTCATACAACTTGTCGCATGAAAATAGAGCAAGTCCTATTTCGTACAACTCGCGTCCAACAAATTGCATACGTCAAAAGTTGGACCGACTTGCCCGTTCACACGATGCAATGTGTTGCATGCAACAAATTGTATACAACTAGTTGTACCGTGTGAATGCCCCTTTAGACGACTGGGCTACCGGTGCCCCCTTAACACTGCATCGAGGAGAGTGATATTATAATGACGACACTGATACACAACGGCGATGATGATAATGATGGTTATAGTGATGAGAGTATGTTGTGACACTGCTTTTAGCAATATTCCAACAATACCACAGCGGAGGACACCAGAAATTGGATTCACAACATTAATGATGATGATGATGATGATAATAACGACGATGAAGTGACAATGGTGACAACGGCAATGACGATAACAATAACAATAATAGTATTAATGACAAGTACTGCATTCAGGGTAATGAAAACGATGATGGTGAAGTCGCAATGACAACGGTAATGGCAATAGCAATAACAATGTGGATGACAAGTATTCTAGGTGAGTAAGTATTGTTTTACGCCGCTATATCCAACAGCATTCCAGCATTATCACGGCGGGGGACACCAGAAATGGGCGTCACACATTGTACCCATGTGGGGAAATGAACCCGGGTCTTCGGCGTGACGAGCGAACACTTTAACCACTAGGCCACCCCTACGCCGTATTCAAGGTGATGAAAACGATGACCACAGCTGCCTTACTGAAAAAGATGCTGATGAAAGTAGTGAATTATCGGTATTGTCGTCTTCCTGAATTAGATTGAACCTACGCGCAAGTATTCGGATATTCACACATGTCACTCGGTTTGTTGTCGATTTTTAGGATCCACCCAACTGTGACTAACAGTGAAAAAAACATCAATCTATGTTTGAGCACACGCTCGATTATTCCTTGATAGTCAAACATGACGACGGAAGCAAAATAAACAACTTGAACAGATGTAGCATTCCTAACACACACAAACACATCTCCAACATTCCCGGATCATTCATCTGCCGAGCGATTATCCTCATTATGCGCCATTAATATTCAGACATAATAAGCAACACATTCCAATAATAGCTGTCATTTCCCGTTTATTTAAAATATTCCCTGCCAAACTATTCAAATACGTGTAATCCATGCTTTCCAAACATTCTGAAACCACGCCAGTTTCATGTGCAATTTCTGCTGCATCAACATCGCCAGGCAACTTCAGGAACATAATTAATAGTGCAATGCAACTCCAAACTCATTGGCCCGGACAGAATATGAGAAAACACCTAAGCATACACATCAAACAGGCACAGTCTCACCTTGAAGTAAACATAGCACACAGCTGGAAGTTGTGGAAATCACAAGGAGGTAAAACCCCACCTTGCGTCACACCTACGTGTTACCTTCGCCGTAATGAGCCTAAGTGCGTTCAAAATCGCATAAGCAATACTGTACACCAGATATAACCAATAAGACAGGTAAACTGAATATGAAACTAGATCACGTCATATGACCGCAAACTGCAACAGCTTTGTATAGAGAGTATGCATTAAAGAGACCTGCGCAATGGCGGAACCACTGGCCGCGATCCAGATGCTAAACATGTCTTATTAATGTTATGTCATGTTACCAACCTTGGTATTCTGTAGCCATGTCGTGTGGAAGTGTCAGTGAGGTTGACAACGTCCTCTCGGTACTGGCGTTCCGCAGGATATTAGCGCTTGTCACTCAGATAAATAACAATACAGCGCATCCCCCATCAAGGAAACCACTCGACAAACTTGCCAACAACAATCCGGGCCTCATTGGAATTTCGACATAACTACCATGGGTTATTAATCCACATTAGCGCTCACAGTCCACGCGTAATGTATGACAATGCGCCAGTGTGCGAAGCTACCATCAGACACAACAATACAACGTTCTCTTTTCGCTGCGCCTTGCACCATCTGCCCGTCGAGGGACGACAAAGGCTTACCACAAACACATAGATAGATGCGTTACATACATGCGGGAGAACTGAAGTAATATTTAGCACGTGGTTGTGGTGGAGGGAAAGGTTACAGACTAAGAATGGTTTTCCGTCTGTTTCCAGTTTGGGATGCTCGAGGGATGGGGAAGATGCTTCTCCGCCTGATTCTGATTCTAATTAAGCTGCGAGGAGGGGGTGAGCTGATTCCAACCTCCGACTGGATATGCGTTAAAAGAGTAGTAATCATTATGGCAACTATAAAATATAGCCCTCGATACACCGACTCGTTATCCCTCTATACACCTACTCACTATCCCCTCAAGGCTCACTATCCCTCGATACATCGACTCGCTGTCTATTGATAAACCCAACTCGCTCACTACTCGCTATCCTACACCAACTCGCTATCCTACACCAACTCGCTCACTACTCGCTATCCGACACCAACTCGCTCACTACTCGCTATCCTACACCAACTCACTCACTACTCGCTATCCGACACCAACTCCCTCACTACTCGCTATCCGACACCAACTCGATCACTACTCGCTATCCTACACCAACTCACTCACTACTCGCTATCCTACACCAACTCGCTATCCTACACCAACTCACTCACTACTCGCTATCCGACACCAACTCGCTCACTACTCGCAATCCTACACCAACTCACTCACTACTCTCTATCCTACACCAACTCGCTCACTACTCGCTATCCGACACCAACTCACTCACTACTCGCTATCCTACACCAACTCACTCACTACTCGCTATCCTACACAAACTCGCTCACTACTCGCTATCCGACACCAACTCACTCACTACTCGCTATCCTACACCAACTCGCTATCCTACACCAACTCGCTATCCTACACCAACTCGCTATCCTACACCAACTCACTCACTACTCGCTATCCGACACCAACTCGCTCACTACTCGCAATCCTACACCAACTCACTCACTACTCGCTATCCGACACCAACTCCCTCACTACTCGCTATCCGACACCAACTCGATCACTACTCGCTACTCGCTATCAAACACCAACTCACTCACTACTCGCTATCCGACACCAGCTCGCTATCCAACACCAACTCACTCGCTACTCGCTATCCGACACCAACTCGTTCACTTCTCGCTATCCTTCAAAACACAAACTCCCACTATTACCTCAGGAATGATATGGCCTTTAAAAACACACTACGATTCTTGTTCGATGGAATTTAAGCCAGGCGGAATCATATTTACATTCTTAAATGTCGTACCTCGTATTGTGTAAACGCCGCATTTAGCAACTATGTAGTCAATGCTGTAGTCGTAGTCGAAAATATTCCTGCTATATCACGACGTCGGTATATAAGCCTAGGTCAGCTATGTGAGTGGTTGATAGCGTGAGCAACGAATGGTGTGATGGGGGTATTTCGTGTGACTGTCACTACAACCTTACTTTGGACTCACAACGGTATATAGCATACATTTGACCTGAGCTGTTGTTCTAACGCCGCTTTGAACAGCGTTTCACATACTAGTATATCACTGCGTGTCAATACAATGTTGGAGAAAAGGAAAACCCAAAGCCACTTTTTAGACTGGCAACTCGTAATTATCCCCACCCCCACCCCCACCCCCACCCCCACCCCCACCTACTTGTTATTCTTAAATTACGTACACAGAGACAGAGTTGCAATATTCATCTCCCCAATATTAACTATACTCTGCCACTTCTCCCGTACGCCTTGATCTGCAGACGAGTTCACACAAAACAACTCTTTACGAACTTTAATAAAACATGTTAAAAACGACCGCCCCGTAAAACACATACATCTTGCATGTGAACACACACGATTCCGTGTCCCTCTCCACAAGTCGGCCGACCACAGCTTCACAGACTTGTGTACACTCTCCTTATGACAAACCTACTCCCGACATGCTGTTCGCGCACACTGGGACGGACAACTCATATTGATGCTGGGTGAATCAGTTCAGTGTCTGTAACACAAACACGGATGTATTCCTTCAAACAGTTACTTCATCTTTTAACATCACACTTAAAGTACCTTCTTCCGCTAAGGGTGCAGTAACAGGAGAGAGAGAGAGGGGGGGGGGGGGGGGGGGGGGGGGGGGGGAAGCAGGGAGAGAGAGAGAGAGAGAGAGAGTAATCAGTTAGAGGGGTTCTGGTGATGAATGAAAATATTGATGCCGAGTGAGTGATTTTGATTTTACGCCGCTTTTAGCAATATTGAACTTCAATAGTACGAATTGAACTTCACACATTGTACCCATGTCGGGAATCGAACACGGGTCTTCGGCGTGACGAGCGAACGCTTTAACCACTAGGCTACCAGACCACCCCGAGTTGATTATGAACAAAGGGTGAATATTCGGGCGTTCTGACTCGATAGAGGTCAAGCTAGAGGTATAAGAGGTATATATGTATAAACGTATAATAAACACTTCAACTACAGTAATATATAACCATACGAACCCCTCTGTACGTCTCTACACAATACAGTTATATTTCGGTAAATTGGCATGCGGGATGAGAATATCACCATATACGTGCGTATTAATGACATATCACATATCGACTTTCAAGCGTTATAACATGTTGAGTTTCGACATTAAATATCAACGTTAACATATATTGTAGTATTTTAACATAATTACGAAACCACACTCTTGAAAACATTCCTCAAGTTATATTCATGCGTTATGGCATTAACCATCTATCTCTCTCTATGAGTGATGGCGTGCGTCATCGTTCATTGACACTCCACCTACAGACGCTCTGCCACTAATGAGACCGCCACCCCCTTTTGGTACGCGGGATTCGGGGGTCTATTTTGAGGGTATTCTGCCTTTGAAGTTTGATAAATGACATGAGTTTTTAAGATTTGTGTTAAGTGGTATTGGGGATTCAGGGGGTGAACAAATGAGACTTAGAGTGAAAAAATAGATGCTATTCGGGATTCAGGGGAGAGGGGTTGGCACCCTCACTAATAAAACTGATCCACGGCCCCTAGAGATGTACTTAATAACCTCAAGAATCCATGCAGCATACAGTAAAGTGGATACAACTAGGTAATCGGTATTAGCTCCGCGAACGGTGATGTTCTGCCGATGGTGTTTATGCATCGTGCGCTTGATGCGCGTCTCTTGAAAACTTGCTGCAGACAACCCAATGTAATATATAGAGCGACAAGCTACAAGAGAAACCCATTTTGGGAATCCAACTCAAAATGTCCTTTATCTGAATAGATCTTGTGTTTATGAATAATTCATTGCTGTAGGTAGCTATCACATTTCTGCAGTATCAGCTGGGCTCCGTCTCGTCAGATGTTACGTTGGCGACGCAGAGAGAAGCGGGAACCAGTTTATTCACGATACGGCTTTCCTTCAATGGCCAACTTCACCATGTTTTCCAACGACGGATCTTCTATTTATTGTGATATAAAGCAGACATTTATTGCAAAGGCTTTGTCGTTAAGCTGACTACTCGTGGTCCGACTAATTATAAGATGACGGTGTGAATAATTCATTTACTCCGCAACTCGGGTAATAATGCATTGGTAAATGAGCCTGATTTACAAGATAGCCTACAACAGGTCTCCATTATCTGCACTACCTCCGTGTCATTCCGGAACAAGCCGAATGACCTCTTGCAGTTTCCGGAAATATGCGAATGGCGACGCGTGACAGCATTGTTTCGACCCATTCTTGACCAACTTGTGTTATTCCGGGACAAGTCTTCTTGCAGGTTACGGACAGGGGCGAGTGGTGAAGAATGTGTTTCGACCATGGTCGCAGAACTCCTCGAATCGCCGTCACGACATTATATATTTATACAGTGGCCACTCAGACTGACAAATGAAACATCTCATTCAATTCCCTACACTAGAATGGGTTCAGGATTCAGCACAGTAGCGTGTTGACACACACTGGAAGTCTTTGTGTACTTTCGTTTGACCTGAGAAGGGTCATACGATCCCCGACTCAGCAACCAACAACGCCGGTCACCTTGTACGGAGCTTAAACAGCGATTTGTGTTGTAAACAACTCCAAACTGTTTGCTTCCGATGCTGATTAGCACTTGTAATTTGTCTTTGCTTGGACAATCTGTTTCCGTTTTCAGCTGCCGTGTATACAAAGTGTGTATTTCGATCGCTCAATAAATTACTTTTTTGAAACATTGACAAACACTTTTTGTAATTCGAAAAACTGCTAAACCAGGCAAAGCGCAACAAATATCCTTTACAGTTTGTTTACGCAATTGTGCTGACGTCGTTCCCGACAGCGTATAGATAAATATATACACGTGTTTCTTAAATTCCACGAACATGTTGAAGTATATTGACTCTGTACACGCATCATGTACAAAAAGACTCATTTTGAGATGAATTACAATTGTTAACGTGATGTTCCGATCCTGACCAAGGTGCGAAAGATAAACTGTCCTCAATTATGGTGTCCTGAAGATTGTGACATCGTGATTCAGAGAAACACAGATCCATTTGACGTCTGTGACGTTCTTGCTCCCAAAACGTTTCAGCCGTCAATAAATAAATACTGAGCATTGTATCCTATTGACCAAAATAAAAACAAATGACTGCTTTCTGTCTGAAACATGAAACAAACAAGCTCTACACTGAATATAGATGCCTAACTTGCGATGACCTTCGTAAAATAGTTTTACGCGTATTTCGGTCGTTTTTGCATTTGTAAAGTAAACTCACAACGCTGTTCACAACAATTCGAGAAGATCTGGATATTTGCCATTAGGTGCAACGCACTCTGTTATATTTGAATGCTTCTGAAATAAACACGTGGCGGTGTTGACGTCAAGAAGTAACGACCAGGCAGCGCCTGTCATTCTGCGAGACACGTTCCTATACACTTAAAACCAAACTGTGATCATATGAGTCACCGTGAATTTCGATACATAACCAGCATGGCAGATGAATACAACACGTATTTATTAAGTTGAGTCTGATTAGACATCAAACACACTGGTATAACCTTTAGCATAGGCGTTGTTTATCTCTGGCCGTGTCCATGCCAACCAGGCATGCTTTTTGCTCTGACGTAAATCTTCAACGACTACAGCGAGGTCATACTAGAAAATATTAAGAATTGTTCAAAAAAGGGATCAGGTGGGGTGTTTTTTTATTCACGTGAATCGAATATGATATATCAAATTTTGCATCATCGACTATGCCTCCCAATGATAAAAAGACCGTATTCGTAGTCTAGTGGAAAAGTGTCCGAATAGTGGAAAGTCGGTGGTCCGATCCCCGGCAGCGTCACACCAAAAGACGTTAAGAGATGTAACCTGTTGTTACCCCCCTTCCTCACTCACAATATCGCGGGAGGGGGTTGTTAAAAGCGTCCGCTCGTCCCGCCTTGAGAAGGGTCTACTTAACGGAATCGTCCGGATTGAGAAGGGTCTACTCAACGGGATCGTCCGCCTTGAGAAGGATCTACTTAACGGGATCGTCCGCCTTGAGAAGGGTCTACTTAACGGAATCGTCCGGATTGAGAAGGGTCTACTCAACGGGATCGTCCGCCTTGAGAAGAGTTTACTTAACGGGATCGTCCGCCTTGAGAAGGGTCTACTTAACGGGATCGTCCGCCTTGAGAAGGGTCTTCTTAACGGGATCGTCCGCCTTGAGAAGGGTTTACTTAACGGGATCGTCCGCCTTGAGAAGGGTCTACTTAACGGAATCGTCCGGATTGAGAAGGGTCCACTTAACGGAATCGTCCGGATTGAGAAGGGTCCACTTAGATGTTGACACACTTCCTGACCTCTACGAATGAAACCATACAGTGACAGCATGGCTCCAGCGTGCAATAGTCTTTGTCAGAAAAGTCCACAAGGACGCATCTCTTCAGACTCTCTACGGAATCCTCATTAAGGAACATTTGAACTCTCCTCGAATCTAGCAACGTATGTCTGGAGCTACTCTAGTGTAGCAAGATGTCGTTAGATGAGTTTCTTGGTTTGAGCGCTTGATTCGTTTCACATCTGTCGGCGTGCCTGCTGGTGCAGAAGGCCACTGGGAGAAGTATTAGCGTATAGATATACTCGACTTTCGCTTTCTCAAACATCAATATCTCGACTTGAGAAAAACAAACATGATCATTCTCTCGAAGTAACTGCAGTTCTCAGATAAAATATTAGAAAATAAAATAAAATCAACGCATTTCTGTTTCTCCATTTGGAACACCGCCTCCATCCAGAACACTGTCTCCATCTCCTCATGTGAAATAGTCTTCATATATAACACTGTCTCCATCTTCTCCATGTGTAATAGTCTTCATATATAACACTGTCTCCATCTTCTCCATGTAAAATAGTCTTCATATATAACACTGTCTCCATCTTCTCCATGTAAAATAGTCTTCATATATAACACTGTCTCCATCTTCTCCATGTAAAATAGTCTTCATATATAACACTGTCTCCATCTTCTCCATGTACAATAGTCTTCATATACAACACTGTCTCCATCTTCTCCATGTAAAATAGTCTTCATATATAACACTGTCTCCATCTTCTCCATCCACAACACTGTTTCCATTTCTCCATCTAAACACTGTCACCATCAATAACAAGGTCTCCAAATATAACGCGGTCTCCATACATAACAGCCGTCAGGTTGATCAACAATATGCCATACATGACACGAAACATTGTCACAGAAAAGATGTTTCGTCGTGTTTGTCTGCACGCATTAAGCGGGATAGGAACAAACAGTACAATCGTTTGCCAGGCCCCTGTCGCGTGCAATTGTTTTCTCTCAAAGATTAAAATGTGCACACTGAAAACTGATTTGCCCCTAAAAAGGAACAGCCAGTGTTGATGAACATCTTAAATCTCACGTCTGTCCATTTTCAACTAATTTCTCACACTTTAAACAAAGTTATCTGAATTTCGATCGATGTTTGAAAACTCAAGTTGAATCTTTTTTCTTTAAAGCTACTTTCTCTAATACTTTAAATAGCATGACTCAGACACAGATCAATGCGCCTATGCACATTTTGCAAAGCTTGTTCTCCTGTTTAAACAACAACATGTGTTTTAAGGTAACTAGTTGAGGCCTCGTGTGTCCCGTTAAACTGAACAAAAACACGAATATGAACTCGTGTAGAGCGAGCGAGTTTGTTTTATGCCGCTTTGAAAATCGGGGAGGAGGGGAGCAAAATGTAACGCTGATCGTACAAGTTTCCATCTTTGATTAAACCCACATGTGTTCACTGAGCAATGATTATTATCAGCCGATCCTGGCGGGGCTAAGGGACGCAACTCCAAATAGACACTGCTCCATATACCAACGCGCTCACGACATGTGTCGCCAATACCTAGGCCTATTCTACATTGGGTCAGCCTGCATCTGTTGCAATAACACACGGGAATCAGAATATCTAAACACAACACACGGCTCCGGTGGAATGTAACGCATTTCAGCACATGGTTTTACATCTCAGCACATGGTTTAACATCTCAGCACATGGTTGTACATCTCATCACATGGTTGTATATTGCATCCAAATGGCTGTATGTTTCATGCCACGACTGACACGACTGCAGCTGTTGTGAATCAATATCTGGTCAATAGCCAGCATAATCAGAGCATGGGATACCTATCAGCACACAGAGTGACAGATCCCAGACAATGTCACGCTGTATGGGCGATCACAGGGAACATATTGCACATGTGTAATATAAACTGGTGTTGGTGTCGTTCATGGGATGTCAATGAGGCTGATTTGGGTAATAGCCCAGCTAACCAAGTGTGCTCACACATGGCAACGATATTGGAATTTGAACAATACAGTGAATGGAATTTTTGTCCTATAATTGATGTACTGATAGGCTTCATAAAAATAATTTTAGTTATTATTCACACTAGTCTAATGATAAGGGATGGAGTTTGGTAGGGACTATGACACTAAAGCTCGTTTCTAACGCTGCTATATATTTCCGCACTAAAGCTTTTGATGTATAATGCAATATATACAACTGCAATGTATTTCTAGAGGGACAAAAACTACTGGTACATTGCATGGCATGCCGGAATCGGCCGTTGAACATGTGACGTGTTAGGTATGTGGTATGTGGTTTGTACATATTTCTGTATGAATATTCGTGTCGTTTCCTACTAGTTAGCCGTGATGTCAGCTTGACCTACCCTGTTGTCATATAGCTGGAATATTGTTTAAGTGTGGCGTTAAAAACAAACGCTGAACATTACAAAGCCGAAAATCGGGGTGGCTGAGTTAATTAAGTTTTACGCCGCCGAATTTCCAGAAATATCACGGCGGGGGACACGAGGAATGTGCTTCACATATGAAGGATCGGATGGCCACAATGGGGATCGGATGGCCACAATGGGGATCGGATGGCCACAATGGAGATCGGGTGGCTACAATGGGGATCGGATGGCTACAATGGGAATCGGGTGGCTACAATGGGGATCGGATGGCTACAATGGGAATCGGGTGGCTACAATGGGGATCGGATTGCCACAATGGAGATCGGGTGGCTACAATGGAGATCGGGTGGCTACAATGGGAATCGGGTGGCTACAATGGAGATCGGATTGCTACAATGGGAATCGGGTGGCCACAATGGGGATCGGGTGGCCACAATGGAGATCGGATGGCTACAATGGGAATCGGGTGGCTAAAATAGGGATCGGATGGCTACAATGACAATTTGACATCATACACAGACGGAGTGGATCCCTGGTTCGCCTGAACAGAACGACAAGCCGACTTGACACATACGTAAAATATATGCGGCGGTAAACGAAATTCACTCAATCACTGTACCCTGCTTAAGAACTCCGGATGCACAGGTGGCCCAGTGGTCATATCGCCGCGCTCCTTAATCAATGAACGTGGGTTCAAATCCCAGTTCGCCCTGATTGTTTCTAGGTTCATCAACAGTATAACCCAGGGGTGTTTAACCAAAGTAGTGAACGTCTGAGATCTGCATCAATTCGGACTACCTCCCAAATGAAGCTAACGGGAATACTTTTAAAACATGAAACCCAACTCACTCACTCACTAAAGTACTCGTACAACACAGCATGGCGCTGCGCCATTATTAGGATCTGTACGGCCACGGCTTGTCTATTTCATTGTGTTGTTCCAATTGCTTTCGTAATTACAAATGTTTGTTTCTAGGCATAACAACTTAATGTCTGGTAATTATCATCATGCATTTCAGCATATGCAGCAGGTTCGTAGCAAATACCAATAGGTGCGTAACTACAACCCAGATAGATTGTCTATTGCCTTACATTAACACAATTAACACAAGTCATTGGCATGTAAGCACGCATAGCACGTATATGTGACACTTCTATCCACATACCACGAGCAGTTGATTTAGTTCACATTCCATGAACATACGAACGAGAGACTATTTCTGCCTAATTAAAAAAGAAACTTATCTCCATATATCCAATACAAGTGGAGGATATTATTTAACGCCGTTCTAGTAATATTCAAAAAACGATAGGACACCAGAAAGGGTCAAGCTTCTTACATTGTACCTACGTTGGGACTTGAACGTGGGTGTTTGGCCCGAGAAGCCAACACTTTCACCACAAGATCACCACAACGTCTATGTTAAAACAATCTACTGTTCTCATTATACGACTTGACGAACGTTTCTCCTGTATCGTAAAGTGTCGCATAACGACAGATGGTCCAGTTGGTAGCGCGTATGCTTGTCCGGGTTCGAGACTCACTGTGAATGATTCGTTAAGACAATTCCTGGTGTCTCTTCGATAAATACGTATCCATTTTCCTCAGTTGTAAACAGCTCATGTCGCGAGCTATAAGGGCCACAAATAAATATTAATACCTGTCGTACACTTTCCAGACGATAACTGTACTCCACGTGACCAAAGGACGATCTCTCATTGGTCAAAAGCCCTTAAAACATAATACTCTCGCATTTCCACGAACAAGACAATTGCAAACCGCACTATGGTTATTGGACGGGCGATTCCAAAAACCGTCAGTGCTTAAGTGTCTATTGAATGTGTACGTCTCCGTTTCATGATTATGGAGTGGTGGTCCGATCTGGTTAATAAGGCCATGATTATTGGCCATATTGTTTAAAGCTTGTGTCCAGTCTGTTTGTATTGGTGTACAGGGGTTTTATCTCTGCTGCGCTAGATACAAATCTCCAATGACTGCCGTCTCCCACGTGCTGTTATTTTAGCATCCCATGACAAGCCGAAATTACCACTGATTCTTTAAATATTTAGACATCTCCCTGTTGAAGAGGATTTTATGTGAATTAACCTGCCAAGGTATGGTTTAACATGCGACTTACGAAGCCGCTCACGGACGAAATTTGATGATTGACTGATTAGTTCAAGAAGCAATCTTTACGCTACAAGAGCAGCCCGTGTCAGTCGCGCACCTGTCCACACACAAACAATGAAGGGTCGGGGAACGGACTCTGCGGCTCTGGACCGCCGAAGAAGATTGGAAAGAGGCACTGCACACTCGCCTTACTGCACAGATCGTTTGATAGTTTCAAAGCGATAAGAAATATTTTAAAATGAGGAAAACAGAGAGCGTGAAGCATGGTTTCTATCGAAACCTGATACCCGAGCTGATACATTACCCGGACACGTTCTTGAAGCTTGGGTCTTGGGGGAGTGCAGTGCCATACGGTAGCTCCTGCTGGGTCCCCCCCCCCCCCCTTGCTGGGCCCCCCCCCCCCCCCTTTTGCTGGTCCCCCCCCCCCCCCCCCCCCCCTGGGGTCAACCTGCGTGCATAGGCGGCGTTGAAACGGAATGATATTTGGATTTTTTCTCTTCTACTAGCTGAGGAATCCTACCGTTAGAAGTTCTACTATATACGCATTAGGGTAGTCTTCGGGATGTTAACATTGGAAGAGGGTTAGATAAAGTGTCACTTTTGACCTGGATGTTTTTTAGATGTGAATTATGAGGGGGACAAATAATGGCATGATTTGCTGAGATGTTGGGCGGTGGCGTTCACGAGTTGCTCCCCCATCTGGCAGACGATGGTGTTTGGGATGAGTGTTGTCAGAAGAAACGTACACGACTTAATTAACTTGGCTGATGTTTTATCGCTGTAGTCTCAGGTTTAACACAAAGAAGCTACTGCAGAAGGATTAGTTTAGCTCGGGGTTTGTTTTGAAAATTAAATTAGACCTTTCACTGGGTTTTGAGCAGAAAGGTATTTTGAATACTGTCTTTGTCTTCCTAACAATACATAGGCTGATCCAGAGGGGGGGGGGGGGGGGGGGGGGGGGGGTCTCCGGTCGAATATCAAATGTAGTAAGTTGTAGGCAGTACGATTATCTGGATTATTTGGACCCATCTCTTCTAAAAATGCTGGATCCGCCCTTGCATTATGGGAATTGGGAAGGGACTTTGCAACATCAACTTCTTCTTCTTCTTCTGCGATACATCGGTGTATGGTCTCTGTCGTGCCTTTTAAAAGACTCTTTCGTTATGAATTAGTCATAGCCTTGGAAGTGGCAGTCTCGTTTGTCAAGACAAAAATAAACGGGAGGTGTTTTAACAATAAACACAGGTAGTTCCACTTCTCCGCCATAATTGACTAAAATCACCTTTTCGTCACAACTGCGGTATCGGTTAGCTTAATGAAGAACGACAGCAACGGAGACGATCTCCCAGCCTGGCCTGGTACCGGCACTAAGGCATCCATTTTGATTTGATGAGCGGGTCGCTTCTGTTCGAACAAAAGCTGTAGACAGTGACTATAGCGGTATAAACTAATAGCGTTTGAAAAAGTCGTTTAATTCTGACATGGCTTTCAACGATTTACTGTCTGCCGGCGTCCCCTGCTACTCAGAGATGAGCGTCTTCTGCTAGGAGACTCCTGCAGTACCACTGCCCGCCATCTTGACAGACTATGACTGAACTCACCCAGCCAACTGTCCGGCGCGATACAACCAAACAGTAGACAATCAGTAGACAATCAGTAGACAATCGAAATGAAATCAAACACAACAACTTCACGGCTTCGTCGATTGATAACTTCAAATGGGATAGGAATTTCCCTTCACTTTCCATATATCGCAGTCAGTCGTAACAAGAACGTCAAGACTCGACATATGCCACGGTAAGGAGGTTCGAGACATCGTTACCTTCGAGACTGCGAACAGAGACTTACGACAGAGACTTACGGAGTACAAGTTACATTCGAGGACTCATATCGATAACATAGAGGACAGTGAAGATGGTTATGAATGAGTGTACCTTTTGCACAGTAATATTCCATATTCGTTGCATTCGGACATTGCTTTGCAAATGCGAAGCCGCATGGACATAGACGGGAGCCCAGTTTTAAATTTGGCAAGGATCCTCAATCAAATAAAACGCCACAACTCCTACACTCTTGACCTGACTTCAGCATAGCTGCAATCGCTATTGTACGTAGACGGAAGCCCAGTTTCAAAGTTTGGCAAGGTCTGTCTATCATACAGAACGCCACACTTTCTGCACTCTTGACAAGACTTCACAGCTGCAATCGCTATTGTACGTAGACGGAGGCCCAGTTTCAAAGTTTGGCAAAGTTTGTCTATCATACAGAACGCCACACTTTCTACACTCTTGGCCAGACGTCATAGCTGCAATCGTTATTGTCCAACAAGTAGGCACCGTTAACCAAACAGGAAAGACCTCACAATGGCCACTTGTGTCCGGCTGTAAGCTGAGCTATATCGGTGTTTCTTATTGCGCAATGCAATGGTCCTTCCATATCAACAAGATGTTCGCGGGCGTTGTCCTACTCAGGTCCACAGACCCTCGTGACAATGAGACCCGGGGTAAGTGGTATTATTGGGACGGTAAGAACATTAACACCGTGAATGAAATGGAATATTCTAATTGAAAAAAGTAGCTCAATGGCTCTATGGTCAAGGGGGGGGTCTCCTAAGTATGACTGTTACATCTTGTACATGACGGTACTATGTTTTGAGAAGACTGCCTTAAACATAGACGTAGTAATGACAAGATATGCGCGGTACCTAATTGAGGTGTCCCTTTGAATCAGACAATAATAACATCAATAAAAAGAGGGAAAAACAACATAAATCAATCCTTTGCAAACGGCCAGACTGTGATTTCAATGAAAATAGAAGATGTCTATGGAGACAGCTATTAGTTATTATCATTAGTCATCGCAGACAGCGCCGACAGATTTGGCAGGGGGGTCCGACTCCTCGGGGAGGGCACATGATTATCATGATTATCTAGAAAGGGATGCAGACCCTATGAATGAATATGATGTACGAGCAGAACCGGGCAACGACGCTAACATGTGTAATTAGATATCTTCACAGAAGCCTTGAACACTGAAACACAACACTAAAGGGTGAGGGAGAGAATGGCCTAATAGTGAGGAGGAGCGACGCAGTAGCGTTATAACGAAACATGGGCGATGCAGCCCGACCCTGTGGCATATGCTGTCTTGACTCTTTGCTCAAGAGTGCACCTCTTGCCGATACTGAATAGCTCTTCTGAAACTGATGCTACTAAAATATGAAACGACCCCCTCCCCACTTCTCGCCAACGCAACGCCGATCGCTGCCTGATTCACCTCTGATAATTGCAGCTGTTATGTTAACCTCTGTATAAGCTACTGTTATCATTATTATAACTCGCTGAGTGAAAGCTTTCAGTGATTCTGGTTAACAGACGATCTGTGTGTTGTCGGGACGAATAGGCTAGGCGGCGAAATGAGTTTGAACCTCATAGCGGTAAATATTTTATGATAATTCTTGAAGCGATGAACAAGGCTAATTATTCAACCAATTGCTCAAAAGAAGGTTCATCCGCTGAAGTAATTTTGCAATTTGAACACTAATAGCAGCATCTTTTCATAACAACATGATTGCAGACGATCGACGTGCGAAGTAGCAGACGAGAAAGTGTCGTCTGCTCAACCCGTTCATTTAAAACCCACCTTCAGCTACTGCGTCTGCCTGTGTGTCGTCTTCGGTAGTATCGGGTTTGGTAGCTGGTTCCACCTTATGCTCAAAACTGACTGTCTCCGTCTCATCCACGACTATTGGAGCCTGGGTCGTATGCATATCGTTCACTTCGTCATCCATGGCGGTAATCCGGGGTACTGATCCTCTGCCAAGCTTTAATACTGACTATAGGGCCAGCGAGCCAGCGCGGCCGACAGGGGCAAACTCAACAAGTAAACCAAACACTGCAGAGACGCTCCACGTGCCTTGTTGTAAACATCCGTGTCACGTGACGATCAATAAGTCAAGACCTGAATAGAATCGCTTGTGTCCCACAATGGACATTCAAAAGGACAAGTGTCAGAAGACTAAACACGCAGCTTCAAAGAAAAAATCACCAGCTATCAGGCTTGCATGGTCAGGACAAAATGATGGAGTTCTGCTTTGCCCGAGACGCTATCATACAGCCTTGTGCTTGGTGGAGTCGGAAGACAGCTGTTGCAGCGACAAGAAGCTAGCGGTGTGCTCTCCATTGATCGAAACTTATCCTCAACAGCTACAAGCTTTATCATATTGAATCAAACCGAGTTAATTTACAGCATTATTCATAGGTTTACAACTATGTACGAGAATTCGGCCGAGGGTGTAAGAAAGCAATTCGTTAATTGCTTGAGCATGTGTGTCCTTGTAAACTGAGGATGGAGGTCGGGGGAGAAAAAAGAATTGACCAATATCAAATTTAATTTTACGACCATGTAGATAAGTCATTAATGCGAATAAATCGGTGAATGACTTGTTTACTTAGAAATCCAACACTTGACAAACAATTGGAGCTGTGGTTATCATGTGAAAGTTTTTGTTCAATGCGCGTTAAGGGGTAGTACCAGGGTGCCTGGAGACGTCATTAAAATACTTCCTCCGGACAATGGTCAGCGTTGTTGATATACACGTGCTGACCATGAACGAGGAAGGAAATGGTCTAGCGTTCCAATTGGGTTTTTTTCAGTTCAAGTCGCCAGGGGATTCACAACTGTCCACTTTCGGGGAACTTTCACCCAGACAGCACTGACATCAGTCAGACAGCGATTAAAATCAGAAAATCATCTCTAAATTTTACAGCAAATTATACATTGCAGGAAGTACATCGAATGCATTAATGCATTTGTGCATGCACGAGGTATCCTTTGTATACTCGCTATAACACTGAACGATGACTGTTGCCCTCCAACAGGAATGTTGCCTTTTTCTGTTGTTCGTTGTCAAACGCCGCACTCGGCAATATTCTAGTTACGTGACGGCGGCCTGGACCTGGACTAGACAATCCAGTGATCGATATTGTGAGCAACGAGCTACGCCGCCGGGGTACGATGACACGCAATGAACCAAGTCACCGAGCCTGACCACCCGATCTCCGTCTCCTCCATACGACTTGCATAGATTGCCGGGGTACGATGACACGCAATGAACCAAGTCACCGAGCCTGACCACCCGATCTCCGTCTCCTCCATACGACTTGCATAGATTGCCGGGGACCAATTCTAACCCGGCATTCCTTGGTGTCCAAACACAGGAGTGAGTTGGTTTAACGCTGCTTTTGTTCATTCATCACCAGAACCTTTGTTACCGATTACTCTCTCTCTCTCTCTCTCTCTCTCTCTCTCTCTCTCTCTCTCTCTCTCTCTCATGATCTACTCGGCATCAATATTTTCATTCATTCATTCATCACCAGAACCTTTGTTACCGATTACTCTCTCTCTCTCTCTCTCTCTCTCTCTCTCTCTCTCTCTCTCTCTCTCTCTCTCTCTCTCTCTCTCTCTCTCTCTCTCTCTCTCTCGCACTTAAACCAGGGCAACCAGCCACCGATTATTCTGAGCGATAACTGGCCGTCCGCATAACCGTTTATCTTTGTTGGAAAGGATCGCTATATCTCTTTTCTATTCTTTTCCATTCAATACACTTGATGTAGCAATATGTTCCCATCGATTTAACCTCTATACGGGTCAACCAACTCCAACAAGCTACACCCATGCTTCGTCGAACACCCTCTTTGCTAACACAGTTTAATGGATGAAACTAACTTAGATGCAGTCATTAGAACATTATTAGAAGTCAATAATAAGTTTCACTTTCAACATTACGAGGACTTATTAGAGCGAGGAGATGCTAGATCATCGGCCAAAGAGAAATAGTTCACAATGTGGTTAGAGAGTGTGGTGTAAGAGAGCTTCTGTGTGGCGAATCTCTACTGACTGCAGGCACGGTCTGGTATGACGAAACAAGCATTTATACATGATACACCCTTGTCTACTGAAGTCTTGCTCTTCACTGGAAGTTGTCCCGGTCTTGCCCTTGTTTAATTTGAGGCACATCTTTATTCCGACAACAATAATGTCTGTTTCATTATTGGCTCCTGTTGGTTGAGTAGCATACTCGTTCTTGTTCCTGTTTGGTGCGTTGAGTAGAATACTCGTTCTTGTTCCTGTTTGTTTCGTTGAGTAGAATACTCGTTCTTGTTCCTGTTTGTTTCATTGAGTAAAATACTCGTTCTTGTTCCTGTTTGTTTCGTTGAGTAGAATACTCGTTCTTGTTCCTGTTTGGTTCGTTGAGTAGAATACTCGTTCTTGTTCCTGTTTGTTTCGTTGAGTAGAGTCCTTGTTCCTGTAACTTTCAGTGAGTAGAGTTCCTGTTGGTTTCGTTGAGTAGAGTTCTTCTTCCTGTTTGGTTCGTTCAGTAGTGCACTCGTTCTTGTTCCTGCTGGTTTCGTTGAGTAGAGTAATCGTTCTTGTTCCTGTTTGGTTCGTTGAGTAGAGTACTCGTTCTTCTTCCTGTTCGGTTCGTTGAGTACTCGTTCTTCTTCCTGTTCGGTTCGTTGAGTAGAGTACTCGTTCTTGTTCTTGTTTGTTTAGTAGAGTACTCGTCCGTCTTCCTGTTCGGTTCGTTGAGTTCTCGTTCTTTTCCTGTTCGGTTCGTTGAGTAGAGTACTCGTTCTTGTTCCTGTTTGGTTCGTTGAGTAGAGTACTTTATATCAACATAGAGACTGCCCAAGTCTATTGCGAGACATCTGAGAGTAGATTAAGTTTCCAGGGAACGATTGACGTAAATTCGGTCATTCGAGCGTTAAGGGACCGGAAAAAGCTATCACTGGTGCTTGAGCTGCAGACATTAGGAACATCCTCAGACTTAGGAGACAAACAAGCTTACTGTTTACGAGAACCATGTATTGATCTGAGTACCAAGACCTTTTATGAATACAGAGAGGACACAGAGGGAACGGGGATTGGGGCTCTCGCTACCTCAAATACTCTTATTTCAGTATATTTATATGTGTATATGGGCCAGAACTCACTTTCAAAAAGACGCGTTCTTGTCGATGTTACAACTTGACCTTTGGGACTAGAAGTAAACACACACACACACACACACACACACACACACACACACACACACACACACCGCCCCTATCGATCAGCCTATGCAGATCCTATAATGCCCTGTTCGCGTGCACCATGCAAATATACATACGTATGTAAAATATGCACACTTGTCAATTTGCACATGTGAGTGACAGTTGTGCATGCTAGCAGAGCTTAAGTCGCAAATGTTGGTCGGCTGCATAGTGCTGACAAATCATGGTTTATAAATGGGAAGAATCTGGAATTTAAAGCCACGATCAGCACATCCTGGTACGGCTAAGGGACACAACGTGTGATATCAAAGTATATTATACAGCATGGTATTATGGTTTGCCACCGCTGCTCAAAACATCCTCACACTCTGACGTTTTTCATTATAATGGATGTTGTCGCTGAAGGGAATCTGGATGGGATACCAAAATCGAAACTCAAATTGTGTGATTCGTAAATAATTCCTTTCAACCGTTTGATACTGCTGTATGTACACCCAAGATGGCCAGCAGAGAGCGGCAATTCTCGACCAGTACGAGACATTTAAATGGGCTATTGACTAGAGTAACACAGATAGCCACTCACGGCTCAAGGACACCGTTCTTTGAATCAAATATTCAGGAGTGAAATATAAGGTGTATAGAGATCGACTGACAACAGAGAGCTATAAATAGGTTTGTCTGACCTTACGCTCAAGTCAGTTGTTGTGCATGCAAAAGAACTTTTGACAAATATGACATGAATTATTGAGGTTTAACGCCATATTTTTGCAAATATCACGTGTCGGCTTAATATGGAGGAAAATCCATAGTTTCTTGGTCTGTTGATTGTTTAACGCCGCACTCAGCAATATTCCAGATATATGACTGTGGTCTGTAAATAATCGAGTCGGGACTAGACAATCCAGAGATTGACATTATGAGCATCGATCTACGCAACTGGGATACGATTACATGCATCAATCAACTCAGCGAGCCTGACCACCCGATCCCGTTAGTGGCCTCTTACAACAA
Organism: Haliotis rufescens; assembly: GCF_023055435.1. Taxonomy (NCBI): domain Eukaryota; kingdom Metazoa; phylum Mollusca; class Gastropoda; order Lepetellida; family Haliotidae; genus Haliotis; species Haliotis rufescens. The sequence goes on along the minus strand of NW_025964361.1, from coordinate 54,830,438 downwards.
GCATAGTCAAACGTAATCGTCTGTTTACGACTGCAAACTTCGCAAGTATCCGAAGAGGACAGACAATGAAAAAGTGTCATAAAGTTTTAATTTATACCAAAAATCTTCATCGCAGACGTTTAGTTCCTGAAGAAAAAACAAATCTGTTTGTGAAAGTTTTTCATATCGACCGAGACTGAGAATCAAATACGACTGGTCCAGGGACAGCATCCCCAGAACCACGTGTCATTCAAGAGTTATTTCATAAAACTTTTCGGAGTTGAAATCGGAGATTGCTAATTGTATCTCCCAAATTACCGAATCTATCTACTGACACCGAAGCACACAAACAACACAGTCTTGTTTGAGTGTGATTCGCCATCAAACATTCCATTTCCGTCGATCTGGTTAGTTCACATGGCATCAAATATTGATGTCAATTTAAGAACGGCGTCAGCGCAAACAGCAGAACAGGAACTATCTCTCGGCCTCACGGGAACCAAATATTCACTGAATCCATAGATAATTAAAGTAAAATTCATCAGGTTAGTACGTTTTTTTCTGTTTGTATACATATCAGATTGGGACTTAGTAATTGTCTGCCAGCGTTCATTTAACTTGTAATTTCGTTTTAAGAACGCTGTACTTATGTAAGCAAAAATTGAGAAATGTATGCAGTGGTAGCCCATTGTAAAGTGCCTCGGAGCTGCATGATCTGGGTATGTGAGTGTGTGAGCGAGTTCAAATTTAAAGTGACATCGGCAGTATTTCACCAATATCGTGACAAGAATAAGTTATCCATTTTTATACAAAATCATTATCGTCATCGTCGTTATTATTATTGTTGTTGTTGTTGTTGTTGACATTAAAATGGTATGACTATCAAAGGATAACTTCTTTGAAAGGCATTAAGAAGTTGGGGTACTAAGTAAGGATAAGAATTTATGGATGAACAACGTCTTTATTACAATTAAGACCAACGTTTCGGTGTAGGTTCTAACACCGTTATCAAACAAGTGATAACTGTGTTAGAACCTACACCGAAACGTCGCTCTTAATTGTAATAAAGAAGTTGTTCTTCCATAAATTCTTATCCTTACTTATCAAAGGATAGACTAACATCTAGTCTCTGAAATGAATACATTTTACAGAAAAAAACAGTTGTTATATTATAGTCATAAACTATAACAAAAAGGAGCCCAGAGACTTTCTTCATTTTCAGATACTGCAGTAATCTAGACTTGTCAAACATTATAGACTTGCATGGACTGTATTGGATATATTTGTTTCAGGGTCTGTATGACAAACTAATTAAAGGACAATACAATAAAAAAGAACGGGCTATAGATCGCCAGCAACCATACTAGGGACCATTGAGACTAACGGTACTTCTGCTACCCGACGATACCCCTGCAGGATTTACACCATGTCTAGCTGCAGTGGATTGTTGGGAAACTGAGCCGAGCCGAATATTAAGAGACAAGACATCCTTCGAATAAAATCGTGGCAGAAATAAAAGTACTTTGAACTTCGTAGTCCTATGAATACACAATGCCATTTGTCATATGTACTCTCTCAGGGTCGAGCAAAGACAAACGCTTAGTTATTATAATTTTATAATTTATTTGTATATATATAAAAAACCAGATACATTTAAATTGCAAAGGAGCCCCTGACTCTGTGGAATATCTAGACTTGCTTAATTTAGGGCTAAAGCGCTGCAATAAGAGCTGGGCGGAAGGGAAAATAATATGGTTAATGGACCGTGTTTGTTTGTTGTTTATCGGCGCAATCAGCAATATTCCAGATATATGACGGCGGTCTGTAAAAAAATCGAATCTGGACCAGACAATCCAGTGATGGATATCACAAGCATCGATCTACGCAACTGGGATATGATGACATGCATCAACCAAGTCAGCGAGCCTGACCACCCGATCCCGTTAGTGGTGTCACACGTCAAGCATAATCGCCTCTTACGACAAGAATATTCGCCTCTTACGACAAGCATGGGTTGCTGAAGACCTATTCTACCCCGGATCTTCATAGGTCTCGGGGACCGTGAGGCAGATTAGGTAGAGGCATTAAGTGAATGAGTCGGATTAAGCAAACCAGTGATTGATAGCATGAGTGTCTGTCTTATACCGGGTACGATGACACAGTTCCCAACCATATTATTGGATTTGAAGTAGGCAAACGTGTGGTTGGTGGTATGAACACCGACTAATCGGACCAAGTCTATCCAAATTCCTTAATGAGAGAGAGGGGGGGCGGGGGGATGTGTGTGTGACGGGAGAGAGTGTGGGGGAGAGGAAGGGGGGGGGGGGGGGGGAGAGCACATATGCAGGTGTGAGTATGGTTTTCAGCCGCTTTGAGCAATAATATAGCATCACGGCGGGGGATACCAGGCGAGGAATTCACACTATGTGCCAATATGGAGAGTCGAACCAGGGCCTTCGGCGTTACGAGCGAATACTTTAACCACAAGGCTACACCACAGCCTCTTTAAGTAACTGGTGTCTTCACATCACATCATCAAATGCACATGGAAATGGGTAAGATTTACCACAAAGTTCTCTAATGACATGTGTATATTAAATAAGACCGCCACCGTGGTCTAGTGGATGGAGTGTCTGCCCCGAGACCGGAAAGACAGCGGTTCGATCACCAACCGCGTCAAACCAAAATATCTTCAAGAGATGGAACTTGCTACCTTGCCAGGCGCTCGGCGTTAAGAGGATACAATATGATACACGTTACAACTAACCCCCCTCCCCCCAAAAAAAACAAAACAACAAAAACAAAAACAAAACAAGGACTGGTAGGCTCGGAGTTAGTATACTGTGCCTGAGTGGGGTGTTCATGTTAGACTGAGGCATCTTTGTGGGTTAGCACTATAAAACCGGCATTAGTAAGAGAGTAGGTATGACGCTGGGTCAAGGTCACGGGCCAGCGAGTGTACAGTGTGTGAGTCAGCGTTACCGAGACGTGTGTACCTACACGGGATATATGACTGAGTCACCGACACTGATGACAGCTTCTCCGACAACTGACAGTCATCACCGTCACTACACATGCACAACACGACGGTCACCACATCGTCGTACCTAGCCACAGCAGCAGCTTAAAGCGGCATCTACACAAACCGGGGTATTCGGATGTAGATTTAAAGGTCTCTTCGGCACCAGGCGTCTAGGCCAAGTTCAATATTATAGAAAAAGCATTGTTCGCTGTAAAAGGAGTTTCGCATTTACAAAGCACTGGGTTTTTTTTATCAAACATAAATAAAGAATTATACATAGGATGCTTGATTGCAAAGGATTCATGCAGATGCATCGCGCTCTTACAAAGGATATGTATTGATTGAAAAGGATAATTGCATATGAACGTGTTCTTAAAAAGGATTATTGCATATGCATCGCTTTCGAAAAAGGATATATTTTGATAGAAAAGGAGCTTTGCATAAGCATCGCGCTCTGACAAAGGATACGTATTGATTGAAAGGATTATTGCATATGCATCGCGTTCCAAAAAGGATATGTTTTGATTGAAAAGGAGTTTTGCATATGCATCGCGCTCTTACAAAGGATATGCATTGATTGAAAAGGATTCTTGCATACGGATTGCGTTCTTACAAATGATATATATTGATTGAAAAGGATTCTTGCACACGGATCGCGTTCTTACAAAGGATATGTATTGATTAAAAACGATTATTGCATACGAATCGCGCTCTTACACAGGATATGTATTGATTAAAAACGATTATTGCATACGAATCGCGCTCTTACAAAGGATATGTATTGATTAAAAACGATTACTGCATACGAATCGCGCTCTTACAAAGGACAGGTATTGATTGAAAGGATTCTTGCTTATTGATTCCAAAGGATACAATTGATACACCCGGTTAATAAAGGATTGATGTATATGGTTCGCTCTCCCACACATGGTTTTAAAACGATTGTTGCTTTCAACTGATACTAAAACGCATTATTGATCCTTTTTCATTTTCTACCAGTGGAGCGGGGTTAAGGTATTCAAATGTTCACAATGTAACGCTGATGACAATTTCCAAGTGAAATTGACAATGCATCTCACTTACGTCGAAAAATCATTACCAAGTCTTTGTTAAATCAAGCCAGTTTATTTCCCTTTAAGAATTAAAAATGAATTAGCAGATCGTAGTATAATTAGAAATCGCCCCTCACCCCGGCAAACGATAGCCCTTAAAATGAAATCTATAGATAACCAAATGAGGTCATAAATCATTCAAGTCTCCAATACCCATTATATCGTGTGAGAAATGCTGACCCTACAACCAATGGGATAGGCTAACACATATGCACAGGAGATATATTGATTGTAATTCTCCCTGGGAATAAATGCATTACCGTCAAAAGAAGATCATTTGATTTAGACACGGAATTCAAAAATCAATGCCAAGCTTTGGTATGATTCTTCATAGGCAACATAAATCAAAATTCCTTTGTATTCCAGAGAGATCTCGTCACGTATTGCCTTGCATAATCTGCTCAATGCTGATCGTACGTTAATGTGTGTTTGAGGTGAGGTGAGGTGAAATTGGGTTTAACGTCGCGTCCAAGATTATTGCACTTATATAGCGACGTGCATGCACGTGTATGTGTGTGTGTGGCTGCTTGTACTAGTCCGGACTGATGCCGATTTATAGTGCTAGCTCACTGAGATACCATGCCGCAGTTTAACATGAATACCCCACTCAGACACAGTATACTGACTCCGAGCCGACCAGTCCTTGTTTTAGCCCCTTAATGCCGAGCGCCAGACAGGGTAACAACAAGTACAATCTTTTAACGTCTTTTTGTATGACGCGGCCCGGGATCGAACCCTGGACCTTCCGCTCTCCGGGCGGACGCTCTACCACAAGACCACGGAGGCGGTCTTAATGTGTGTTTGAATAAATCGTGACGATTTTTAGAAAGTGTATGTCGCGATGTGAGGCATCTTTATATTCTGAGGTCATGATGATGAAAACTGATATGCATTAAGACATCAAAACAGATCTCTTGGGATTGCGGAAAATATTAGCAACTACTTCAGTTGATAACAATGCACTGGAAATTAAAAAAATATTTAGAGTAAAATATTACCTTTGCATATTTGCGTTTTATCCTTGAATTCAAATGTGATATTGATGGAAGGTGCATTTACATTTCATTTCATTTCATTTCATCTCTGGTGATTTCTGAATAGGGGCAGTTTAATATCGGTATTAAATGACATATTGCTACAAATCAGACACAAGTGTGACTGTCTAAAACTGACGAAATACACGTGAATTATTGTAATTGTAAAACGAATCACTGAAAAAATATGTTCGGCATTGTTCGGCATTTTCCGTATAAATAGTACCGCCGACCCATGTAGATCCCGAGTAAGAATACAGCTTCCCAGCAACGTATGCTGGTCGTAAGAGTTGACTCCATGGATCGGATGGTCAGACTCCGGGACTTGGTTGATTGCATGTCATCGTATCGCATTTGCGTGGATCTATGTTCTTGATATCAATTACTGGATCGTAAGGTTCAGATTTAATTATTTACAGATCGTCGTCATATTGCTGAACAACAAACAAAGATAGTACCGCCTAAAGTTAAGCCCCCGTTACACTATCAAAAACTTTTATCAAAACCTTTGTCAAAGTTCATTTTGACCAAGTTTTTGATAGTGTAACATGCCGTCAAAAACTTGACGGGACTTTGATGGAATAGAAACCGATCCTATTTCTCGTCAAACTTTGATCAAAGTTTGATGACGTTGATTTAATTTAGCCAATCAGACTGCAAGGAACATTTACCCCTTTTCAACCGGAAGTGCATAGAGTCAAGTCAAAATGAGTCAACTATTTTGGACTGGCGAGATGTTGGAAGAATAAATTGATTTGTTTCAACAACAAGCAGCCATTCTCGGGACCAAATATGCCTTTGCCTACCCCGACGCCGCCTTCTCAACATGGCAATACACAAAATACATATGATAACAGCAAACAATTCTTCGTCAGTAGCATCCACCTTGGCAAGATAATTCCAACCAAAACTTTGACGGCCTGTCAGAAACTTTGATGAGTGTAAACAGTCCAACTTGGACCAAGAAAACTTGGCCAAGGTTTTCTTTGACCAAGTTTTTCATAGTGTAACGGGGGCTTTAGTATGGACCACTGGTGAAGAACCGGTATCTACAGAAGTCTAGCGGCCAACAGGTAAATGTCCACGGTTACTCGCCGACTCATGTTCAGCCATTGAAACACTTTCAGTGTTCAGAGCCTTACGTGAACTGGTACTGTTGGCCCGTTGCGGGCATGTTTCAGTGGACAAGAGTCCAGTCGAGGGTATCTTAAATATATACAGCTGCTGGTCGCTACACGTTGATGCATTCGGTATCAAAGGGCAGATCCCCAAATTTGACTACATGTTCATGGTATCGGCTGTTCTCTATAACAACGCATCATTCGCCCCGTCCCGGGATGACACGAGCTGTACTCGAATGTACAAGCCAAATCTCGTCACGAAACATCCCGAGTGGTCACGAACGATCTCAACGGCTCGGGCTTGTTTGGCAAAGCGTCAGATATTTATAACAGCAGTGGGAACAAGTGCGAGATTTGCATTCCCTCACATTGCGAGCCAGCCAAATGATGAAGACAATAATCCCATCCTCGCATACCTAAAGCCCAGGTCTGCTATTGCTTGCTGACGATTTACCGTTTATCTCCCATACATGATCGCTGTTCCACGCAACGCCGGTGTTAAAGGGGTTGGTTTTGTACATGTTAAACATCTTGCATATCTGCTTCATTATAAACATGTGAAAATCTTGGATAAGTTGATTAAATATTAGTTTTTTGGCTCTCTATGAGCCATAAAGATACTTCCAGGTGAATTGGAATTTCATTGCAATGTTTAACATAGCATGCAACACAAAAAAGGTAGGGATCAGCAATGCCATGACAAATTACTATAGTGATATGAAGAATCGGGTGATCCTTAACCGTTCTGAGTAGTATATGTACAATTTTAGCATTAATTCCATGTAATTCACTGCTCAACATGTCGTTTGTATAGGCATGAAGTCGTAGTTTACGAATTACAGGGATTAGCATTTTCACTGGATTGTGGGACATCGGTAGAGCAGAATAACAGGATTTAACGCCTCTTTTTACAGTATTTCACTGATATGTCGCGAACTGTGTCTGCCTGAAGTGACAAAGGTCATAGGTCAATGATATGGCTCTATCAGAACGAGAATCAACATCTGAGCGAATCTGGGATTCGGAACCACTATCGCCGGATCCTGACACAGCCAAAGGAAGCAACTCAGCACAGCGAGAAAGTATAAAATTGTTTAGTTCGATTATTAACACTATGCCTGTGTATCATCCTCATATGTTTACTAAGATATAAACCCATGAAGATCCGGGGTAGAATAGGTCTTCAGCAACCCATGCTTGTCGTAAGAGGCGACTAACCGTATCGGTGGTCATGCTCACTGACTTGGTTCATGCATGTCACCGTATCCCAATTACGTGGATCGATGCTCATATCAATCACTGGATTGTCTGGTCCAGACCCGTTTATTTACAAACCTCCGTCATACAGCTGGCATATCACCAATGTCACATCTAATCGAAACAATTGTAATTTTTTATCAACAATTACCATACAGAGTGAAATCACTCCATATAATAGTACGTGAAATATTCATTTTGTCTCAGACCAGCTCAATTGCTGAGTGTCTACATCGCACTTCAATAGACAATAATCAAAGACTCCGTATGCCTATTGCAGCGTTGTTACGCAAACCGAGCACCTACTCCCTGTCTGTGCACGCTTCAACCGCTATTTGAAGGGCATACTCAGAGAGACAAACACGTCTATAGTATGGCGCGCATGGAATAGATTATCCTCATTTATCGATTTGGGCGAAGCTAGTTAATAATAGATTGCGTCTAGCCTAATGAAGCAAAATAACTCATATTGGGGCGGAAGCTATTAATAAACAGAACATCTTTAACGCTCATCATATTTATCGAGTGTTGGCGACATGGATGGCGTTCGTCGAGATAGCGCTTCGGGGTTTGTTCACAGAAAAGCGCATGAAAACGTTAATTCAAAACAGTAGCACATCCTTGAATATCCGGGCTATTAATTCCACATTGAAGTGGTTGCAGTTTCAATTCTCTTGTTAAAGTCGTCTGGGGCCGGGGAAGCGAGCTGCTCAATACAGTTGCGAACTGGTGACAGGTTTTGCTCTTGGTATGCGCAATAAGAGCAAGTCGATTAGACGAGGTTCCGGAACCGGAAGTCGGAACAGAATATTTTCATACATCCGGCAACCGGGTCATTCCCTCTTGAGACTTGTCCGGTTATCAAAACACACGGTTTTTTTCTGGCGAGACTTCCATGATATAAAGCTTCAATACTGCAGACCACCGAACTGGTTTTTAGTCATAAATATATGTGAATGTCAGAGCCATCGTAAAAATAATTGTTGTATATCCATGTGACATCTACTTTATCAATATGCACAAGACATGGATGTTTCCCCTACAAGTAAACTGCCTGACACTGAGACAAAAAGCTCTTCACCTAGGACCAATACAAGTGGGCGTAATACAATTGTGAATAATAATGTTCATAATTATTTAGGCGACTACATTTATAAAAACATTTGTTGTGTTTTCACTGATTAAATGATTTCCTGCCACTCATGATAATTTTAACTTTGCCAGGTCACTCGATGAGAAGAAGATATTGATATTCTCTGTCTATTTAACACTGAAGTTTTTTTGTGGACATGTTCCCAAGCCAATAAAGGGTCTATGCTCCGCGATGTGTTGAATCCCAGTGTAAACGCAGACAGTATGTCTGTACGATAAGGGGAATAATAAACGGCTTGATTATACATCATACAATAAGAGCTTGCGGATAAAACAAACTGGTGTTTGAACAACTTGAATCGAACTTACCAGGGCTGACAATTTGCCCGAGCTTTGGACCCCTAATCGACAATACATCTTCGCTTTTTGTAGGCTGAAAACCATGGTTTACGACCTTGCAGAGTGCATATTATATACCGATGGTTGCTCATTTGTTATTGCGGTAACTTCAATGGCTTTAATGTTTTATTACCTGTTTGTTCGTACAAGTGCGACCCGTGAAGATCTGGGTTAGAGTAAGTCTTCAGCAACCCATGCTTGCCGTTAAAGGCGACTATGCTTGTAGTAAAAGGCGACTAACGGGTTCGGGTGGTTAGTCTAGCTGACTTGGTTGATGCATGTCATCGTATTCCAATTGCGTTGATCGATGCTCATGATCTCAATCAATGGATTGTCTGATCCAGACTCAATTATTTACGGACCGCCGTCATTTAACTGAAATATTGCTGAGTGCGGCGTTCAACAACAAAGAAGTAAACAACATATCTAAAATACTGCATACAAGGTGAGGTAGGTGAGGTACCCGAGATATATATAATAAAGGACAAAATAAGGAAGAAAGCGTCGTCACTGAGCCAATTGCTAGGATCTGATGTGTTCCCTGCACTTGGAAAAGTCTCTGGTGCCCTTCCCTGAACAGACGCAGCTTCAATTTTAGCCGTTTCTTTTCTTTTCATTTTTAATATATCTGAATCAGAGATGTGGTCGGTTCGTTAAAGGACATTTATATTTCTAACTGAGTGTTTGCGTGTTGTTTAACGCCACCAATATTCCAGCTGTGTGACGGCGGTTCTGTAAATGATCGAGTCTGGTTCAGACAATTCAGTGATCAACATCATGCGCATCGATCTACGCAATTGAGATAAGATGGCATGCATCAACCAAGTCGGCAAGCCTGACGACCCGAACGACTCTCACGACAAGCATGGATTGCTGAAGATCAGTTCTATTTGTAGTTAATTGGTTTTTATAATGTATATTTATCATTGACAAAAAAATAATTTTTTTGTAACACTCCTAAGCACAACAGCCTTGAACATTATTCACGGTTTTCACAGTGACTGTGTATAAAATAATACCATTGACATTAAGCAAATAACATATGGGTCACATTCACATCAAGTCATGTCCGTAATCATTGCTATAACCATTAAAAAAAACACGGAAATAAGGACAATTGTATGGCTGGGACGAGTCCAAATTTACTACCCGGGTACCTGATCCCCTACTACCCGACCCTACCCGGGTACCCACCGTAGGTCTCAAGAGTAGCTACAAAATGTTCATTTGGGAGCCCTTTACCGGAGCCCTTTACCGGAGCCCTGGCAAAAAGTGTTCAGATATAGTATAAAACGATCTGATCGTGCATACACTGAAGTTGAAAACATATAAAAGTCAGAAGGAATGTGTGCACAGTCAGAAAGAAATGCGAACATGAGCGAGTTGTGCTGGTGTAACCATGGAATTTTATTGTTATTGTCATTTAACCGTGTATCCCATGGCATCCGGGTCCTACCCGAGCTACCCGTCCCAGCCCTAGACACTTGTCAAACTACCGTTTTGAATCTCAGGTGATTATTACAAAAAACCAGGACGTTACTTCTCCATAAGGGTTAGGCTGCTTGAAAAGTTTATTCCCCAGTTGAAACGACTCCATCGAATGTTGTCCGATTGTATATCAGTGTCTTTAAGAGCAATACCGCCATGTCTATGAAGCCGCTCACGCAACAGAGTCATGCACATACGTTTAAGCAACTATAGAACCGGAAATGTTTGAAATATTTAACTTAGCGTTAAAATTTTCGGGCCGTTCTGGGAACATGTGATAAATGTAATTCATTTACAAATGTTGGAGGTTTAACACGCACATGCTGCTGGAACTGTCGCTACTGCGCAAACATGCAACGCTGCCGGCAAAGTGGGCGAACCGGGCAAAATAATACTGTTTAGATCGCCATTACGGCCGGCTCGTACAGGAAATAAGCTAAGCCGCGAAGACCCATCCATCAATGTCCATTACCCTGTTATGAAACCTTTATTGCAGGTTTCACTTTGGTTGGCTTGGGGGACGAATATCTCCAGGTTTACAACCGTCACTGACAGTGCTGGTTAGAGGGAGAAGGTGGCCATTAGTAGGGGAGAAAGAAGATGAGAGAAGGATGAATGAGTGAGTGAGTGGATATTGATTTTGGCTTCATGAACAAATTCCAACTTTTCTTGGCTAGGTAAAAGGATGTGAAAAGGAACAATATATTGTAAGAAGATACACGTGACACGATACAACTGATAAGTGACAGACGAACGCTTAGTCTCATTAAAATATGTTATTTTGAAACAAACAACTCCCTTTAAATTCAAAAGGAATTCTATTCAGTTGGGTGGGAGATTCAGGACAATCTAGACTTGCTTCATTTGGATACATCATGGCAGTTAGGGCTGGGCAGAGGGGGAAATAATATGGTTCAGGGACTTTGAGACAGACTAGGAACGTGAGAAAGGTGGGATAGTGGGTCGATATTCCGCAATGTCACAGCTTTCAACGACAAGGTCGAGTCTGAACCAGACAAACCAGTGATCGAATGTGTGAGTGAGTGAGAATGTTTTCACGCCGCTGTTAGCAATATTCCTGTAATATCACGACAGGGGACACCATTAATGTTTTACACGTACCCTAATGGCGAATCAAACTGTGGTGAGGAGCGAATGCTTAAGCACTAGGTTATCCCACTGCCCCTCGAATGTTTGACTGAGTATGTCTTTACGCCGCTTTTAGAGTTCTACTACACCAAATCAGAACCAGTTTGGACAGTGCGGTTTTCGTAGGGGAGCCTTCAGTGCAGATCGAGAGATGTCTGCAGGCTGTGATTGGAGGATATTCTGTAAGATTTTTATGTCTTTCAACTGTACATCCATCCAGTTATTAAAACTGACCATGTTTTTCTATATTTAGTACTGTCTTTTTCAACATGATGACTTATGCTGAATGTGACCACAGCTATTTTCAAGTAGGTGACATTTGGTGCGAAACTGGGGGTGGTGTGTTTAGCTTCCTGTACTCGGAAAAGGAGATGGCTAAGCTAGTAATTTTTTATGTATTTATTGCTGCTCTATTGCTGCCAAACTGTGCACACACGTACAGGTAATAGCTGTTGAATGCTTAGTTAATTATTTTTTTAAAATATAACGTTACTATAGAAGTCTATGGGAAAACATTTGGTTGTGTTTAACCTTTAGAACTATTGCAGCAATATAGCGGCGGGAGACACCAGAAACTGGCTTCACACATTGTATCCATGTGGGGAATCGAACCCGAGCATTCGGCGAGATGAGCGAACGCTTGAACCACCATGCTACCCTACCGCTATCGAAGGTCTGAACAACGATCTACTCCGTCGGGGTACGATGACACGTGATGCGCCGGATCCCAAGTGACCTTGGCCGACCTGCATGGTAGTCATGCATGACGTAATGGATGCATAATGGAGAGGGGTTTTTAATCCATCGCGATAAACGTCAATTATCCCCCACATGCCTCGAAATGAGAAGCAAACTCAACTACGATCAACATCAAAATACCTTTCTGCCTCATCAAACCGAAGTGCAGTTCGAGAGTACAATACTTCGGTACAGACCAAAGGCATGTCAGAACTTCGACTGCGCTTAAGCAGGACTGTTTATTATGCAAATCAAAACAATAACAACATTTTTCTGCTTAATCCAACCCTTATCTCGAAGTCCTGTTCGAGCGTACAACACTTCTGTACAACCGAAGGCAAGTCAGAACTTCGACCTCGCTAAAGCAAGGTTGTCTATTAAGCAAATCAGAATAATAACATTTTTCTGCCTAATCCAACCCTCTCTCGAAGTCCAGATCGAGAGTACAATACTTCGGTACAACCGAAGGCAAGTCAGAACTTCGACCTCGCTTAAGCAGGTCTGTCGGTTAAAATTGGAACAATAACATTATGAACACTGACCGTCTTCAGGCTGTTGTCGTGGTGGCCGAAACTGGTGAATCTGTAGAATTGTAGTCGGCATCTGGTAAACTGGGCGACTGTCTGACATAAATGGCGCAAGCAGACCGGATATGAAGAAAACTCCGATTGAGGCAAATATAACGATCCTATATCACTTGGCAAGGTCGCATCGCAATCAGACCCGGACAACGAATTATTACATTGAGAATAATGTGGGTCGTATGGGGTCACCTTGTGCCGCCACTTCCTTTAAAACATACTTCATAACGTGACAGCAGCGGAGGGAGACGGTGTCAGGTTATGCTTGCAGGTAAGACGTGGTAATAAAACAAGAGAGCTGACAGGTGCTTGGCAGGACACTGAGCGAAAGGCTGCATATGAATGAAGCATATTAATGTCAAAGGGCCACAACGAATGGAGGACGCGGTGACATTTTGCAGTCTCATTTTATCGACGTTGAGTAGACGTTTGTGACGAAAGCTGCACTTCAAATACATGAACCCGTGAACATCCGGGTTAGACCTGATCTGCCGCAACCCATGATTGTCGTAAGAGGCGACTTACAGGATGGGGGGATCAGGCTCACATGTCATTGTATCCCAATTGCGTAGATCGATGCTGATTATGTTAATCACTGGATTGTCTGGTCCAGACTCGGTTATTTTCAGACCACAAACCTCCTTCATACAATTGTTATATTAATGAGGGCGTTTTTTAACAACTAAAATTCAAACTTAAATGCACGATAATTGGATAATTGGATAATCATCTGTATTTTGTATCACATTCAGCGCTACAACCACGGGGGAAAAGTGAGTGAGTGAGTATGGTTTTACGCCGCTTTTAGCAATATTCAAACTATCACGGCGGAAACACTAGAAATGGGCTTCATACTGTATACATGTGGGGAATCGAACATGGGAACACGCCAACACTTTAACCACTAGGCTATTCCACTGCCCCTATTGGCCCAGTGAAGACCCGGGGTAGAATAGGTCTTCAGCAACCCATGCTTGTCGTAAAAGGCGACTATGCTTGTCGTAAGGGCCGACTAACGGGATCAGGTGGTCAGGCTCGCTGACTCGGTTGATGCATATTATCGCATCCCAATTGCGTAGATCGATGCTCATGAAGTCAATCACTGGATTCAGATTCGATTATTTACAGACGGCCTTCATATAACTGGAATATTTCTGAGTGCGGCCTTAAACAACAAACAAACAGTATCAAGTTTTTGTCCTTATGATCAAACAAGCATTTAATCCGTTTTCTATGTCCATCTATTATCTCAAACATGGCAAACAGACATCACACAAATTTACAAACAAACAGACCGACCCTACGGCTAAAGGAAGGGTAGTATTGTCTTAGATCAAGCAGTTTATAAATATCCATTCTATTCAGTTCAATTTTCCGTATTGCGAGGCTTCAACTTTAGATGTATCCTATCGTTTCAAATCACAAACGTTCCTCTCATGAACAATTATGCGAGATAATGAAAGTGCAAGATATTATTATTAGTAGTATTATGATAATCATAATCATAATCATAATAATAAAGAACGCGGTTTCAAAAACTAAACATCTGCAAAAGAAAGTAAACATGGGCAAAAGAAAGTACAGCCATGTAGACAGCCATGTTTTATAGTGGCTAAAAAATGAAACAAACAAGAAAGGTTTTTCGATGGTGATGTATTTTACTTTGCATTTTGGACATTTTTGGCCCGGCGGTATTTGTGTTTGTTTGTTTATCTTCACATAACATTATAGAAAGTAACGAATTCTTTAAAACGAATAAACGGATAAATCAACCTGGTTTGACATCTCAAAGTGTCCTTGAATCAATATTTCACGTTTATTCGAATATCACGTTTTAAATACGGTGTCACCTGGTTGTGAAGGTAACCAAAAACACCAATATTGAATTACTAACACTGAAAGTGTTCGTATTTCTTAATACCATCATATCAGGTCTCAGTATGAATTATAAATAAAGACAGTGTTTCGGATTTCCTGTAGCGTTGCGGGGCGGTCGGGTAGCCTAGTGGTTAAAGCGTTCGCTCGTCACGCCGAAGACCCGGGTTCGATTCCCGACATGGGTACAACGTGTGAAGCTCATTTCTGGTGTCCCCCGCCGTGATATTGCTGGAATATTGCTAAAAGCGGCGTAAAACCATACTCACTCACTAAAGCGTTGGATAGTTCAGTGCAATTGAGATTAGGAACAACGCTCATTCATGACACCTTGTCGGACAGGCTTGAACTTGTCTGTCAATCACGTGGCCATGACATCATGGTTTGGATATTTACATAGTTAAATATTTCACCTTGTTCACAGTGACGCATATAATCTGCGTTACGAGTGAGTGTGTGACTTAGGTTTGTTGCCGCTTTCACAGGATACCTGTTATATCGGGTGTGACAGATTAATGGGAGAAGGTGATGCACAGCGTGGACCACCTACCGCGAAATTCACGAAGCTAAACCTCCAAGGATCATTATTAGGACGAATCTGGGATTCGAACCCACGATCACCCGATCACGTCACAGCTAGTGTTTTTGTTTTGTTTGTTGTTTAACGCCACACTCAGCAATATTCCAGCAATATGACGGCGGTCTGCATAAATAATCGAGTCTGGACCAGACAATCCAGTGATTAAACCATGAACTTCGATCCACGCAATTGGGATACGATGACGTGCATCAACCAAGTCAGCGAGCCTGACCACCCGATCCCGTTAGTCGCCTCTTACGACAAGTATAGTCGCCTTTTACGACAAGCATGGGTTGCTGAAGACCCATTCTACCCCGGATCTTCACGTGTCCATAACTAGTGAAGCAAAGCAGGTCAATGTGTTGGCCAAAGAGTGAACATTGTTTAACGCATCAGTCATCGATACTAAATCTATTCACTGTGTTTCGTAAGGAATTCAAATAATGGTACGATAACTAGTGTTTGCAGTGTTTTATAACGTAACAACCCTAACCAGAAAGTTCATCCTTTGGGTTTTAGGTATATGTAACAGGTCTCAGTTTCGACCTCCACCTGAAAGGAAAACCTGTGGTAAGTTTGAACTGGTTTGAAATACGAAAGCTCGATATGACAGAGTGAGTGAGTTTGGTTTAACGCTGCTTTTAACAGTATTCCAGTTATATCACGGCACGTCAGCTTAATGTGGGAGGAAGGTCAGAAGTGATGCAGGTCCCATCTTCCCGAGGCAAGGGAGTTAACTGACTATAAAAGTGCAGTCTCCACTGACTTTTAAAGTCAGTTAACTCTCTTGCCTCGGGAAGATGTGCAGGTCATAGACGTTTACCACTTCGGTGAAACCCACGAGGACGGGTATTGTGCTGACAAACCTAGAAACATAATCAGGGCGAACCGGGATTCCAACCTACAATCATAGGTTTCTTGCGTGCTCAAGGGACGCAACTCTACAGTTCTAATCGCGGCGCCTTAGACGGCATGGCCACCTGTGCCCCCTCGAAATGACAGAAGCCACTACAATAATACAAGTTGATTAAAGTTGTTTCAGAGTGAGTGTGTTTGGTTTAACGTAGCTTTGAACAGTAGTTCTGCAATATCACGGCGCGTCAGCTTAATGTGGGAGGAAGGTCCGAAGTGATGCAGGTCCCATCTTCCCGAGGCAAGGGAGTTAACTGACTATAAAAGTCCAGTTTCCACTGACTTTTAAAGTCAGTTAACTCTCTTGCCTCGGGAACATGTGCAGGTCATAGACGTTTACCACTTTGGTGAAACCCACGAGCACGGGTATGGTGCTGATAAACCTAGAAACATAATCGGGGCGAACCGGGATTCCAGCCCACAATCATAGGTTTCTGGCATGCCCAAGGGACGCAACTCTACACTTCTAATCGCGGCGCCTTAGACGACAACACCACCTGTGCCCCCTCGAAATAACAGAAGCTACTACGATAATACAAGTTGAATAAAGTTGTTTCAGAGTGAGTGTGTTTAGTTTAACGTAGCTTAGAACAGTAGTTCTGCACTATCACGGCGCGTCAGCTTAATGTGGGAGGAAAGCCCGAAGCTGTGGAAGTCTCAGACGTGTACCAAAGCAACGAGTACGCGTATGGTGCAGACAAACCTAGAAACATCGGATTTGAACTAGGGCTGGGGCGAGTCCAAATTTACTACCTGGGTACCCACCTCCCTATTACCCGACCCTACCCGGGTACCCACTGTAGGTCTCAGAAGATGTCTTAAAATGTCCGATTGAGAACATCTTTAGCATTGCCCTGACAAAACGTTTTTAGATACATGTATTAAACAATCTGGTCATTCATACCCTGAAGTTGAATTAAGTTATATGTTTATTCAACCACAGTCGGAAAGAAATGCGACATTAGTGACTTGTAGTGTCACCATAGAGTTCTAGATAATTTTTGTCATTAAACAATATATCACGTGATTAATAGAGTTCGAGATATTTTTTGTCATTAAACAATATATCACGTGACTAACCACGGGTCCGGGTAGTCCTATGGGTACCCGGGTCCTATTTGTACCCACCCGACGTGAGTACCCGAGTTACCCGTCCCAGCCCTAATTTGGACCCACAATCATGTTTCTGGCGTGCCCAAGGGACGCAACTATAAACAGCGAATTGCGGCGTCTTGACGACTGGGCCACCCGTGCACCCAGTTTTACAACATATCTTGAATGTATTTTAAAGATGCTTCTTCCATGTACATACGACTGCTTTAAGAATATATTTCACTTTCCACTCCAGAGGTTAGCAAAACACGTCATATTGAACTATGTTCGCAGAACCCTAAAGAAAATAAAGACAAACCAAGGAACAAGAAAATATACACAAAATAAACGACCACAGAGGGAATCTTTTTCACACAGGTGTCAGATGTATATTTATATAACTCTGCTCCGGAAACCAACAATGACCTTTTCCAACAATAAAATATGTTTCCATGGAAACGAATCATATTCTTTAATTCTCTCCGGAAACTATCACCGGCGGATAGAGGCACCGACAGTCACCCGTTGTAGCCCAGGGGACTGGAATAATTATAGAATATTAATATAATTATAGAATAGTATCTGTTAACAGAGGATTATCATTAGATGGCGCTTCGAAGCTGACGAGTCTACATCAAGCATGTGGGATTCCTTCTATTGGGGGACGGTCGGTAGCGTAGTGGTTAAAGCGTTCGCTCGTCACGCCGATGACCCGGGTTTGATTCCCGATATGGGTGCAATGTGTGAAGCCCATTTCTGGTGTCCCCCGCCGTGATATTGCTGGAATATTGCTAAAAGCGGCACTCACTCACTCCTTCTATTGGAACACAGGCTAATACCAGTCTACGGACGAGCAGCTCGGACGAAATCGAAAGTTCCACGTTCCGGTCTCTATGCGTTAAATCACGGGTTAATATTGCTGACAGCGGCGTAAAACTAAACTCACTCACTCCTGTCTGGGTAGATGTTGCTAAGCCAGCAGGGAATGGGTACCTGGAAGGATGAGATGGTAAGGCGACTATAGATCTACCGGCGCCTAATAGACAGCTTGTGTTGTATACTCTTCGGGGAGCCGAATGAACTTAAAGTGTACACTGTACATTGACCGCGGTTGTAACACTGTGTAGCAACGCCGGGTACCTATCCAAGTTTGAAGTCAGGCGCTTTATAAATGCAGTAGTAGCAGCAGCAGCAGCAGCAGCAGCAGCAGCAGCAGTAGTATTAGTAGTAATAGCAATAGTAGTAGAAGTAGTAGTAGTAGTAGTAGTAGTAGCAGTAGTAGTAGCAGTAGTAGTAGGAGGAGGAGGAGCAGCAGCAGCAGTAGCAGTAGGATGATGATGTACAGTCGTTATGTGAAATACTCTCACGCTCCGTGTCGAGGTAGGAGGGACCTTCGCAAATACTTCGAATTACCCGAGATTCGACACAACGGAAAATGAACTCAATGAACATGAAGAATGAATAACACGAAACATGCGGCAAGCAAACAACGAGAAAATGAATAAATGTTGACTTATCAGAGTACATTTGTGCTGAAGTACATGTTTGGGGCTGGAAAATGACTTCGAGACAACCGTACCTTCGACACATCCGAGGTTAAATGATAATGAATACAGAATGAATATGCACGGGCCAAGCTTTTACTTCGAGGCAACCGTAAGTTCGACACGTCAAAATTCCACAGAACTGTGTTTTCGTGTACGTGTGAAAATCAACACCACTGCCGTCACGACACTAATCAATAATCATATATGGTCCAACACACCTGGGAAAGATTAACACTCTGCCAGCACTAGAAAGACGGAGAAGCTTTGACCTGCATTGATATTATTTCGAAAGTGAATTCATATGCCTATTGTTATTTGTTGATATTAGTATTGCCGCGTGTGCTGTATTTGACCTCAACAAAACGCCACAAGACGGAAAGCATTCTACTTCATGCAAAAAAAAACACAGTACTTATTATCCACGTTGCAAGTCAGGCGCTTAAAAAATGCATTTTATAGTAGTAGTAGTAGTAGTAGTAGTGCTGGTGGTGGTAGTAGCCGGGAAGCATTCTACTTCATGCAACAGAAGCTCCCCAGTTAACAGTTCATAATACAATAAAACTCATTTCAAGACCTAGTGACCTAAAGACCTCGTATCTAGGGAAACCAAATAAGTCGAAACCTCATTATTACGGAAACCTCACAAGTCACCGTGTTTTTATGGATACCTTGCAACTCAACAGCTGTACCTCATTCCAAGCCAAGACCTCGTTTGGCATGCAATACGCCCACCTCCTAACTTATATAGGGGACTGGTCATTTATTACTGGGGAGGGGTGTAATAAAAAAATGACACAGCGAAAGAGGGGCGTGTGCCGAAATTCGCTATGAAGGATGGGAGGGGTGGGGGGGGGTGTGGGGGTGGGGGTGGGGTGGGGGGGGGGGGGAACTAATCTCTCACACACACACCACCCCCAACTCCACCAAACACCCCCCCCCCCCCCCCCCCCCCCCCCCCAATCCCATAATAAATGACGAGTATCTAAGTTAGCACTTTGGTTTTCTTATAAAATGTGATTCAATTAGTCAATTTCTAAAATGCCTGATTATTTTAGTCAATTTGTAAATAATGCGAAATTATTTCTGTCAATTTCTAAAATGACTAAAAATATGTAGGCGTTTTGTGAATTGCTTAAGTTAAAATTTCAGTCGTTTTACACATTGACTGTAACATATATATTGCACATCAAGTCCAGACCGGGATGGTTAGTAAAGTTCGCAAACAGGCGACATGCTACCCAAAAGGTCATTTCACTTGCCAAGGTTCACCTGCATACACGACCCTTCACAAAAATTCCACTGCATTGGTTCCCAACGACGGCGGCTGTCGCGCGGTATTTTCAGCCGGCCTTCAGTCATGGACACAAATGGGGTTAGAAACGAAATAACTAACTATGCCATGGTATATCTGGTGTTGCGGTCGACAGTTCCAACGTGGCGGCGTCGCTTCTACCGCCGGTCAAAACACACGTCTTGGCAACGCTTGACCTTTCACTCCCAGCTGGACAACACAAACATGGACGGTGGCAAGTTCTCAGCCTCCTAATGCGTGATTCGTCCCCAGTGGCTATTTTACTGAAGCGCAAGGTTGTCAAGATTTAATGATATTTTGGTAATCCCGTCCCGGCTTACCGAACGGTTACTGTAAGGAATGTTTTAATTCAATTAAAGTTACATAACTAAGAAAACAAGGGTTGGGGTTTACGTGCTCACATTTACCTAGTGGGCAAAATGTAACCTTAGGGGTAGATTTCGTCATATAAATATGTTATTTTAATTGACCCCAGGGGGTTAAATATCCAAACTTAATAGGTGGAGCAGATTTCGTACTCCTGGGGAAAGAAGTGTATGTACACTAGGCTTAAGGCACCGCAATTCGCTCTGCGGGGTTGTGTCCCTTTTGTGTATCAGAATCCTGTGATTCGCATCCTGATTCGAGATCATTATGTTTCTAGATTTGTCAGTACCATAGTCCTGCTCGTGGTAAACGTCTGGATCAGTCAGGGACACACACACACCCCCCCCCCCCCCCCCCACACACACACACACACACACAATATCACACACACACACACACACACACACACACACACACACACACACACACACACACACACACACACACACACACACACACACACACACAAGACCCGGGTTCGATTCCTGGTGTCCCCCGTAGTGATATTGCTGGAATTTTGCTAAAATTAAAAGCGGCGTAAAAACATACTCACTCACTCATGTCGGCGTTAAACCCATCTCACTCACTCACTCAACGCCCGTACTCACTTGGTAACCATGATTTGTCCCTGAGTGTGTTGATCAAGACGTTTATATTTGGAATGGTACTGACCATATTTACCGGGGTCCAGTGCATAGACAAAGGAAGATGACTTGTTTATTCAATCTAACAATGTCTCACACTTAACACAACGCCAAGCGATGGGCTCGGTGATCGTACATAAGTAGCACCATGAATCACATCTGACATGGTCGCTGAACACTTTCACAGCCTTCCAGCGCCAGGAACAGTCTCCAGTCTCGCCAGTACATCTAAACATCCCTACCCTGTCCCCTGCCCGGGCCAAGCTGTGACATATGGCATCATAACATGCATAGGTTCCGCCGTACGAGCTGCCCAATAGCTCAAGTCAGGCTGATGTATTATCCGGCCGGCCCCTTACATGGTGGACAGCTTGCAATGACCGGACCTTGCTGTGATATATTGTATTATAACATGCATGGGCTTCACCGTACAAGCTGTCCCATGGCTCAAGTCAGGCTGATGTATTGTCCGGCCGGTCCCTAACATAACAGGACGTCTCGTAGTGACCGTTATGACCGTTTCACTGTACGTACTTATGGGTTTTAAATACATACGCAAATTTCGAAACCTTGCATTTGTTAAAGGTAGTCATCGACAGCTAGTTCGAAGAGCTGCTTTTCCCCCAAACGAGGAATAATGTTGTTCAAAGTCACTGTTTGTTGGATGAAAAAACGGAATGGTAAATAGCATCTTCCCGAGGCAAGGTAGTTAACCGACTATAACAGTCCAGTTTCCACCCTTGTCGAACAAGGCTGGAATTATGGAGTAATGTTTTGTCTGGACTTGCAAGTCTATGCATTGTCCAATCAAAATCGCGTAACGAAATCGACATCCGGTTCGTAAACTGCGGTGCAGATTTAGGTCGATTGCAAGATTTGCAAAGCATTTGTACTGTCACTGGGCGTGTACAGATATTTTCCAAATCTTTTCATGTTTTAAATCAAGGTGTTCAAGCAAGTTGATGCATTTCGCGAAATAAGACCCGTTTAATAACAATATAGATCTATATTTTCCATCAGACGGTCTTGACTGGGCACCGCCGTTTTGTTTGAAGCAAATGCAAGTAATATGATAGGTGGAATCTGATTGGTCAATAGGAGGAACATAGAAGGGGCATGGAAGGGACATAATATATTTCTTTCTTTTTTTTATTGTTTAATGCCGCACTCAGCAGTATTCAAGCTATATGACGACGGTCTGTAAAGAATAGAGTCTGGACTAGACAATCCAGTGATTAACATCATGAGCTTCGTTGCACGCACTTGGGATACGATGACATGAATCCACCAAGTCAGCGAGTCTGACCAACCGATCCCGTTAGTCGCCTCTTACGACAAGCATAGTAGCCTTTTACCGCAAGCATGGGTTGCTGAAGGCCTATTCGCGGGTCGACATAACTAGTAATGGGGCTACAATCGAGCCACGGCATTCCAGCCTAGTTCGGCAAGGATGGAAACTGGACTATTAGAGACAGTTAACCCCTTGCATCTGGAAGATGGGTGAAAGAGGAAAGATAAGTGAGTACAGTTTTACGCCGCTTTAGCAACACTCCAGCAATATCACGACGGGGGCACAAGAAACGGGCTTCACACATTTGATCCATATGGGAAATAGAAACCGGGCCTTCAGCATGACGAGCGAACGCGTTAACCGCTGGACTACCCCACCGCTCTTAGAGGGCCGGAGGCGGGGAATGGGCTCATAGAATGAGGGATCCATCACTGAACCAATGGATTAATAGGATGCTGATAGTTAAAGATAACACTGGCGAATATAAGACAGATTGATAGATGGGAAAAGATGAAATCTAGAAAGGCATACACAGCCACCGCTGTACAAATCTATTCATACTGCACGCCACATACAACCTTGATGTGCTCTGGCCGCAGTAAATCACAACGTGTTTCAACACATGTATTTAATCAAGTGAACTTACGAGAAAGCATTTGCGCAGAAAATCGATTTTCTAAGACGCTTCCGAAAAGGTTTTAAATCAGAACATACGGAGTACGCATTAACGCTAGGTACAGATTGTGTACAGATTGTGTACAGAATGTGTACATTGTCAACATCTGCAGGGGGATGAAAGGAATAGCCGTGTGTACACAGTGATACAGAATCGCGGAACTAGGCCTTTCAGAGACAGCATTGCCCTTGTGGTATAAAACGTGGCCATAATAGTTCATTCTTAGACCATGTAGAGTACGTGTACTTATAATAAAACAGTTAATACATGGGACTTTACATCCTACGGCTAGAGTGAGTGAGTTGGGTTTAACGCATGTTTGAACAGTTTTCCAGTGACATCACGGCTTCTTGTGGGAGGAAAGCCTGAAGTGATGCAGGTCTCAGCATTAACCATTTTGGTGAAGTTTACGACACCGGGTATGGTGCGGACAAACCTAGAAACATTAATCGAACGAGGATTCGAACCCACGATCAAAGGCTTCTAGTGTGCCAAAGGGACGCAACTCTGCACAACGACAGCGGCGCCTTAAAGGACTAGACCACCCGTGCTGCCTCGTATGATTAAAATGTTAAGTGTAAAGACACTTTTTTTTGAAGTCACTAACCATGTCATGTTTATACGTATTTAATACAATAAATTTACATGGGGCGTTACGTCTTAGGTTCAGATTGTTACATAGATTTAGTACAATACATTTAAAACACAAGTTTCAAATTACAATGAGCAGCGCAGATGTTAGCAAGACGAAAGTACACGTTGGTGTTCATCACTCGAGTCTGTTGAATGGTCGCTGAGGGGTAGATTGTTCATATTTAAGATCATTCACACTGTTTGCCCTATACAAAGGACCTGTGGAACTGTGGACTATGGATTACACTTGGCGGGGGAGTTTCAAATTTAATTCACGAGGGAATAATCCGTGGCTCGGTGTTGAGAGAAGTTGTTTTTTTTCTGAGGTTGATACCAAGTCTTTTGGCTTGCAAGAAAATTTGAAATAAAATTGAAAAAAAATCGTGTGGGTTACTTGATCACAAAAGTCAGATGAGTCAAAGTTGTTAGTGGGAAGACGTCACAAAAAATCATCATTGACGTTCTGCACGCACGCACGCACGCACGCACACACACACACACACACACATACATACATATGTTGATATTTTTCCAAGGACCGTTTTAAAATTGTCAACAACAATTAATCAATAATGTCATCCAAAGTGGGCTGCCAAAACATATATAATTTTCAGTGAGGCCTTTCGACAAAATATATTTTCACCGATACGCCCATCTTATTCATGGTCTTGCTTATTTACAAAAAAGAAACCATAGCAATGTGACGTCATATGAGTGCATCAGGATGAAGCCAGCTATTGTTTGTTCCAGAAAATTTTATGTGATATCAGAATATAACATTGACCCAGGCGATATCTAATTGTATGTGTCATTCAAACTTTGTCCCCATTTTCTTATGAAGGATATTAGGCAATATATAGATTAGCCAGCTCGTAACACGGAATTAAGTATTTTATTAAATGTGAATTAATGTTGATTTAAAAATCCTTCATATAGTTAAGCTATTGTGTAAACACTGTGCTTAAGCACTGTTCATGAAACGAACAAACTGAATTGAATTGAGTTGTATGTGGATGAATGGGAAAACGTCCGTGAAAACCCAGGGTATTCCATACATGTCACGGATCGCTAACCAAACACCATCGGGTCAACGCTCGTCAAACTCTTGTATATTTCACACACTAGTACATGTATAGCAACAGAACGGCTACGAATAGCATTAGCACAACTTGTACATTTCATTTACATAACTTGAGTATCGGAATGTGTTCATTCCATGAGTCAGCCAGCCAGGTGTATCTAGTACAATCAAGCTATTCAATTAGTCCGTGGATTTCATGCTGCACAGCCTGGAATGCATACACGGCCCTTCTTCTTCCGGTACATTGTTACCTGCAACCAACTACCCGTTGATTACAGGTATGCGGTTATATATTTCCGCAGGCTTTCACGGACCCAGATCCAAGTCATACCAGTGACTGTGTCCATTAGCCTGCGACCCATATACAGCGCTACTATATTATTAAACGTTCACTACGAACGGCCTCACAGTCCCTGGCTAAATCTTCGATCGAGCTATATTTATCAGTCCTCGGGAACGAGGCTGTCGGAAAGAAAAATCAATGATTTTCCCGACCTGAAAATATCCTTACTGACGACAGAGCAATTGTCACCTTGTCCCGTTTGTATATAACATGTCAACTCACACACCCCGAGAAATCAACAACTCTGATAGCAAACGCTACGCCAGGTCGACTCCAAACCACACGGAACTTGTTTGTTATGCTAACATTGCAGTCCAAATGAATAAATGTCCCAAAGTAAAAGTATCCAAGTATTTTTTCAGTAGTCGGATCAGCTGTGGAGCGGTAACTGGGAAATAAGAACGTCAACAAAAACACACCTTGCAGGCTCTGCATGTCGCCTAAGACAAGATTGAATGTGAAGGTACGTTCTCGGACCTACCTGTGCGTTTGGAGATCTTTACATCGTCGTGGTCATAGTCGTTGAGGGACAAGAGTTCACCGTTCTCCGGGGCCTGGTTATCCATAGTAGCCGATGCCAGTCGCTGAACTTGGGCCATTATAATAACCAGCAATGATATCCAGGTTGCAAGGCACTCGCTTCATACGTCACTCAGCATAGCCGGAAGAGGCCGGGCGTGAACGGCAAATGCAAACAGGTAGACGAGAATGCTTCGTGGAGCGTGACCATTCCACGCTCAGACGACACTGACTCGTTAACTCCCCGTTGAGGTGGCGATTAGTTGACGGGAGGCGGGTTTGCCAGGGGTCGAGGATGATCTGACATTACTGAACCAATCGGCGGCTCATGGGGGACACGTTCGGGAAGCCGGGTGCGATAATCGGCTCGAACTTTATAAGTTAGTACGTATTTGAACACTGTTGCGTGGAGAGTGGGTTTTCAATGTTTAATGGTTGCATCTGCGGCGGCGAAAATCGATTGCGTGTATTACACGAGAGACACAACATTGCCTTGTTAACTTAGTAATCAATATACAATTACATATCAGCAGAGATGCAGAGATAGTTTGTAACAAAGGGGATTACGAATCGACTGTAAGTGAATGCGAACGTATTGTAGTTCTTAGAACGAAAGTTCATCCGTTTCTGTCGTGCTGCTTGTACTTGCAATCGATTGAATCTCATCTTTGGGTGGATGGCCATCTTTCTTAGCCTGTCAACATGGCGGGAAGACATGGCTTCGATTTCCTTGTGGCACCAGCAGACCGGAGACACTGTCAGCGGGCGTTCGTCTTGGGAATTAACATGTTGCTGTGTATTAGACTCTTGGGTAGCATGGATAGCGTGTTCGCTCGTCGCTCTGTGGGTAAGGTTCAATTCCCACATGAGACGTGTTAAAGATTGCGATGCAAAACGTTTCGCGTTCTATACAATTAAAATGAAGGTTTATATATAGCATAGTCCCATTGTCATCGTATCTTTATGTAACCGGTGCGGATATTTAAGGAATGTGACGATAGTTGGCTACAGGACCACCAGTCGGGTTCATTATATGAGTGAGTGAGTGAGTGAGTGAGTGAGTGAGTTGGGTTTAACGCCGCTTTTAACAGTATTCCAGTCATATCACGGATGTGTCATTATATGAGACATTGTATATCAACGTGGGTCGATTCTTAAACTGGTTTGTCTACCAAACATTATTGCACTAAGTAGGCTGTCTCGGTGCCATTTGCGGACAACTTTGTACAACATTCATCTCACAATATCGCGGGGGCGGGGGACGCCTAGTGGTAAAAGCGTTCGCTCATCACGCCGAAGACCCGGGTTCGATTCCCGACATGGGTACAGTGTGTGAAGCCCATTTCTGGTGTCCCCCGCCGTGATATTGCTGAAATATTGCTAAAAGCTGCGTAAAACCATACTCACTCACTCAATTTGTGAATCCAATTTTTGATGTTCCCCGCTGTGATATTTCTGGAATATTGCTAAAAAGGGGGTTAAATATACTCACTCACTATACTATCGCGATGTTTAGCCACTGTGTCAATACACGTGTGTAGATAGAGGGTGAGTTCGAGAATGAGCTGTGGGGTTGAAAGGTTATCATGAACACTTCACGCCGTGATAACAGATATCCGGATTGCATTATCGTTCAACTCGATCGGAATGTTTCGACTCTTCCACCGTCACAATCAGATAACAAATCCCATTTTCAACATACCAAAAGCCGTGATAGGTTTCTCAGAGTCGGACTCCATCCGTGGTAGATAGAGCGTCTGCCCAGAGAGCGAATGTCGGTAGTTCGATTCCCGTGCCGCGTCATACCAAGACTTAAAAAGATTGTACTTGTTGTTACTCTGCCTCCTGCTCGGCATTAAGGAGACAAAACAAGGACTGGTCAGCTCAAAGTCACTATACTATGCGGTGTATCCATGTTAAACTGCGGCATGGCATCTCGGTGGTCTGAGACTATAAAACACAAACACTCACTCGCACGCGCGCGCGCGCGAGCTTGCCAGTCTCTATAGAAGTGCAATATCTTGAACGTGACTTTAACCCGGCGATCTGTTAATAATCGAGTCTGGACCAGATAATCCAGTGATTGATATCATGAGCATCGATCCACGCAATTGGAATACGATGACATGCATCCACCAAGTCAGCGAGCCTGACCACCCGATCCCGTTAGTCGCCTCTTACGACAAGCATATACCTTTTTCGGCAAGAATGGGTTGCTGAAGACTTATTCTACCCCGGGTCTTCATGGGTCAGTTGAGTGGGTGAGTGAGTTGGGTTTTACGCCACGATTAGCAATAGTCAATCCATATAACCACGGAGGGAAACCATCAGAAATGGCCGTTTACACACTGCCCCCGTGTGGGGTATTCTCCCAGCTCACTCAAGCTAACTCTTCAACCACTAGAAAACCCAACTGCTTCTTTCTTCAAGTGTGATCGTGGGCGACTTCTGTTGTAAGCGGCTTGTGGACCAGCCGAAGTCGTCTGAACGCGTGGTATCGTTTTTTAGGCTTCACTGAAGCAGTTTACAATCTCATATCTTGCGTTTATTACATGTTTCAAGATTTATTATCCTGTAATCTTCAACGTTGACCCTCGTTAATCCGGTCGATCAGGCTGTATGGATTAATGGGTCGACCTGCTCACGACAGTACGGTATGTGAGTTTAAAGTATCGCCCATCATTCTGCAATATACATTTGCCAAACACGTCTATAAAATCTGTTCGGATGGCACTTCTGAAATGATGTTGTATATCGTCTTTCGGAAAGCCATCATTGTGTCATGAAATGCGGTGAATTACCCCAAGATTATAAAGCCATTGAAACTACAGTGTACTCGTCTGCTACCTCGCGTTTTATTATCTGGATCAAGCTAACAATAATAACAGCAACATCTATGATTACCCTTATTAGACAGAGACAATGTCTTGATTTCATTGAAGGCACTAATTACGTCTAGACCAACATCGTTATGGGAACCAGATGGTCGATCTAGATTATCTTTAGTTCTCGGGGCACTGAGAGGTGAGGTGAAATTGGGTTTAACGTCGCGTCCAAGATTATTGCACTTATATAGCGACGTGCATGTACGTGTGTGTGTTTGTGTGGCTGCGTGTGCTAGTCCGGACTGATGCCGATTTATAGTTCTAGCTCACTGAGATACCATGCCGCAGTTTAACATGAATACCCCACTCAGACACAGTATACTGACTCCGAGCCGACCAGTCCTTGTTTTAGCCCCTCAATGCCGAGCGCCAGACAGGGTAACAACAAGTACCATCTTTTAACGTCTTTTGGTATGACGCGGCCGGGGATCGAACCCCGGACCTTCCGCTCTCCGGCCGGACGCTCTACCACTAGACCAAGGAGGCGGTCCGGACACTGAGACATAACCAGAGTACATACACCGATATGGTCTCTGACATAACGCAAAACTCGAAGACAAAATTTAAGTTGTTTTTTTTTCTTGGCTCTTGACACGCATTACTTTATCAAGACAGAAAGCTGATCTGTGTCAAATGAATATCATCGTTCGTGAAGGGTTTCTAGTTACCCTGGTAATGATGGCCGCTGGATGGAGTTAAGAACAGAGTTGCCTCCCTTGTGTGTAACCCAACCACTGAACATGTCACTGCTTGCGTTCGAAACCTGGACGATCCAGGTGATCCCGTGTTGACAAAGACATAACCAAAGTTAACCACGGCTGACCAGTGTTAGCATATGTTAACTGATTACGTCATACGGTTGACCTAAATTGACCATACCTACTATATAGACACACATATATACGTATATATTCCCATACATACGTATTCTGATATGTGCAAGGAAAATTAAACTTTCGATTGTTGATATATATACTTTAAAATCAATAATGTAACTTTAATGATGATTGTGCATCTCGGTTTGATGTACTTCGGGCTATTTTGAACATTCATATCTTATTACATGCAATAAATAGAAATGGTAGAATGAGAGCTTGTCAGCCTTGAAACACTGGTTAACCTCTCGTCGTTGTGTGTTGTAGCAATACATGTAGCTGTTGTGTTTCCGTTTGTTTGTTTGTTGTTTAACGTCGCAATATTCCAGCTATGTGACGGCGGTCTGTAAATAATCGAGTCTGGACCAGGCAATCCAGTGATTGACATCATGAGCATCGATCCACGCAATTGCGATACGATGACATGCATCAACCAAGTCAGTGAGCCCGACCACGCGAACCCATTAGTCGCCTCTTCCGACAAGGCATAGGTTGCCGAAGATGAATTCTAACCCGGTCAGGGAGTCTGACCACCCGATCCCGTTAGTCGCCTCTTACGGCAAGCATGGGCTGCTGAGGACCTATTCTACCCCAGATCTTCACGGGGCTGTTAGTCTTAGGACTGTATCGTATTTTGACAACCCCCACTTTGGAAGAAGTGACCGAAAAAATATCCTATCCCATGGCCCCTTGACAGTTAAATGGCGGGCCCCTGAAGCGTTGCAATCTCGCACAATGACATCCACCTGCAACAAGGTCTCATGTTGCGGATAAAGAGGAACATTTATAGGATGATCAACACACCATTAACTCTCTGACGCCACTGTATACTATATGGTGAGACAGCACCCAGTTAGCTCCCATGTCACCTTCAGTGTTAAACCCCTCAGAGCAACACCTCGTGTCATTCATGCAACTCCTAACCGATTTTTGTGTTTTTCTGTCGTTTAACGCCGCTCAGCTAGTTGCATGACAGTGGTCTGTATAATAATCGAGTCTGGATCAGACAATCCAGTGATTAACCTGTTCATCGATCTACGCAATTGTGCTACAATGACATGCACCAACCAAGTCAGTGAGTCTGACCACGCGAACCCGTTAGTCGCCTCTTACGACAAGGGCGTAGGTTGCTGAAGCACCCGATCCAGGAAATATTACCTACTACTAGCACAGAGTTGTTAGCAACTATGACCTGCTACTAGTAGGTACAAAGACGGTCTCTACGTCTCTGGAGACTAACATTTACTGCTACTACTAGCTAACAGTAACAATTAAATAGCATAACCATATTAGGATGTATGTTCACAGGGGCGCATTTCACGCCATATTGGAATATGCAGTGTCCAACCCAGCATTCAGCAGATGGTAGGATGTCTGTCATCATTTTGTTGTTGTTTTTTATCTCCGGTCTAGACAGGCTAGACTTAGATTTAGTATCTTCATACGGTATATGTATTTTATACATCACCTAATTACAATTTTAACAACCAATAGATAGATCTATAGATATATATATATAGTAATCCGGTCTTAATAGAAGATCGTTACGGTTTTCATTCATACATGCCATTGTATGTGTATTTGTTTGATAGAACTACACATATTTATAAGAACTGATCGTTACAAAATGTATTGGCAAACAAGGTTAAAATTTGTCTTTGGAAAAATCGTCCCGACGTGGTCAGAAAGAGTTATCCCCCTTGGCCGGCATAGCGATCGGTTTTCGATCAAACATTTATCGGTTAGATCTTGCTTTTTGTTTATCTGTTCTTACTTGTTCGTTGGTCATAATGTTATCTAGTCTTTGTGCAAACATAATTTACAGTCTACAACCATTCACTATGGTACTTTTTATTTTCAGATACTGAGATGGAGAACGTCAACGTGCCTGCTGACCCTGCACATGACGCATGTTTGTATTCTATGTCTGTAGGCCCAGAATGAGTGTAGGACTAACATAGATATATCATCGGGGAAGCATCAAATCTCATCAAGATTATTAGTGTTAATTAACTTGTTTTGCTGAAAAGTCTGTGTTCTGGGTTCAAAGTGAGGTCCATTTCTGGCGTTCGCTCCATTGTGAGATAAGCCCCACGCTCTAATTCACTAGTCTACATGCCCTCTTTTTTGTTTGTTGTTGTTGTTGTTATGATGAACACTGAGGGAATATGTAGACATATGAGATTAATAAAGGATCATAAAGATAATTGTGCATTGGGCAAATTTATAGTAAACTATACATGTATCATTGATTACCTCCCTTTGCAACCAATATGTCAAGATATCAGTACCAATTTACACATTTTTTTTATTCCCAGGGTATCCAAGTGGGCTGTGTCCTGCCACATTCAGGAAATTTGAGGTGCAACCCTTGTAGGAAATCAGGTATGTTGTATTCTACCCCTATACATGTTGGGAATTACATTAATTTATATTGTAATACTAAGGCTAATTTACTGTTGTATAGATTTAGCACAAGCTAAGCACAGGTGCTGTGAACATTTATCTGTATGCAGTGCCACCATGATAAAGTCAGGGATAACAATAGAGGAATCATCATACATCAAATTAAATCATGGATGTCATGATATGAAATACCACATTTGTAGTATTATCGGTACCTCATTATATCAGTCTTTCCTCACTGGATCATCAGCTGACACACTGTGATATTACTGAAACACTGTTCTCAGTTGCATTAAGCCAACTTAACCATTCACTATGCAAACTCGCTGACCTGATTATATTGTGAAAGTATTACTTTCCCTCAGACCTTAGGCCATTTATTAAGTTATGAGGTGTGAGTTGGTATACTGTAATCAAACTACAGGCTATCATGAATACAGGAATATCCAATTTGAAGTCAAATGAGCTTATGTCATGGTGCATTATCTGTCATCTGTCCATAACTAACTTGTACACTTTCAAAACCTCCTCTGAATCTACAAGGCCTATGAAACTGAAATCTCAGCAATGATATTCTAAAACATGAGGCCATTTACAAAATATCACTTTTGCATATTACACAGCCATTTCAGATGTGGCATTATGAAACTTGATATGTGTTATGGGGTTTACATTGGTGTATTTTTTGCTTGATCTGGGAGGAACATCTTAGATATTTACCACTTGATGAGACCCACCAGCGTGGAAATGGTGCTGACAAACCAAGGAAAATAATCATGGTAATTATGGGATTTGAACCCATTGTCATAGATTTCTGGCATATGAAAGGGATGCAGCTTAGTCTCTGAAAATGTAAAATATTGATAGAAACATTTTGTATTCATTTTAGTTTAAAAGTAGACCCAGTGAGATGGGCTGGGCGGAAGGGAAAATAATATGGTTCAAGGACTGTGAGACAGACAGGGATGCAACTCTGCCCAGCAAATTGAGGTGGCTTCTTGGATGACTGTATTACCTGTGCCTTCTATGGCCTTAAACTTTCACATACCTTATGAAGTTTGTTTGTGTTTTCAATATCTTCTCTGAAAATCATATTTTCAATAAGCTGAGATTTTGTGTATTTGATCCCACTAACATGATGCCAATACAACTTCAAGCTGTCAAGACATGGCAACCATATTGAACATATACTTTTCACCCTTTAGAAAGCCACTTCTGCATTTACATTATGAAATTTGATATACAGTAATTATTTGGTAAACCCAAACACAGTGTCATATTTTGCAAGTTTTTCTTATATTTGGAACTGCAACATTTTGTCTTCATGTGCTGCTGCAGCAGTCATGATGAATGTGTTCTTTTGACTCGTTTCATTACCAATTATTATCCCCCACAACATGTTTTGCGGGGGTATTAAAATGGACATGGTCAGTCCTTGCATTCATACTTCTGTGTAAGATTTTGAAAAAACGTTTACTATTTTCTTCACCAATCATGGTACATGGATAGGCCTAGTGGTGACCTGGTGCCTGTTGATAGTTTTGGATTTTTGTAAAATGTATCTTTTTAGTTTCCATGGCAACAACTTTGACTGAAATAGGAGGGTAGTGATCGTTCTTGGAACATACCTTAAAAATCTACAATATTTCTTCACCAAACTTGACACACAGATCGGTCTAGTGGTGAACTGGTGCCTTTTAATAGTTTAGGATTTTTTTTAAATTAATATTTTGAGATGCCACAACTTTGACTCATACTGAAAATGAGGGTAGTGCTCCTTTCTATGCAGATTAATTTTTTTTTACAATATTTCCTTAACAAGCATGGCACATAGATAGGTCTAGTGTTGAACTGGTGCCTTTTGATAATTTGGGATATTTAGTTTCCATAGCAAGTATTTAATATTTAGGGGATAATGGTGAATTTGTCTTCTTGCATATACTGTCATCCTTTTAATTGGTCAAGATGCTGTGAGAAAGTCTGTTCTGTAGATAAATAGTTTTGTTTCTTTTGCTTATTTATTATACCTTTGTATTGCCTTTTTGTTGTAATAATATATTCCATGAAAAAGTACAGGGAAGCTACAGAGCCATTTTAACACCTATACCCAGGGAAGTTTGTTCGAACAGTATTTCTGTCAGTCATGTGAGGGGACAGCCAAAAGGTAATGAAGGGAAAAATTATTATATCAGAGCTACAGATAAGCAGCGTATTTGTGTAAAATACCCCCCAAAATTATTTAAAACCCAATTACTTTCCATTAACTTGTGTACAGAAACGCATGCATTAAATGAAAAACTCAAATTATTAAAACAGCTCGTGTAAATGCCCAATGAAGCTTTTTCAGCATGCATACAAAGGAGCTAATTTCTGAAACACAATTACAAGCTTATTTACTTTCTCAGTCAAACCTATGTATTTAGAACATTATTTCATTTTTTTGAAATCTTAAAATGTTCACTAATTTTGGGAAAGACCCAAGAGAGTGATGAAACGATGAGTGAAAAAATATTGGTTACCCAATGAAAAATGTAATAACCCAATTAAAATAGAAACCCTAAAGTAAAAACTGAATTGCTCAAAAAGTTATCTGGAGCTCTGTTACATGAGTCAGTTTAATGGCACCAATACAATGGGCACATCTGGCCTCCATTAGGTTGAATCTGGTAAACTGTGTCTGTGATTTTTTGGGGTGACGACATTGCAGCCATATTGAATGTTATTTTGACCAGGTACTCATGTATCATGGTGTTATTCATTTAACAGGCTCTGATACTATATTTCAATCTCCAATGTGCTATGTTTCAGTGATCATATGTTCCATTTGGTCATGCCATCATCTTTCACCTTTTTGTGTCCTAATAATGGAATGTACCAGTAAGTGTAATAACCTTGTACCTGCAATATTTCCTATGAATCTTTTTGGAAGTGAAGCTATGATTGGTTATATATGTGTGTTATCATGCACTCCAACAATGGTATAAAATAGATCTACTGTTCTTTTCAGATTTCAGATTCAGATTATCATGCCATGGTCATACCCTTTGCATGCACCCTTGTATCTAGATTACAGGTATACTTACACTGTTTGGATTGTTACGGACATGATCCAAGTAATTCAGTCTCAAAAACGTAGTCACAGAATTTGATTCTTAACATTCCCAAAGGGCAACTATATGGAATGTCAGTTTTGTGTGACGTGGCTGATTTGGTGACATTACACCCCAATTACATGGATAGTTGTTAGTGCTATCAACCTCTTGCCTGCCTGGACCAAGCACCATTATTTTAAGTGGTCATAAACAATTCACTCGTTTTTCCTCATTTGTCAATCATTATTAAATATTCATATCATTTGGTGTATCTGAACATTTGTTACTTATTTCTGCATAATCTTGTTAATCTATTTATGATGACCTTTACCAGTATTTAATTCCCTAAAAATAAATTCTGATCAGTTTCAGGCCCATTCAAACGGTTCGTAGTGAGGCATTTTTTTGTTTATCCTAGATAACCTTAGCAATGTTGTCATGAAGAGGTTGATGGATGTTTATTACACTTTTTTAACCTTCATTTGCA
Source organism: Haliotis rufescens (assembly GCF_023055435.1). Taxonomy (NCBI): domain Eukaryota; kingdom Metazoa; phylum Mollusca; class Gastropoda; order Lepetellida; family Haliotidae; genus Haliotis; species Haliotis rufescens. The sequence continues at coordinate 54,794,850 of NW_025964361.1, read as the reverse complement.
AAGGTATTTTTGTAGCTTCCAATTCTGATTTGTTCAACTTTAAGAACTTTCTTCTCAGAAACCAAGGAAACTAAAACTTAATGACACCTGGCATGTGTAGGACCACAATGGGACTCGGATTAGGTTATGTGGTTGTCCCAGTGTTTTATTTTACAATTTGTTCATTCAGTTCTGTGGTGTCATGTGTTGTGTTTATTCTTACGAAGATTTTTATTCTTTGTATACCATGTTCACAGGTTTCACTGTCCAGTTACAAGAAGCCTGGTGCAAATAACTTGTTTGGTCCAGTTGCACCCAACAAAGGTAACATTGATCGCCTCGAAACGTAGGATTCATGTCTGCATGTCGTTAAACAAACTGGTTGTAATATAGCATAGACTATTTTTCCAGATAAGACAAATATACAAAATAAAACAAAATACTTTTTGAATACAAACAACATGGCCTGCTTGTCTGGTGTTTGTCTTCCTGACACAACTATTAGCTCACCAAGGTGAGCTTATGCCATACCGTGGGGTCCGTCGTCCGTATGTCAACGATTTTTTCAAAAAACATCTTCTTTTGACCACAAATTGACAATTAACGAAATTTGACTGGAAGCATCCCTAGGTGGTGAGGATTCAAAATTGTACAAATGGTGGGGCTGACCCCCCAAAGGGCTGGGTGACGGGGCCAAATGGGGGTAATTTGGCTATATTGCTTTAAACCACTTCTTTATTGGAACTGAGAGATAGATATCAACCATATTTGGTTGGAAGCATTCTCCAATGCTGGGGTTTAAAAATTGTACAAATGGAGAGGGCTGACCCCCCAAGGGTCAGGGCCAAATAGGAGTAATTTGGCTATATTGCTTTAAACGACTTCCTCTCTGGAACTAAGAGATAGATATCAACCATATTTGGTTGGAATCAATTCTCCAATGGTGGGGATTCAAATTGGAGAAATGGAGGGGCTGAAATTGCTTCTTGAAAAACAATTAAGAATGAAAATAAAAAAAGAGAAACTACACTCTCCAGGAAGCTGAAACTTAACTTTGTAGAAATGATGATGATCACTTGTAGCTTACACAAAGCGAAGGTTCAAATAAGCTTATGTCATGGCTGTGTTCATCTATACTAATGGAAAAAAGTAACTGCTGTGTATTAAGTAGTGTAAATGTTATGTTATTGTAAATTACAACATAATATTTGGTCTTTTGTCTCATCAGTGTTTTATCATAACAAATTCATTGACAAAATCCATTCCAGGTAATTGGAGACGGAGAGACACGCCCCCAAAGAGGGGTGCAACTTGTAGGCGGGCACTATCCTGCTGCAACATGACGTTACGTCCCTGCATGTGCACAAAGGCAAGAACATGATCACAAACGATGTCCTCATAACAGTGATGAGTTGTGTTTTCCCATGAGTTGTGATGCCACCCCATACCATTACACTTCCACCCCAAAACTGATGATGATAAGTAATGCAAGAGTTGCTAAAACATTCTCCAGTATGCATGTAGACCTTTGCACGACCATCAGAGCTGTTCAGATGAAACCCTCACTCATTTGTGAACAGTGTACTGTCCCTGTTTTTCTTCTGAACCTCAGATGCTGTCTACACCAAGTGTGACTGATAGTCCTGTGTAAGCAAAATTAGGCATATTGCTGAATGTTGGGACCGGATGTTGTGCTCTCTCAACCGGTAATGTACAGTTCTGCCACTAATTCGTCTTAACCCAAGAATTGTCCGATTATTAATGTGGCAGATGATATTTGTGATTCGATGAACATTAAAAATGTTTGGCAACTTCGTTTTGCGCATTTCGTGTTTGCAACATGTCATCAAGCCGTGACAGCATTATTAATTACAGTTGAACAAAAAGAAAAAAGATTTTATTAGACCCAGAGAGCTAAACAATCATTGTGTGCTGTTTACATTATGAAAACGTGTGTAAATACCTTGCTCCCAACAAACATGCAAACACACAAATTATGCGCAGTCCATAAACATTTGCATGTAAATTGTGAATCACGACCTTAAAACTGAGGAGATGTCTTCATCAATATGCTACCGCTAACCAAAGATCTGAGGACATCCCATTACGGGTCATGTCGGAACGACCTTTCGCGATCATTGACCGACCAATGAAATGACTGAAATTGACATTTGCCAATCAGAAGGTAGCTATCTCGAGCTTTACTGCACTAGTTTCAAACTGGTGACTACGCCTCGAAACATATTTTGACGTATTCTCAATTAAATAAATTTATAACTGACCAAAACAACATTCTGGAATGACTTATAGATGGCCTAACTTGTATGGATATAATCATAAAACCCGTAACTGTCGTTCGGAATACCCTCTGTTAAATATTTCGAGGATGCATGATTAGAAAACACATTTTGACTGTCACTTTCAGGATCTGGTAAGTGATGCTCTGATTGGTTGGATGAAAGGTCATGCTGACGTGTCCTCAGATCATTTTTTAGCGGTAGCAAGAACTAAGATCTGATTTTAATGAGATTGAGTTTTGTTGGACTTTTTATTAAGAAAAGTTACCTTTTTCTGCTAGTATGTATGTCGTTAACGATTAAACTTTCAACATCTCCTCTGGAGCTACAAAGCCTATGAAGCTGAAACTTGGCATGAATCATCCAAACAATGATGTCAGAATTGTGATTTGATGTTAAGCGTGTCGCTATGTAACAGCAGCGTATAAAATTCCCGGAAGGGCAACTTTGCAAATATTCCTGTCCAGATAAAATGCTTCCCATCCAGAATTTTCTACACTAATGAACAAAAGTAACAAAATGGTGAACATAAGAAAAGTACTGTTGATTGTTAGTTCTCAGAAAATAACAATAAACTGATGGATTGTCAACTTAGTTACTTTAACTCTTTGAAATTCATCAAATTCCAAGTCTGATTGACTGCCTCTATGGTGTACTGGTAGAGTGTCTGCTCAGAGAGCGGAAGGTCAGAAATTCGATCCCTTGAAGCATCATTCCAAAAGACGTTAAAAGATGGTACTTCTTGTTACCCTGTCTTGCTCTCGGTAGTAAGGGCTAAAAGAAGGAATGGTCCACTCGGAGTCAGTATACTGTGTATAAAATTTGTATGCATGTTTTTGTTGAAGTATATATTTTTTCGAAATTCATGTCTAACTGTATCAGTCTCCCTCACAAAATGTTAGAAATTTGGTTGTATTTTAAGAACCTTACACTTACATACTTTGAAAATAACAAAATCAGATCAAATTATCATCTGTTATCACATTTTCCTTCACACGAATATCCAGATACAAATTATGAGTCTGTGTCCAGAAGCCAGAAATCTTTTACCAAAAAATAAATGCATATCAGTTTCTGGATGTGAATTACAAAAAGTACACAAATTATCATCAGATATTTTCATTTTTGTTCAAGAAAATATTTGTGGTAATAACACCATCTTAATTTTGTATCCTGGACACATTTAACTGGCTTGAGAAAAATTCCTTGCCAGTTGAGATAACTGCAAATTATAACTTCCCATTAAGTTTTGAATTTAAGTGAGACAACATGATATTAAACTATAATATCTTTACAGGCATTTTTAATGGAACATAACTTGATGTTGCCATGAACCTAAAATAAATGTATGCTATACCCACAAACGATCAACTGTTTCCTGATTGGCTGATAATAGAATGGGAGGGGCTTGTTTTTCATTATATTGGGTTTAACAATGTCACTGATTTTCTATTGTTGTCTTCCTGTTTTTTTATGTAAGTAATTAAAGAAGGAGTCTATGAAGTTGTTGATATTGACATATTTATTTAAAAGAATTGACTCCAATATACTTTTAAATTAATGTGGGTATAAATGTAAAAATAAGGTGTACTACATGGATTTATTTATATTGAAGTTAAATCATAAGTTATTTTTCCATGAAAAATGTTCAATCAATGGTGATGACATCACTTATGTGAATATTTTCAACCTTTTCAGGGCAACTACCATGCTGTAATGAAACTTGATGGTATCAGTTTACACCTACGCTAAACTACATATACAGCTCCCAATACAGTGTGCTTTGAGAAGGGAGAGCAACTATGCCCTGTACGTTTCTGGAAAGAAGAAGTGTTGAGAAGAAGAGTTCTGTGTTGAAGTCAGCATTGACATCCTGAGTAGTGAAAAGATCAGCAGGGAGTAGCATCAGTTCACTACTGTGTGGAGGGACAGTGTTTCTCCCTATACTCATGGACAGTACTGTACATCTAAACATATGATTCATATTATAAATTGTTTCATTATGTGAGGTGGGTTTTTTTCATTCATAATATCAATTATCATATACGGTGAATTTAGCATCTTACAAATATACTGTGCATGGAATTTCTTCACTTACACTGTTTTCAGCATTTTGAGGCAAAACTCTTTTCATGTGTTACATTTATGTTTATTGTTTCCTCAACAATAAAGAACTAGCAAAATGATGAATTTTGTTTGTAGTTGATTGATTATGACAAGGATAAACAGTATTATGTACGCATGAATGTGTTCATGTATTCATCACCGAACGACATAATGTCAAATGGCTGATTGTGTTAATGTGCCCAATGTCATGGGTTTTGCTGATCTTGTCAGCCACTGATTTGCCTTGTCCACAAGACATTTACCTGCCACCATGATATAGCTTAAATTGCAACCCTGGCAATCCATGCTACAGATTATGATTTTACATCCAAACAGATGGTAAGTTAGACAGTACCAAAATAATGATGTCACCATATTATCTCAACAGAAACATGAATCGCGAGGTGCTTTGGTAATGGTTACTACCCAATATAGGTCCGACAGTGACATAAAGCTGCGTTATTCTTGAATCAGATGCTAATGTCGCTAAATATCAACAGAAACATGAATCATGAGGTTCTAGGGTTAGAGTTTCCACCCAATATGTGTCCAACAGTGATGTAAAACTGGATTATTCTTGAATCAGACGCAGATGTCACGAAATCTCAACAGAAACACGAATCATGAGGTGCTAGGGTTAGGGTTTCTACTCAATACATGTCCGACAGGCATGTAAAACTGGATTATTCTTGAATCAGATGCAGATGTCACGAAATCTCAACAGAAACATGAATCATGAGGTTCTAGGGTTAGGGTTTCTACCCAATATATGTCCGACAGTGATGTAAAACTGGATTATTCCTGATACAGACGCTGATGTTCTCGTATCTCAACAGAAACATGAATGATAAGGTGCTAGGGTTAGGGTTTCTACCCAATATATGTCCGACAGTGATGTAAAACTGGATTATTCCTGATACAGACGCTGATGTTATCGTATCTCTACAGAAACATGAATCATGAGGTGCTAGGGTTAGGGTTTCTACTCAATATATGCCCGACAGTGATGTAAAACTGGGTTATTCTTGATACAGACGCTGATGTTATGAAATCTCAACATAAACATGAATCATGAGGTGCTAGGGTTAGGGTTTCTACCCAATATATGTCCGACAGTGATGTAAAATGTATTATTCCTGATACAGACGCTGATGTTCTCGTATCTCAACAGAAACATGAATGATGAGGTGCTAGGGTTAGGGTTTCTACTCAATATATGTCCGACAGTGATGTAGAAATTCGTTATTCTTGAATCAGACGCAGATGTCACAAAATTTCAACAGAAACATGAATGATAAGGTGCTAGGGTTAAGGTTTCTACTCAATATATGTCCGACAGTGATGTAAAACTGGGTTATTCTTGAATCAGACGCAGATGTCACGAAATTTCAACAGAAACATGAATGATAAGGTGCTAGGGTTAGGGTTTCTACCTAATATATGTCTAATTGTGATGTAAAACTGGATTATTCCTGATACAGACGCTGATGTTATCGTATCTCAACAGAAACATGAATCATAAGGTGCTAGGGTTAGGGTTTCTACCCAATATATGTCCGACAGTGATGTAAAACTGGGCTATTCTTGAATCAGACGCAGATGTCACAAAATTTCAACAGAAACATGAATGATAAGGTGCTAGGGTTAAGGTTTCTACTCAATATATGTCCGACAGTGATGTAAAACTGCGTTATTCTTGAATCAGACGCAGATGTCACGAAATTTCAACAGAAACATGAATGATAAGGTGCTAGGGTTAGGGTTTCTACCCAATATATGTCTAATTGTGATGTAAAACTGGGTTATTTCTGATACAGACGCTGATGTTATCGTATCTCTACAGAAACATGAATGATAAGGTGCTAGGGTTAGGGTTTCCACTCAATATATGTCCGACAGTGATGTAAAACTGGATTATTCCTGATACAGACGCTGATGTTCTCGTAACTTAACAGAAACATGAATCATGAGGTGCTAGGGTTAGGGTTTCTACCCAATATATGTCCGACAATGATGTAAAACTGGATTATTCCTGATACAGACGCTGATGTTCTCGTATCTCAACAGAAACATGAATCATGAGGTGCTAGGGTTAGGGTTTCTTCTCAATACATGTCCGAAAGTGGTGTAAAACTGGGCTATTCTTGAATCAGACGCAGATGTCACAAAATTTCAACAGAAACATGAATGATTAGGTGCTAGGGTTAAGGTTTCTACTCAATATATGTCCGACAGTGATGTAAAACTGGATTATTCCTGATACAGACGCTGATGTTCTCGTATCTCTACAGAAACATGAATCATGAGGTGCTAGGGTTAGGGTTTCTACTCAATATATGTCCGACAGTGATGTAAAACTGCGTTATCCTTGAATCAGACGCAGATGTCACAAAATTTCAACAGAAACATGAATGATAAGGTGCTAGGGTTAAGGTTTCTACTCAATATATGTCCGACAGTGATGTAAAACTGCGTTATTCTTGAATCAGACGCAGATGTCACGAAATCTCAACAGAAACATGAATGATAAGGTGTTAGGGTTAGGGTTTCTACCTAATATATGTCTAATTGTGATGTAAAACTGGGTTATTTCTGATACAGACGCTGATGTTATCGTATCTCTACAGAAACATGAATGATTAGGTGCTAGGGTTAGGGTTTCTACCCAATATATGTCCGACAATGATGTAAAACTGGGTTATTCTTGATACAGACGCTGATGTTATCGTATCTCAACAGAAACATGAATCGTGAGGTGCTTGGGTTTGGGCTTCTTCCCAACGTATGTCCGACAGTGATGTAAAACTGGGCTATTCTTGAATCAGACGCAGCTGTTACGGAATCTCAAAAGACAAAGAATCGTAAGGTTCTAGGGGTAGTGTTCCTACCCAATATATGTCTAATTGTGATATAAAACTGGGCCGAAAAGTGACAAGAAACTGCTTTATTAGTCACACAGACCCTACGTATTAATTTCTGCCTTTATGGTACTGCAATTTTGCTGGAGTAGAGTGAGAGAAACTTGGGTGTACAGGTGTCCCAATTGTCATGGTTGATGGAACTTGATGTACTGGTCATGGGTTCAAATCCAGAATATGATCCTTCGTTTCAGCACCACAATACCTCATGTGGTTGCATAAATTTGTGTCTCACTTTCAAATCACACTGCCACATGTCCATCTGTTCAGCTTAAGGTCACTATTCTCCAAACCAGTGATCAGAATGGATCCTCACATGACCAATCGACACAACTCTGCAGTGTTGAAGCATTTTAGACCATTAGGCCAACTTTTCTCTCAAACAGCATAAAACATCCACACTATGGTGACGACAATCTCATTAAAATCAGACCTAAGTTCTTGCTACTGCTAAACAAAGATCTGAGGACATCCCAGTACGGGTCACGTCAGACCGACCTTGTGCAAACTTTGACCGACCAATAGAATGACCAATCAGAAGGCAGCTTTCTCGTGCTTTACGGCACTAATTTCAAATTGGCGACTACGCTTCTAAACATATTTGGACAAATTCTCGATTACAAATTTGAAAAATAAACAAAAGAACATTCTGGAGTGGCTAATAGATGGTCTAGATTGTATGGATTCAGTCGTTAAACCTGTAACTATCTTTTGGAATACCCCGTGTTAAAAGTTTTCGAGGTTGTATGATTAGAAATCACATTCTGACTGTCACTTTCATGATCTGGTAAGCAACGCTCTGATTGGTCGAATGAAAGGTCGTTCTGACGTGACTCCTAATGGGATGTCTTCAGGTCTTTGTTTAGTGGTAGCGAGAACTAAGGTCTGATTTTAATGAGATTGTGGTGACGGAAACACAACTAGTATCACATGTATTCCAATACTTTATTCTATTACAGAAATCAATTTTTTTATACTATATATACATCAGTAGTGAAAACAAAAAACTTCTGAATACCATATTTGTGAAACTTATACTTTAAGATGGTGTCAGTTATCTTCAACTTGCTGAATATGAACTTTAACATTTGGTCATGACAATATTAGTGTTGGAATCAAGAGTGCAGCATCCAGTTCATGACATCACTTTAAAGCAGATATCTGAAACCACAAAAAAATGAATCAAATATCTTATCTGGAGCTCTGTTAAAATACTGTAAAATTTGCATTTTATCTCAAACCTCAAATAAAATATTTCAAATATTTCAAATTCACACATTTCTCAGCCCATTTATACACTTTATTAACAACAATTAGTGAAAGCACACTTTCAAGATTTATTTTCTGGCATATTTCTCAGCAATGGTGCCCCAAAACTGCTACCCTTTTGATAATTCCAACCCACTAAGTACATAGAAAGTTGCATGATCAAAAACATAAGAACAAAGAGTTGAAGGCAAGTGTTTTAAGAAGCACATAGTATTTCAAATAAAAAATATGACTAAACTTAATCAAATAGATTGCAAACATATGTCCTAAGTCTAGATGATACAATGGACACTTCTCAAGAACATCTGTGCATCCTTACAACAGGACTAACTTGCATAATTTCAGAGCAGATTTGTTGATATGCTATTTCCGATGACCTAAATATGCGTTTGTGGGGGAAGTATTTAAATGTATGGGACCCATGTATTTTACCTGAAGTTTAACCCAATCTGTGGTATTTCATGAAGGGTGTTTTAGCAAGGGATGACTGTATTTATGTTTATGTTGCAACATTACAAAAAGAACCAACATCAGATATTTCAAATACTTATCTTGAACAAATATACAGTTTGGAATCCCAATAAAATTCACATTTCTAGAACTGATTTGCCGCTCTGATAAAGGGTACTTATATATTTTATTATGTGGCTGTTTTCTCAATATCATTTTCATTTTAACACTTAGATCAATTCATAACATTTAATACACTCCTGTGTCACCATTTACAGTGTTGATATTTTCCATTCATCACTCCAATTTACCGGTATATGCATAAAACCAAAAGGACTAAACAAAAATGCAGTAAATGTAGATAAGGGGGCACATGTGAAATATGTGCAGTTAAAGTAACAGCAGTTAAAAAAATAATACTATGCCCCAAAGTACAATGTAATATAATTTAGCATTGACGACAAATTCAATATGGTTGACATGGTGGCCATATTTAGAATCTAGATATTATCACTGTCATCTTGTTACAATAACAAGCAACTAACCAAGTCACTGAACCTGACCACCCAATTACTTAACTCATCCCTTATAACAAGGATAGGTTGCAGTGGACCTATTCTAACACAGAATCACCACGATGGACTGATTTTTGTGATTCTGGGATTTCTGGGATTGTCATTAAAGTAAAAGTTTTAAACAACTGAAGGTTGATGCAAGCTAACATTAGCTGATTTCAACGCTTGGTACCTGAACACATAACACATCTACAGACTGAATTTGGTTAAAATATATCAACATTGGTCTATGTTTTGTGTCGTTATATCCGCAGCCATGTTATTTTCGACCACCCTAAAGGAAGATAAATTTGAAAGTGACTATTGAACATAACATGTCTTTACACACATGACCATTCTATTTTATGTTGTAATTTAAATTTCATGTCCATTATTCATGTGTTCAATCATTTTCAGATGACTTTTGGACCCCACAGCCCCTCAATACCTGAAAAGTTCATGGTGAATCTCAAACCTGAACTGTGTTCAGATAACAGCAGTTATGTGGGTGATTTCTGACCTGCTGACAGATTATTGTTCAGATCAATATTTGCTTCAACTCAGACACCCACCTCAATGCAGTTATGTTTGCGATTTCGGACCTTCTTGATTTTGACTGATTTTAGTGACTTTTTGCCTAGTTTTACATTTAATGTATATTTTATAAAAATAAAAGTCCAAACAAAGGAAACAGTGGATAAATAACACATAACAAGCCATGAGGAATTTATCATCCTTTAATTTTCAAACCCCTGATGAAATTTGGAAGTTTAATCTTACCCAAAATGTTGAAAAACTTACTTTTCCACATAAATTTTTTAACCAGATGTTATTCTTCCACCTTATTTGATTTGCAAATTTCCATGTCAGACAAAGATCAAGCGGTGTCATAGGATTCCTTTTCACTTGATCAGGAGGGATGCTGTTGTGTGCCAACTGAAATAAAAAATATGACGATGATAATCAATGCTACTCCATAGTCATACAGTCATCGGAGCCTTGGTCTATAATTCAGGGTACGATTTCATTCTGTCTTACCACCTGCACCAGGTGCAACAAAGTGAACTAAGCAGGTTGCACCACCAAAATTTTCTGTTATTTTGAATTTTAAATAAATTCAAAGAAAAAAAACCCTTGAGAATGTGCTCCAGAATTTATTTTGAGGTGAATCTGTACATGCCTTTTCATATCATGATATCGAGTAAACAACCTTAAACAGAAGTCTCAAAGTGTCTGTTGTGATTGTAACCTCATGAGTGACTGTTCTAGTGGTAAATGTGAAGAATGAGTCCTGCAAGTTCAATGTATTCAGACCACCTGTGTATTTCACTATTTTCATGAACTTTTGTTTCCTGGATTCGAAAAGACTTGCAGCCAGTTCTAAAGAATTCAGTTTTCCACTTATGGCTGGAAATGTTACCTGCACTGGGTGCAACCTAACCTCACCTAAAAGTTACCGACACCTGGGCCTAGTTGCACAGAACAATCTCAGTTACATCGATCTTAGGCGGCTACAATCAATTTTACAATCACCATACAATTGTCCTATGCCACTTTCACAAACCCATCTTAGTGTGATTGTAAGACGGCTCATCTAAGATTGAAATCTTCAACGGTGGAGGTACGAATATCTTAAACTCGACTCCTGTCTACAGTTGTCTGCAAACGCGCATAGCTTGCTGCGTATACAATAAGTGGAACTGTTCACGACACACAACATGTACCTCCCTCCATCGCACCTTGCACAGTTTCAAGAAAGGTGCCAATTATTTGAAGGAAACGATTACTAGAATGATGGCATATATTTTTGTCGGCATTAATAGTGTCATGATTTAGGAATTGTTATCTGTTGCAACTTGAGAAATACCTACTCATGTTTTTTTATCAAAAGTATTGAAATACGAATAAATATATTATTTAGTGACACAATCATTATGAAAATTAAAATAAATAATACTAAAAATATTTTCTAATAACATAACACGGGGGAGCTTTTCGTAAAATCCTAAATATATCCTTCATGCTTTCATTTCGTTGCTGTGACAAAGGATGTTATGTGTACCTTTTCAAAACACAGAAAGATGCAGGATTTCAAGAATGCATGGGAAATAATAATAATGAATAATGTTTCGAGAAAGCAGTTGTTTAATATATATTCACTTGGTATTAATTATATTGATAATTATTTTTAAAAGGTGTAAATTTTACTTTTGCTATTTATAGGATATTTTACACAAATTTCAAATGTCTCATCATGTGTATTTGCTTGTTTAATAAATACTTTTCATTTCTTTCTAATTCAGATTTTAAAATCCCTCGTCCCCTGCCAACTTGATTTTAGATTTAAACATGTTTGACTTCATCTAATATTTATTTGTAGATTAATTTAATGATGAACTAAAGACAAAATAACTGACACGAATGGGACCGAAAAGAATAACAGGGGGAGCTCAGCGATTCTACAACATTAATACACTGGGCAAGGTAGATTCTACGCTACATGCTTACACAAAGGGAAACCACTCTCATCTAGAGTATAAACTATGATTAGCTGCCCTTGAGTTATCGAAAAGGTCACGGACGTTACTAATCGCTTGCAGACAACTTTTTAGCCGAAGCCTAAGATCGTGATCTTAAGGATTTACAATAATTGAAGTGCTAAGATTGTTCTGTGCAAGTGGACCCAGCAATGTTTTTACCTGCACTGGTGGGGCTTGTATGTAGAGAAATCGATCCCTGTAATTGAATGTGATTATGGCTATTAATGTAGTGTTTAAGTAATAGTATAGACAAATACTACAATGACAATGACAGAATTTGCTGCGTATATTTCTTATTTATCAATAAGTCATTAAAGCCTTAATCATGTTAATGATATTTAACATAACCCTAAGGTAATGATTGTTCTCTTCCTGTCAACATTAACGGATTTCTACATTCAACTGTTTATTACTCAAAATTGTGTATCTTGTGTAAGTGAATAGGCAATATAATCAGAAACCTATTATCAGGATGAGTTGGTTTTCAACGCAGAGATCCATGAAAAACGTTTGACAGTGACCATCATACGTAAGGGCAATGTGTTGAATTGGAACCCCTTTGATCACATGTGTCTAATGGTACGCTCTCTGATTGGGTGCTGCCTAACTTCCTTCTTTCTTACATGTCATTCACTGGATACAATAGATCATATTTGAAGATATTGATGAATTTCAATAATTTCAATTGTCATACACACTGGTATACCATAATGACATTATAGATGGAAATAAATACCTTCTACAGCAATTTAATATCATCTAACAGTTCTGGAATAGCTAAATATGCAAACAAAAGAATCAACATGTTTTTACACTATAGATGACTTACTGTACAATAACTTACATGTCTGAGAAGGGGAAGAAAACAACATTTTAAACATATGTACCATGTTGGTCATGCTCAAACTCAGATAAAAATTTTTAATACATTTCTGGTGACTTTATTCCTGGAACCACACAAAAAATGACAGCTTCATAACAATTGTAGGTTATTAAAGAAATGTAAAAATAAAGCATCACTGGATTCAAGGATTACATTAAGGTTAAAGTTCATAAATGTGCAAATTATTGAAATACACACAACAGAACCCCGTGCAACATTGTCACCATATATTGAATTACATGAGCAGTCTGTGCCCCAAAATGATGGGTCAACTAGTCCAAACAGGATTTTAGTGTTGACAAATTGACTATTATTAATTTGACTTACTACATCGAGCACAATGTTACTAGACTTGCGTTTCAAAATTGGGGGCTTTTCAGGAAGGATTGCTCAAGCAAAACATGTTATGTGTTTACAGTATAAAGAATTAGTACATGCATTATAGTATACTTTAAAGTACCAGACAACAGGCTACCGCTTGCTACTTGAATTCCGAAATGAAAAGACGTTGATCCTTCATTGTGTTCAGTAGTATACAGTGCAGAGTCTGGTGAGTCCAGTAAAGAGTCAGAATATAATATAGCAGTTGCCTTATTAGTCTAAAGCAATTTGTTATCTGCAAATATATTAAAAAATATTGGACATTACTATTTAATTGGATTAGGAATTCCACAGAGATTAGATAAGTACGTAAAACATAATTTTAACAGTATGATTAGAGAATCAAGATGATATTTTTAAGATTAGAAATTGAATTTGTCCCCAGTTTTAAGAGGCTTGGGTAAACCCTGTAGTGACCAGGCTCCATGGTCCAGTGCACAACATTCACAATGTAGGTCTAAACTAAACAGGGGGCCCTAGCACTTGACCTTACATCTTCCACAAACAGCCTGTCAGCTGAAAAGGAACATAGCAGTTTTCTTATAATGTTCAATTCTTCCAATCCAGGTGCAAAGAGTTTTAATATTTATAATATTAATAAAAAACCATATACTTTATGCTGACATCCCTAGCACCGGTTAAAATGATGGTGACTCGCTTGTATTACTTTTCCCATTTCTATTAGATTGGAGACACTTATTTCAGAATATGATGAGCAAACTTGACTCTTGTCAGGTAATATTATCAATACACCAGGTAGGCACCTTGCACAAACATAACTTGAGAAAGACAGAGACGAGTTCAACAAAAAATACCACAACAAGGTAGTGCACATTAGCTCTGTTGTGAGGAAGATACTGATTTTACAACTAAAGTGGACACTTTCTAGCACATTTTACATACATACATAACCTGAAGATACCATATTAATTGTGTTACGACAAAGCATGTGCAGATAGTTGAGGGAACCTTGGTTTGTGTCTCTTACAAACTGATACAAACAGTCTGTATTCATAATAATCAATAAAAATAGCACATTATAATACTAGAGTATAAGATTATTTAAAAAATTGAACTGTATAACTTTGTTTGTTTGTTGTTTAATGCTGTACTAAGCAATATTCGTGCTTGACAGCTGCCTGTAAATAATCAAATCTGGACCTGACAATCCAGTAATTGACATCGTGAGCATCAATCCATGCAAATGGGATACGATGACATGCATCAACATGGTCTCTGAGCCTGACCCCTCAATCACGTTAGTCGCCTCTTATGACAAGGATAGTCGCCTCTTAAAGCAAGCATGGTTTGCTGAAGACCTTTTCTGACCCTGATCTTCACTGGTAAATGTGTATAACTAAACATGCTGAAGTAGTGCCCATGATCATGTGGCACTTGCCACCAAGACAATGACAAGAACTACAGTAACAATATTCCCTCTATTTGGGTACAACACAAATTGTCTAAAACACTGAGAAATAGGCACATTTGCTCTTAGTCCTTATTAAAGTGTGCTGGTACTGTATAGACAAATCTTATTTTGGAATGTATCAGAAATAACAAGAAAAAGACAAGGACAAATGCAGGCCAGTAGACAAAGTGAAAAGAAAAATATACAATATATAAAACACTGCCAAACAGATCACTATTTAAAAACAACACATGTCATTTTTTGTGTGTACAAGGACATTATAATTGGGGATTCAATTATACTTACTAAAACAGGATGTTGCCAGCAATGTTCACTACGGTTCATGATATGGTATTCTCAGTTCTGTCCATTGCTCATAGGCAGATGTAGTGTCTGCTACTGTCAACAAAAACATTCCAACATTACACCCTACACTAAATTGTATGAGTTAAATTCATCAATAAAATGGTATTTTGCCTTCAGACATTTAGTTATCAGAGGATTACAGTTAGTTAGATGCTGTAGGCCTAGTCATAATCTTAAAATATGACAACACAATTATTCAGGTATTTAAATGGATAAATTTGAGTTTGTTGACAGAGGTTGCAAAGAAACAATACAGATGTAGACTGACCAGTGTAATTAACTAACAGTTGGGGAATGTTGATCATGACTTGTTATAAAGTCTATCAATCAGCCTCTCTACTATCAACAAACATTTAGGCCTACAAAACAAACACTTTCACCAGCCCTTTGAGAATACCAGGGTCACGTGATGGTGTTTTGGAGCATTTTCAGTTGTTTGGGACTTCAGAGCTTGAATAAATTTTCTGCCTCCGATGCATACTGCTGAAATGTAAACAGAATACGACATATAATAGTATATATATGTAAGTACTAATTACTAGTAATTACTATACCAGTTGGACTAAAAGAAACGAGCGATTCTGAAAAGGAACGTGACCCAATCGTCTTTGGATGCAAGTGATTCGCGTCAAAACATGGGCGCTTTATACCAGGCAACAACTCCAATACAATGTACGATAGGTAGTACTGTAGGACATACTGTTTCGGTAAAGCACTCTTTCTTTTAGAATAAACGGCATTTATGATGCGTGACCCTGCTTGTGCACGTCGACGTTGTTTCTAGGGACGCAAAGAAGGCTACCTGTAGAAAACACGCACGACATTACGTTCCCATTTGTGGCAATGGTAGGAATATTGAAGAGTATTTATTGTTATGAAAACACCCACGTTTGTTGTGCTCTATTTAGAGAAAAGACACAATTAACTAGCCTAAACTTGGCCTAGGTTGAGTGGAACAAATGACGTGACCTTACACAAAATGGCGGCGGATGATGATGCATGACGAGGTCATGTGACCAGCTGGTGATGTAATTATCAATGGTTACCGTATAATTTTCTTCATGATAATGTAGATTCTATTTGTAATTCCAGGTGACTGGGAACATACTGGAATGGTGGTTGAAAGGTTTGCATGGCGCATTTCACCATTACGAAGCTACTTCTACATCTAGAAAGCTAGCTGGTTACAGGCTGAAGTTGCTCTGCGGTAATCTATTTATTTTTCTGTTGAGACAGAGCCTGGCTTGCATACTGTCGACGTAGACTCGTTGACCAATGAAAATCATTTTAGACATGCTCCTTTGCCGTTAGCTAGTAGTAGCAGTAAATGTTAGTCTCCAGAGACGTAGAGACCGTCTTTGTACCTACTAGTAGCAGGTCATAGTTGCTAACAACTCTGTGCTAGTAGTAGGTAATATTTCCTGGATCGGGTGGCTGAAGATGAATTCTACCCGGATCTTCAAAGGGTAACTCCATACCGAGGAAGACCGACTCGGTGTATTGGTTACGGAAAGGCGCGAGTGGTGACGAAGCTGGCAGTGCTCCTCGTCAGTGCTCTTCACATCCTACTTCTCTTGACAATAAAATAAAGTGAGCGAGTATGGTTTTACGTTGCTTTTGACAATAATCCAGCAATATCACGGCTTGGGACACCATAAATGGGCGTCACATATTGCACTAAAGTGGGGAATCGAACCCGAGCTTTCGACGTGGCGACGAACGCTTTAAAAACGAGGCTACGCAATTCACTCATTCGTCGCCACTCGCCCCTTTGCGTAACGTGAGTTTCGTCCCATTTGTCACCAACTCGTGTTATTCCGGGACAAGCCGAATAGTGACTCGTGCCCCACTCGTGGCCATTTTTGCGCCTGGGTTTCGTCGTAAACGCAAACGGAGGAGCGGTCGGGTAGCCTAGTAGTTAAAGCGTTCGCTCGTCACACCGAAGACCCGGGTTCTATACCCGACATGGGTACAATTTGTGAAGCCCATTTCTGGTGTCCCCCGCCGTGATATTGCTGGAATATTGCTAAAAGCGGCGTAAAACCATTCACTCTCCAGAATCACAGTACCAGATACAATCAAAGTGCATACATGTAATCTTAGCATCATAACGATCGTCTTACGAAATATGTCTCTCTCTCTCTCTCTCAGCGCAAACGGGCATAGCTAAAAGAATTGTCAACTCGTTGCGTTTTGATTCGCGGTTTTTTTCCCCCATATATCATAAGTTTTCCAGATGCAATTTAAACACATCGGGGCTTACGGTATTTATACAGTATGATTGAACATATATGTATTTGTGATATAATTTTAGATGCAAGACATATACACAATCATAAATTATTCCTGAGGGATTCTTTGACCAAAGTCATACGCGCATTCTGATTGATTTGTCGCATTTTCGCACATTACATTCATCGATAGGGGGACGAGTCTTCTTGCATGTTACGGAAAGAGGCGAGTGGTGACGAATGAGTTTCGTCCATTTAGGCGTAGTTTCGAATCCCGTTTCGCCATTTTTTATTGTTCTGGGTGTGTCAGCACCATACTCGTGCTCATGGGTTTCCCCAAAGTGGTAAATGTCTGAGGACAAGAATCTGACATGCCGTGATATTACTGAAATACTGTTTAAATCGGCGTCAAACAAAACTCACTCACTTATCCGGCCAGGTTGACTCGGACGTACATGCTGAAAAGACAGACCGGAATATGTAACTAAGCGGGGTGTCAGGTACCATGTGATCTGTGTATCCATTTGTTCCAGGTGGTATGAGAACAAATGGAATATATCTTTATATGCTGAAAAGACGCATCAATATTATCTCGTCTTGGTGCAGCAGAAACGAACCTTTCTGTTAACCGGTTCTGAGAACTGCCATCTCTCAACACCATTTTGACAGTTTCATTGTCAGATTAAGATGCTAAAGTATCTTAAAGAAATTTGTAACTGTCAAATCAACCGTTTTTAATCCAGCTTGGGAAACAGCTTTCAGGTTGCCGTGATTTAATGCAAGGCAAAGTCCAGAGGGAGCAGTCATTATTACAGATTTGACAAGAAGTAGGAGATTTAATTATTTAGGCATCCACTTCAGATTTGCCCAAAGGTTTGTGAACATGCTTAGCTTGTTTCAACCGCCTATTTCAATGACAGCCCTGTTTGTTTTAAATATTATTCAAATATCATATCTGGAATATATTTGATTTTCATCACGCAATTCAATAGTTAGCATGGGGTGCTATTCGGCCTCGCTGATTATATACATTAGCCAATTGTATGGAATCTGAACGAGTAACCGAGTTTCCATTTCTCAAGTGAGTGAGTGAGTATGGTTTTACGCCGCTTTTAGCAATATTCCAGCAAAATCACGGCGGGGGACACCAGATATGGGCTTCACACATTGTACCCATGTCGGGAATCGAACCCGGGTCTTCGGCGTGACGAGCGAACGCTTTAACCACTTGGCTACCCGACCACCCCCATTTCTCAAGCCATAAGGAGTGTGCGAGTATTGTTTTACGCCGCTTTTAACACTTTGACGACTGGGAACATTACACATTGTACCCATACGGGGAATCAAACCCGGGACTTCGGCGTGACGACGGGGAACATTACCAATTGTACCCATACGGGGAATCGAACCCGGGACTTCGGCGTGACGAGCGAACGCTTTAACCACTTGGCTACCCAATAATGAGCAAAAATACAGTGACCGGTGAAGAATCAAGCTTGGAGAAGACGAACGAATGTTCGATAAGACAAAATGGACTACCACGTAGGTCACGCGTCCATGCAGTGAATGTATGATCCAAACCGATCGACATGTAAATAACCCGATGTTGTCGTCTTCTAACCGCGTCGTGGTCTAGTGGGTAGAGCGTCTGCCCTTAGTGCGGAAGTCGGTGGTTCGATCTCGGCCGCGTCCAAATGTACTTCACCCATGCTTGCCTTAAAATGCGACTATGCTTGTCTTAAAAGGCTTCTAACGGGATCGGGTGTTCAGGCTCGCTGACTTGATTGATGCATGTCATCGTATCCCAATTGCGCGTATCGATGCTCATAACTTCAATCATGGATTGTCTGGACCAGACTCGATTATTTACAGACCGCCGTCACATAGCTGGAATATTGCCGAGTACGGCGTTAAACAACAAACTAAAAATCAAATGGTACTTATTGTTTCCCTGCCTGGCGCTCGGCATTAAGGGATATAACGAGGACTGGTCGGCTCGGACTTACTATACTGTGTCTCAGCGTTAAATGTGACAACTGCGGCATGGTATCTCAGTATGCTAGCATGCACTATAAAACCGGCATTAGATAGGAGTAGTACAAGCAGCCTCATACACACGTGCATGCACGTCGTTCTGTAAGTGACATGATCTTCAACGTTAAACCACTTTCACCTCACCTCTTCTGCAATAGAATTTGCTCCGTCGAAGTCTAACAAGTTCCAGACATCGTGACATTCCATGCTGGTAAGTCACCAGTACCCTATGTCGCAGTCGAAGAGAATGGGGATTGGTTGGTCATGTTGGGTGACTTAGCTGATGGTGTGTCATTTTACTCCGACAGCGTGAATCCTTACCAGTGTTTTCAGCCAATGGATGTTTTCCTCCCTCTCTCTCCCTTCTTTTAAATCAAACTGTACCTTTCTCTTATGTGTCTCATATAAAACCCATGTTTGTCGTAAAAGGCGAATAACGGGATTGGGTGGTCAGGCTCGCTGACTTGGTTGATGCATGTCATCGATCCCAATTGCGTGGATCGATTCTCATGATATTAATCACTGGATTGTCTGGTCCAGACTCGATTATTTACAGACGCCGTCATATAGCTGGAATATTGCTGAGTGCGGCGTAAAACAACAAACCAACCAACCAACCAACATTATCAGATTCTAGCGTATATCTCCAGTGAAAAGGATGATCAGGGCCCACTTGCACAAAACGATCTGAGCGCTACGACTATTGTAAGCCTATGTTAAAGTATGGGAGTTAAGATCATCTTAGCGCTAAGATCGCTTTGTGCAAGTGGGCCCTGGACCCCGTTCCACAAAGAGATCTTAGCGCTACGTCTATTGTAAGTAAGGGTTAATGTATGGGCGTTACGATCATCCTAACGCTAAGATCGTTTTGTGGAACGGGGCCGAACTACTTATTACACGACATTTATGATAAATGTATGTTTTTATCTAAAACAAACTGGCAGAAATTGGCATTTTATTCGGAACTTGATTCAGGTTCAGAAAAAATGAGGTGAGTACAATTGGGGTTTGACATTCAAGATTACTTCCCGTACAAAAAGCGACGTGCGTGCGTGCTTGCGAGGATGTGGCTGCTCGCACAAGCCTGGAGTAATGCCGGTTTCATAGTGCTAGTCCACTGAGATACCATGCTGCAGTTTGACATGTGTACCCCACTCAGACACAGTATACTGACTCCGAGCCAACCAGTCCTTGTCACATTCCCTTCATGACGAGCGCTAGGCAGGGTAACAACAAGTACCATCTCAAAAAGTATTTTGGTGTGACACCCAGGTACAGGACCAGCAAACCGCACAGATGCTGCTATGAGATGCAGAAGATGTTGAACAGCCTGGGAACTGACGTCACAGGCATGATTCTTTTATGAACGTTTCTATTGGTTTGTGACAGTGAAATGTCCTTCGTGACCAACTCATGTAGACTAACATATAGTCTCTGAAATGAACATATCGTACAGAAAAAACAGTTGCTCAGTTATCTTAATAAAAATATAATAAAAAGGGAGCCCAGTGATTCTCTTCCTGATACTGCAGTAATCTAGACTTACCAAACATTATAGACTTGCATGGGCTGTAGTTGATATATTTGTTTCAGGGTTTGTAAGACAGACTACAACTCATGTTATTCCGGGACAAGCCGAATAACAGCTTACGGAATGTATCAATGCCCGTTTGTAAGACGTATCCAGAAAGAGTGAATGAGTATGGTTTTACCCCGCTTTTAGCGATATTCCAGCAATATCACGGCGGGGGACACCAGAAATAGGCTTCACATATTGTACCCATGTCGGAATCGAACCAGGGGACTCGGCATGACGAGCGAACGCTTTTAACCACTAGGCTACCCGACCGCCCCCTATCCAGTAAGACAACAGTTAAATCAATAAAAAGAAATGAGAGCATGTCAATCATACTGAAAACTTAAATGACACATCTTTTCACAATTTCAAAATAATCTCATAAAATAGTTAAAAAATAACCAATTTCATTTTGCAAAATCAATATATGTATTCAGTGCAAGATCATGTTTGACATTTTGCTAACTTTAACATCTGTATATGGTACAATCCATGCACTGACATTTCAACAAGATTCCAGTTTATAGGCCAGGCTAACTCAGCAGACCTAGCATGATGTTCTGCATCTAGGCCAACACAAACAGTCACTACATACAGTCCTCATCTTCCCCAGGCAAGGGTGTTAACTAAAAGTCCAGTTTTCACCCTTGCTGCATAAGGCTGGAATTCTGGAGTTATATTTTAGCGGGGTTAACCAGTCTATGCATCGTCCAATCAAAATCGTGTGACGAACAAGACATCCGGTTTGTAACGTGGATTTCAGCGTGCATATTTCGGTTGACTGCAGGATTTGCAGAGCATGTGTACTGTCAACAGGGCGTTGACAGATATTTGGCAAATTGTTTCATGTTTATCATCAACCTGCTCAAGTGATTTGATGCACTTCGTAGGGTTAGACCCGTTTTATTACAATATAGATCTTGATTATCGATCAGATCATCTTGACTGGGCACCACCACTTTGTTTGAAGCAAGTGATATGAGAGGTGGAATCTGATTGGTCAAGAGGAGGGACATTGAAGGGACATAACTCATAATAGCCACTGGTGGCACTACAATTGAGCCTGGAAATTCCAGCCTAGTTTGGCAAGGGAGGAAAGTGGACTTTTATTGACAGATAACACCCTTGCCTCGGTAAGATGTACAATATAATTATCACATAAAACCAGTGTTCGAAATACCTGCCTGCCCGACCGTCCGAGATGGGTTGATTTCAACTCGGGCTGCCAGATTTTCAAATCCCCCTGCCCGACGGTCGGGTTATATTTCATATGTGACAATATTCTAAATATTTCCCGATGATAATCATTAATTTACATGTAAAGATGAATGATAAAATGTAACCAAAAAGAAATCCCGTTAGCTTATCCATAGAAACATATGATTATAGTGGGCAGGCAGGTTTTGGTCAGGGCTGGCAAGTATTTCAGCTAGCCAGTCCTGTGGTCTGGAAGAAATTTTTGGGAGTTTCATACCCTGATAAAACTATCCACATAATCATTGGCCATGGTGGCCCGGTGGTATAAGGTGCCACACAGTCATCATGGCTGCCAGGAATCTCTGGTCCTGGTTCAAATCCAAGATTTGCCCCGAATATGAACCTTGGCTTGTCAAGCATCAAACATATATTTATGGATTTCATTTGATTGGTAAACATGGACTACTTGTATCACTTAACTGAAGCTCTCTTCCCCTACTTGCTGACACACTGTGACACACGGGTCCTTAAACATGCTAAACACACTCACTCATTCATCAGGTAAGGTAATGTTGGTCAGCCTTGTGGTTTTGAAATGTAATGTTTCACTCACAGCCCACCCTAAAGTATAATGTTTCTGGTAGGGCTGGGACGGGTAACTCGGGTACTCGGGTCAGGTGGGTCCTGAGTAGGACCCGGGTGCCTACAGGACTACACGGACAGAAGTTGAAAATAATACAGACAGGGCCTGAAACATCATGCTTTGGGGGTGGGGTCTTAATCTATGACAGATGCATAAAATGAATACTTAAAATTTGGATATGTATAAGAAGAGATGATGACCCTAACATAGGATTTCTATCAATATTATCTTAGAAAACAAATACTGTATTCGACGTAATAAGCGCCCAGGGTGCTCTCAAAATTAGAAATAGGGGGCTCTTATTAGAATATTATTTTGGTGAAAAAAAACAGAGTTAAAAGATATATTTCGTGGTTTATGCTGACAGCCAGAAATGTTTATATACGACAGATATATATTTCCAGAATTTAATTGCCCATGAATGAGGGTGCATATTACACACGAGTGCGTATTATACACAAATAAATAGGTGTTGTTTACATTGATCAATCGGAAGGGGTGCTAATTGGGATTGTTCACTAGCCAATATATTAGCAAATATCGCCGTGGGCGCTTATTAGAGCGGGGCGCTTATTACGTCGAATACGGTACCACATGTTTGAATTGCCCAGAAACGTAATAAAAAATATAAATTTGTTTTGGTGTGGTTGATAATGTGACTACTGTTTCTTTTCATACAAAACTGATGGATAAGCATATTTACATCAGGGTGGAGTGAAAGGTTTGATTATTCATATGGTCAAATGAAATCAAGTAACAAAAATCAGTTACTCCTTGAAAGACACGCTGCTGATTCTGGACGAAGTGGGTGTAGATACTTGAAGGCATGAAACACAGGAAAATGTGCATATTCAAATTTAAGGACAATATTATCAGTCCTTGTCGGTGTAAATTGCCAGTGAGTGAGTGAGTGATGAGGTTTTATGCCGCTTTTAGCAATATTCCAGCTATATCACGGCAGGGGACACTAGAAATGGGCTTCACACATTGTACCCATGTCGGGAATCGAACCCGGGTCTACGGCCTGACGAGTGAACGCTTTAACCACTAAGCTACCCGACCGCCCCTGTCAATGTATGTTAATAAAGATGTATTCAAACAAACCACTGCTTGTTACAAAAAAAATATCTATAATTTCATATTCATATTCAAATACAGAATATCATTCTAATAATCAAATTAAAGACATCTATGTTTGCATTTTAACAAGTAACATCATAAATTCAAGGCACCTTGTGAATCAAAACACATTAGGCACTATCCCCATTCCTTGTTTTGTTTGTTTGTTTGTTTGTTGTTTAACGCTGCACTCAGCAATATTCCAGCTGTATGACAACGGTCTGTAAAAGATCAAGTGTGGACCAGACAATCCAGTGATTGACCCTTTCTTGGTAGCAATATTCCAGCCATATCACAGCGATCTGTAAATAATCGAGTCTGGACCAGACAATCCAGTTATCGACCCATTCCTTGTACTAAGACCAAACAAAAATATTCTATATATCACATGTTCCCTACAATGTCACAAATCCATACAGCAACTCATGCTTGCCGTAACAGGCGGCTAACAGGATCGAGTGGTTAGGCTCGCTGACTTGGTTGATGCATGTCATCGTATCTAAATTGCGTGGATCGAAGCTCATGATGTCAATCACTGGATTGTCTGATCCAGACTTGATTATTTACAGACCGCCGTCATATAGCTGGAATATTGCTGAGTGCGGCGTTAAACAACAAACCAACCAACCAACCAAAAGAGTAGGGCTTGGTGTGTGGTTATATTACCAGCGTGTACATATGCTTCACGTATTTGAAGTGCAAACCATCAACAATGTCACAAATCATACAGATAAACAACATGACCTCGAGTTATATACATGGCTGCTCTATAACAGTGACAGTGGGCGTGTCAGGACTTCTCACAGAGAACTTGAAGGGGGACCCTAACCCATGGCAAGCAGCTCCTGAAACAGAACAAATATGTAATGTGGAATTATATATTGTAAGATAATGTCTGATGATAGAAAGTGGCAGCTAACTGAAACATTCACAACATATCAAGTCCCATTATTTCTAGATCTTTTTTAGTGATGGTATGCAACAACAAGAAATCTTGAGAGTTATCCCCCTTTTGTGCATTGACACCAAGCTCCTTCCCAGCGCGTGACACCTTTGTTACACTCTCGGTAACATCGCTGCCACCAGTGTGGGCGCGGCCATTTCAAGAATCTTGAAATTTGCCCTCCAACCCCATATGTAGTAACGTTTATACTTTTGTTTCTGTCTTTGGGAATGCCATCATATTTCAATTTGAAAAGGTTTACGACTAACCATGTTTTCCAGATGAACTTACTTTGTTGTTTTGATAATCAGATTGGTTCGAGATTGCAGACTAACGGAAAATCAACCAACTTCTCCCTTACATTCTTACTATATCAATAACATGATAGTTTTAATGAAACAGAAATTCAAATTGACAAACGAAGAAAGTAATTTAGCAGCGATAAGTTTATTCGGCGTCACAACAGTCGTCACTTGTTTGTAAACATAACGGTCATTCGGTTGCGAGTTCAACTCCAAGCATGGTTGTGGCCACCTATTCACAGTGGGGAGTTTTGACTGGTGGCAGCGATAGTATAGAGAGCTCCGGGAACGTACTATCGCTGTGAGGAGCTTGCATTGACACTGGGATAGGCTATGAGTACACTTAAAGGAACCACTAATTTAGTTCGTTATAACCGTAGTTCATTACAAGCATGTGTACAACATACATACAGTAAATGGCCGGGACTAAAACCAGTTCATTATATCCATCAGATTGTTCTAAGCGTGTTCGTTATAGTGAGTGAGTGAGTATGGTTTTACGCCGCTTTTAGCAATATTCCAGCAATATCACGGCGGGGGACACCAGAAATGGGCTTCACACATTGTACCCATGTCGGGAATCGAACCCGGGTCTTCGGCGTGACGAGCCAACGCTTTAACCACTAGGCTACCCGACCGCCCCCGTGTTCGTTATAAACAAAATTCACTGTATAAGAGTGAGACGAAGGCGATTTAAGGCCTTCTATGATCTGACTTGCGACTTCTCTACTCTGCTAGTATGGACAGGATACTTGTCGGAAATTGCTGTCTTTTCTGCCTGCTTCTAACACTGGTTCCAGGATTCAAGAACAAGCACGCGCCTCATTCAAGACATTTGATAGAGACAAATCCTAGGCATCTGTGAGTGCATTGACCTCGATTAGACTTTGTATGTCTGCTGTAATGGCTGCATTGGTAATTGGATTAACATTCTGTAAGCAAAGTGATCACTTTTTTTAAGTGCCACAATCACCTATGGTTCATTTCTTTAAGAGGAGAATTTGAAAATGGGGTCTTAACAATAACATCAGAGCTGTCAATCAAACAGCATCCTCAATCAGTTTGCAGACACAACAGTCCTGCATCTGCCATGAATACTTGAACCTCTTTGTGATGTATGGTTATAACAAACTCAAAGGGACCACAAATTTTAGTTCGTTATAACCGTAGTTCGTTATAAGCATATATACAGCAAATGGTTGGGACCAAAAATAGGTTTGTTATATCCGCTATTTTTAACCACCAATTCAAGACCCAACCGGTTCCAGTGAGAGGGAATCAGCGAATGCTGCAACCAAGAGCACTCAGATTACATCTCACAAACAGCAATATTTCTCATATTTCTCATGCAACCTTGCAGCTCTCAAACATCTGCACAGTAAACCCTTTTCCTCACCATATGTGCCCTTTGTATTGGCCGCTATCACAGCACCCACGAACTTGGGGTAGGCCTTGATGATTGGCATGATGCTTTTCTCAGCTGCCTTCTGGGGCGTGTCTCCATTAGCCATCATCATGACAGCGTTGAAACTGAAATACAGCAACAATCATTGTATCATGCTCTCAATAATAATAATAATAATAATAATGAGTCCATTTGTATGGCGCCAAACTCCATACCAGCTCGTGTGCTCATGGCACTTACATTATTATCCCAGAGAATGGATCAGTGAGAACTCGATTTTCATTCTCAGCTCCCTGGGGAGTATACTACCCAAGCTGCCTGTGAAGCACTAGAAGGTTAACAGCCACATTACCATCTCGTCCTACCGGGTACCCACTCACTGCTGGGTGAACAGAGGCACATTTCGAACAAAGTCACTTGCCTAGGGAGACACCACATGTGGTACATGTGCTTCAGTGTGGGGCAGGACCGCAGCCCTAGAAAATCTCAGGAGTCAAGCTGCTGAACGTAGTCAACCATCCATCTACTCCCCGAGACCAACGTTGCTTAACTTCACCTGATTTGTGATCTGTGCGCTGTGCACAGGATCATGTGCCACCACAGTTCTAGTGAAGCAATGACACGAACCGAAATACTTACCTGGGTAGGAAGCGCATCATGATGTCTCCGTCCCCCGTGGCTGCAGCGCCCCCTACTCCGCCGCTGGCATACGATCCTGCACCAACTATAGGAGAGTCACCCACTCGCCTGCAAACAGGTGTGAGATTAGAAATGTCTAACACAATGACACATGTCTAATAAACTTTATGGTAACTGGATAGGAAACATTAAAAAAATATGGTAGCATAACAAATAAAAATTAAGCCACCATTATTAACTAACTCTGTATTTATAAATGGGATACTGAATAAATCAAATGGTGTTAAAACTAAAGGCACTACAATGATGCTGACAAAACTTGTATCTCCACTTCATGCGAGGGCTACTTGATGGCAGTGTGGACACAGATTAACAAGAAGAAAATGAGAGTGAGTGAGTGAGTGAGTATGGTTTTTACGCCGCTTTTAGCAATATTCCAGCAATATCACGGCGGGGTACACCAGAAATGGGCTTCACACATTGTACCCATGTACAAACCCAGGTCGAGCGAACGCCTTAACCACTAGGCTACCCGACCACCCCAAGAAAATTAGAAGAAGAAACTGCAAGGATATGTCATTTGATAAAAATATCTGTATCTGTCTGTATGTGTGCGTTTGTTGTTTTACGCCCCACTCAGTAATATTCCAGCTTTATGATGTTGGCATGTAAGCAATCAAGTCTAGACCAGACAATCTAGTGATGGATATTGTGAGCATCAATCCACTCAGCTAAGTCACTGAGGCTGACCATTAAGTCGCCTCGTAGGACAAGCATCTGTTGCCAGAGACCAATCCTAACCCAGAATCTCCATGGGACGACCAGCATAGGTTGCTGGGAACACATTCTAACCCAGAATCTCCATGGGACGACCAGCATAGGTTGCTGTGAACACATTCCAACCCAGAATCTCCATGGGACGACCAGCATAGGTTGCTTGGAACAAATTCTAACCCAGAATCTCCATGGGACGACCAGCATAGGTAGCTTGGAACACATTCTAACCCAGAATCTCCATGGGACGACCAGCATAGGTAGCTTGGAACACATTCTAACCCAGAATCTCCATGGGACGACCAGCATAGGTAGCTTGGAACACATTCTAACGCAGAATCTCCATGGGACGACCAGCATAGGTAGCTGGGGACCAATTCTAACCCAGAATCTCCATGGGACAACCAGCATAGGTAGCTTGGAACACATTCTAACCCCAAATCTCACGATACAACCAGCATAGGGACCTGGGGACCAATTCTTACCCGGAATCCACATTAGGGATAAAATTATCCACATTAATGATATTAACATATGACCTATACAAGCTTACCCTGGTACTTTATGTGACAGTCCATTGGTGGAGGTGCCAGATCCAATCTTCCCGTCTTTATCAACCACCACCATCCCAATAGTATCATGGTTCCATCTGTGAATTGGTTTAACAAAATCTCGATGTGTGAACAGCTTACTGCTCGGCTTGTAGGGGCCACAGCTCTTTGTTGGATCTGGGGAAACATTCTGTAAGCAAGCAGTAAAATAAACGTCATAGAGTGCACTAGGGCTGGGACAGGTAACTCGGGTACTCGGGTCGGGTGGGTTCTGAGTAGGACCCGGGTACCCACAGGACTACCCAGACCCGTGGTTAGTCACATGATATACTGTTTAATGACAAAAACTCACCAAGCTCAATGGTTACACTATATGTCGCTAATGTTCTTTCTGACGATACACACATTCCTTTTGACTTGTATATGTTTGAGTAAAGATAAAACTTCAGTCAAACTTCAGTGTACCATGATCTGATTGTTTGATACATGTATCTAAATAGTTTTGGCCAGGGCTGTGGTAAAACAATTCCCAATCAGACATTTTGTTCCCAACTCTTGAGACCTACAGCGGGTATCCAGGTAGGGTCGGGTAATAGGGGGTCGGATACCCGGGTAGTAAATTTGGACTCGTCCCAGCCCTAGAGTGCACTCATAGAAACGAATTCGGAAAGCCTACTAGTGAGAGGGTTGGTTTGGTATAATGCCAATGTGACAAGTATTTCAACTTTATGAAGTCATTCTAACTTCATCTGGGGGTAAGTTAGAAGTGATGCAGGTCAAAGGGGTTAACCATTTTGAAAAACAGAGAAACATAGTCAGCACAAATATGGGACACGAAGCCATGATCATAGGTTCCTGGCATGTCTAAGGAACGTAACTCTGCACAGCACCTTACACACCTGCCCCCTGGACAGTCTACTAACCTGTTTAGTGATAACATATACATTACACAGGTCAGAACAACCCAAACTTTCAACTTTTGTACGGGTGTAAACTAGGAGAGTGTTGTCATGGTGACTGATTTACGACACCCATTGTCTGAAGAACATTTGATTGCAAAGGCTCATTACCCTGGAGCCATGACATCTATATGCCTTGAAACATTTAATTGCTGTTATTTATAAGATGCTAATCCTAATTGTTAATCCCCAGTTTTGTGTACATCGACCGTCTGCCATCCTGAACAGGATGTGCAAGTATGTCACTGATGATTTACTGTTTACATTTATATTTATTACTTACTAAATGTCAGGTGACCTTGGCTATATAAGCCTTGGTCCAGAATGATTGAGAGGAGAGAAGGAGAGAAGGGGTTTGACTCTCTTACCAAGCAGACCTCTCTCCCACAGCCCAGAGTGTGTACCGACTCTCTGTGGCACCCTCAGTTATTTTCTAAGATATTGTAAATTGTTAATTGTTCTTGTAAATAAAATTGTGATTTGTCTCCTGTGACTCTGGCTCTTTGCTGACTAATTCCCCAAGAAAACCAGCACGTCATTTGGAAGGTATTGTTCACCCAGAACAGTTCCAGGATAGTGTCTTGGTGTCCCTTCCATGATATGGCTCGAATATCATAAAGATGGCCCCCCATATATACACCCTGATTCATTTCACTGCTGTATTTTATTGAAGATTTCCTCATGTCTAACAGTGATTCTGGTATATGTGTGTGTGTGTTTATTGTTTAATACTGCACTCAGCAATATTCCAGCTACATGATGGGTGTCTGTAAATAATTGAGTCTGGATCAGACAATCAAGTGATTGACATCATGAGCATCAATCCATACAGTTGTGATTCTGGAATAGAAACGGGATCCCGGCAGCGAATATGTATTTTGAACAATGCAGATTACTTCCCTTTTCAGACACCTATTACATCAAGCATGGGGTAACTGTAAGTTACCCAGGCCGGGTTCTCCCTCAAGGATTGATGGAGATAAGACACTCACCTGTCTATAGTTAGGCTGACACTTGTTTTGGAGCCAAGAACTGTGTATCTCTGCTGACCTGTTAGTCGTTAAACTCTCTTCTTTGAATCCCATCTCAACAGCAAAATCTTTGGCTTAAACAAATTGAGTGATGAGGTATACTTAAGGGACCAAAAATCGAAAAAGTCTCCTTATTAATAGTAAGGAGTGTTACAAGCTCTACAAATACAAAACCGTCCAAATATCATGGACAATATCAGTGTATATTTGATTTTTTTTAAACTATATGATTGACATCTGAAAATGGGATATTATACACAATGCTGTTGAAAAGAAAATGATCTTCATAATACTAGTTCAAAATTTCCACAGAATCGCATTGTCCCTCGTGTCAATTGGTACACTGGAGTCACATGGTTACCTGATTCTCCCACAAGAAGAGTCTGTTGAGTGTAGTCCATTACAGCTCTGGCGACGCCTATTGCATTCTTCACACGTCTCAGATCTCCAACTGATCCAACATCATGGGTCTCTCTGTCAACCAAAACAGTTATTTCATTATACCAAATAAAAAAGCATTTTCACTCTTCTGACTAACATGATTAACAGAATACCATAAGTCAAGGTGCATCTTGAGACTAAGCATGACTGACATTCCTAAAGATTTTTCCCATCAATAAAGTATCCTCATGCATGTATAACACATTAATGTACATATAGATAAGTTAGTGAATAGCCTATTGCCTCACGCCCCAAAAGCAATTACTCATTCTAGGTACAAAAAAATTGCCTTATAGACAGAGATATATAAGTAACCTTGACAGTTATTCTCGGTGAATATGTTATAAAATCTATATGATAGTCCAAATACAAATGATACAGTGTTCAACAAATATATCTTTATTTTATTCATAGAGAACACAAATATGATCATATATTGTCTAAATACCCATCCATGATCATGGCATCGAGAGTTGTCTCCCCAATTTCATCTGGACTGCCTCCATATCCCACAGTTCCATCACACTGCTGGCTCTCACATTCACTGCATCCCGCAACCAGGGCATCCAGATAGCTCCCTGTCTGAATCTCACTCCAAGCTAAATGAACAACAGGCACAAACTCAGACACAGAACTGTAATCTGCTGGATGTTACAGTAGGTAACAGTGCCTTAGTTTTCTTATTTTTTTACATATTCTCATACTTATAACATGATATTGTCACAAATGTTATATTTGGGATAACACTTTCTGAGTAAAGTACAGATTCTCGTACTTTTTTGGGTTGAGTCCCGTCCGGGATTCGAACCCACACTGCCAGAGTGAGGCGCCTAATCGCCAGCACACGGTGTCAGCGATCTCACCCACTCAGCCACCGCGGCTTCCACAAAAATGAAAGTCCGACATGATATTGTCGTTGAACCTGAAAAGTGATAGTTTCTTTAAGTGATTCTATTAAATAGATTCTCATTGTCTGATCTCGGTGCTCTAATTCATTCAAATCTATTCAAACATGTTTATTCATCTTTATGATTAGGACACCACAAATTTCAAATGTATGTCATATCCTGAACATATGATAATATCAAAAGAACGAGAAAACAGAATCCATATTCTTAGAAACAAAATCAAGAATATACCTTTCAAAGTTGCGTTCGTGAACGGCCATGTATTGATTACAAGAGGCAGTGGGCCTGCACTCCCATTTACAGAGAAACACAACAAAACAGCAACATCAAATAATAAAACTCGTAATCCCATGGGCGCCGCCATTTTGAAATCATGTGACTGTAATCTCCTTACACGGATGACACTTTGGACTTCACACAGCCTATTTTGAGGCAGCGCATGGGGAGAAATCATTGTACAGCTAACATGTTTTTCTAATTGTAACGTTTGAGACCCTTTTAGAGTTATTTTGCAAAATAATTATAGATGAATTAATACTTATACCCTTATGACGGTTTTGTGATTCAACTAAATATATCGCTGATTCAACTTAGGACTTGCATGTTATAACTTAACCCAGTGCTCCCTTCGCGGGAAACTGTCACAGTCAGCGAGTTTGTGTTGATTTTGGCGTGTTTTCTTTTCAGGGATATAAGTTGTTTTCAACAACATGGTAGCTCGTTAAATGGTGTACCCGTGCCTCGTTAATTTAGTAAGGATTTGGCGTGGTTGTCACCTCTAATTTGGTATGTTCGATGACATAGACTAGAAAAAACACCTATGCGAACTAACCTGCTAAATACCAGACGATAACCAGATAACAGTCAGTTTTGTTGCGTGGAATATCTTGTCGGAAAACGTGATTTACAGAGAAGTCTTTGTTTCACGCAGATGAATAGCATTGTGACCAGCAGATCGGAGTATGCCCCAGTCGTCTTTAGGATATATGCGATATTCATGCCACATGAAAGGGTTAACTATAAATAATAATTATTTTATTGTAAGTGACCAGTTTGGGGGAGGGGATATTTTTAGTTGATGCACCAATGTACTGAAAATAATAACCCTAACCTAATGCTTGTCATATTTTTGGATGGCTTTCACCATGTCCTTGTACATTTTTTTAATGACACTCCCTGAAAAGACAACATGCCAAAGCACTTTATGTTATGAACTTTCCATTTTAAACATGACACTCTTCCCCCATTTGTGTGTATGTTTAAGACCCTTCCCTATTCACATTTCTTCCACTGATTCCTTCTGGACACTCCCATCCCATTAATAAATGACTGGTTCCAATATATTCATTAAAAAATGGATATACAGACACAGTCAATAATAAATGTATCATAATTTTCGTTTTGGTCCACTCATTTGTCATATCACATGTTTAAAAAAATTAATTTTGTCTTCACTGTCAGGTTCTTTCAGAGTAAGAAACCAACCTTCAACAATGTCAACCATAGAGAAAATGAGCATTCAGGGGGTGCGAAGCTTCGGTCCAGATGATCCTAACAAACAGGTCATCACATTCTTCAAGCCCCTGACTCTCATCCTTGGCCCTAATGGTACAGGGAAAACTGTACGT
The DNA here is from genome assembly GCF_023055435.1 of Haliotis rufescens. Classification (NCBI taxonomy): domain Eukaryota; kingdom Metazoa; phylum Mollusca; class Gastropoda; order Lepetellida; family Haliotidae; genus Haliotis; species Haliotis rufescens. The sequence continues at coordinate 54,761,315 of NW_025964361.1, read as the reverse complement.
GCCCATGACTACTGCTGATAATTTTATTCCACGATACATCGATAAATTTTATCAAATCAAAATTACAAGTTACATGTATTGCATCTGATGTAAAATGAGTTCATCATCATGTTCATTATATTAATGAGCACAGTTCTTGTGTCTGGGCCGCCTCCGTGGTCTAGTGGTAGAGCGTCTGCCCGGAGAGCGGAAGGTCCGGGGTTCGATCCCCGGCCGCGTCATCCAAAAAGACGTTAAAAGATGGTACTTGTTGTTACCCTGTCTGGCGCTCGACATTAAGGGGCTAAAACAAGGACTGGTCGGCTCGGAGTCAGTATACTGTCGGGTATTCATGTTAAACTGCGGCATGGTATCTCAGTGCGCTAGCACTATAAATCGGCATCAGTCCGGACTAGTACAAGCAGCCACATACACACACGTATATGCACGTCGCTATATAAATGCAAAAATCTTGGACGCGACGTTAAACCCAATTTCACCTCACCTCTTGTGTCTGGGAGAATGTCTGTGGTCTAAGGCTCCGCAATTTGCTGTTCAGAGTTGTGTCCCTTAGGTGTATCAGGAACCTATGATATAACTCAAATATTGCTGACTGCACTCTAATAAAGCAGATCGTGGGTTCAAATCCTGGTCACTCTGATGTCTCCGGGTTTGTGAACGTCATGCCTGTGTAAGTGGGTTTCGCCAAAGTGGTACACGTCAAAGGCCTGCTTATTTCGGGCTTCCCTCCAACATCATTCTGACATGCTCTATTATAGCTAGAATATTGATCAAAGCGGTGTGATAATCACCAACATCCAAAGGTGTAACACAATTCTGAAGGCTAGGGTTCCAAGTTACTAGTATTCCGATCACACAGACTTGCACTGCAACACTCAGGTTTCTTACAACCTACACTCCGAGGATGTATGTTTCAGACTGTGATCGAGTGTCTGAAGTACATGACAACAGGTGACATGCCCCCCGGCAGCAAGGGGGGAGCGTTCATCCATGATCCCAAGGTAACTCAGTACCAGTCATGCTGCAGAGCTCCAGATAACTTTCTGAGCAATTGAGTTTTTACTCAAAGGTTTCTATTTTAATTGGGTTATTACATTTTTCATTGGGTAACCAATTTTTTCACTTATCTATTCATCACTCTATTGGGTTTTTCCCAAAATGAGTAAGCATTTTGAGATTTGATAAAAAATGAAATAATGTTTAAGAAGTATGTAACGGTTCTAAATAAAGGCTTGACTCAGAAAGTAAATTAGCTCGTAATTGTTTCGGAAATTAGCTCTGCTATACAAATGCTGAAAAAGCTTCATTGGGTATTTACGCGTGCTGTTTTCAAACAAATGAGTTTTCCATTTAATGACTGCGTTTCTGTATGCAAGTTAATTGAAAGTAATTGGGTTTTGAATAACTTTAGGGGGTATTTTACGCAAATACACAGCTTGTCTGTAGCTTAGAGTCAAAATTGGCAAAGCCCACCAACATGACCAAAATGAAATGTCAAGAAACCCTGAAGCAAGTTGGGGGAATTCCCATGCTGCCTTCTTCCTGGGCAATCTCATTAAAATCAGACCTTAGTTCTCGCTACCGCTAAACAGAGATCTGAAGACATCCCATTTGGGGTCACGTCAGAATGACCTTTCATCCGACCAAGGGGCAGTCGGGTAGCCTAGTGGTTAAAGCGTTCGCTCGTCACGCCGAAGACCCGGGTTCGATTCCCGACATGGGTACAATGTGTGAAGCCCATTTCTGGTGTCCCCTGCCGTGATATTGCTGGAATATTGCTAAAAGCGGCGTAAAACCATACTCACTCACTCACTCATCCGACCAATCAGAACGTCGCTTACCAGATTATGAAAGTGACAGTCGGAATGTGATTTCTAATCATGCAAGCTCGAAAACTTTAACATGGGGTATTCCGAATGATAGTTACGGGTTTAACCACTGAATCCTTACAATCTAGACCATCTATTAGCCATTCGAGAATGTTTTTGTTTTTTTGTTCAGGTTTCAAATTTGTAATCGAGAATTTGTCAAAATATGTTTCGAAGTGTAGTCGCCAATTTGAAATAATTGCCGAAAAGCCTGAGAAAGCTGCCTTCTGATTGGTCATTCCATTGGTCGGTCAAAGTTCGCACAAGGTCGGTCTGACGTGACCCATAATGGGATGTCCTCAGATCTTTGTTTAGCGGTAGCGAGAACTACGGTCTGATTTTAATGAGATTGTCTTCCTGGGTCAATTTTTGTAAGATCGCAATCTTAGGTTTCGTAGATATTTCACCATCTACTTGAAATTTATCTTTGGTCGGGACATACTTCTCTACATGTTAAAATTAATTCAGAATCATTGGCAACTATGAACTTGTAAACAGTGAAACCTTCATTGTCAGAACATGACTCGTTGATCCCAAAATTTGTTAATCTAGATGATTTCACTTGGAATGGTGCCATTACCAATACCCATGTTTTACACAGTTTTTCTGCATAAGGACAAATGGTCTAGGTAATAATAAATGTTAACTGCAAACATTGACATAACACAATCGCTTTCAATGTCAAGATATGTTTTCAGATGCATAGTTCAAGTAAATGAAATCCATGAAATGGACAGGATGACAGATTTTTGCCCCATCCTTGCTTGTCAATAACATTTTCAGTTCCAATGACCTTTGTTAAGCCTCCAAAACATGTTAACAGGGCTCGATTTAGCTATATAAAACATGCACCAGTCCAACCTATTATTGAAAACCTAATATTTATGTCTATAAGCACCAAAATATAAATATATGTGTGACTAATCCTTTATTCTTCTCACGACATTGAAATTGAACACAATACCTCTAAGCACTATTTACAATAATATATCACTTATCTTGTGTTATGTGTAATTTGTCATGTTTTGTTGGGCTTGATGTCATCAAACTGTAGACACTTTAAGATTATGTACACCTGTTCCTGTAACGTTTTACAGCAATACATCATTAATAGGCTGACACTGGGACCAGGGTGCAACTATAAATGTCTGGTGCAACTAGCTTTTAAGGTCAACAAGCACCTGGTGCAATTATACCAAGTTCCTTACATCAAGCCCTGTGTTAATAATTGGAAGTATGTCTTATTTATGTGATGACTGTTGGTCCCATGGAACAGGTTGCCCACGAGCGGGAAGTGAAGGGTCAGATCCGCCTCTTAATGAGAGACATGACCGGTCAGCAGTGTAGCGTCCAGAGGTCCATCACAGCCACACAGAAGGTAACCCAAGGGAGACACATCTCAGTTCTTCTTTCATGCATTAAACATTTGACAGCCACATCACTGTGGTAGCTACTATTATTAGAGGGTGGTCGAGTAGCCTAGTGGTTAAAGCGTTCGCTCATCACGCCGAAGACCCGGGTTCGATTCCCGACATGGGTACAATGTGTGAAGCCCATTTCTGGTGTCCCCCACTGTGATATTGTTGGAATATTGCTAAAAGCGGCGTAAAATCAAACTCACTCACTCAATACTATTATTAGAAAAGTACTTCTTTCTCTGACAATCATTTTCAGTAGGTACTTTTAAAAAATGAGTCCAGTTATTGATTACAAACTGCAGAGTTGCAGTTACAATATTCAAAGTGTGTGTGACTAATGTTTCGGGGCAGTAAACACCCTAGAAATCGACTAAGTGTGCTGTGGCTTACAAAAAAAAAAGAATTGTTTCTCAATTTCAATTTCAAAAATATGGTGAGGGCATTTGTTTATTTTTGCTTGTTCAATCTAGTATGTAACCAAATAAACAGTTGTGTACCATCAACCTGGGAAAGGGCCTCCCTACATAAACAAGCATACAAACTCCTATTGCCACCATGACCATAATGTGAGATACACAGTAAAGCAGTGCGCATGTAAAGGGAAGTAACTGCATGCTATTTTGGATTGCATTGTTTTTAAGTATAAGGATTTTTTTTATTGCTTTTATAATGGAAATAAAAACAAAATGTGCAGCAGACTTTCTGATGATGCGAACAGTGCCTGAGAACCAAGACTATTATTATTTTTAGCCTGAGATAGTGTATTTTCAGTTTGAACAGAGAGCATTTTTCTGTAGCCGACTGACTTTCTGTCTTTTGCATCACAGTGAGCAGAGTAACATCATGATAGAGATGTGTGGTGTAGAACTAAACTCATCTTCACAAGGCAAGGGAGTTAACTGACTATAAAAGTCCAGTTTCCACCCTTGCTGAACTAGGCTGGTATTATGGAGTTACAGTTTGGCTGGACTAACGAGTCTATGCATAGTCCAATCCAAATTGCGCAACAAAATCGAAATCCGGTTTGTAAACTGTCATGCAGATTTCAGTCGATTGCAGGATTTGCGAAGCATGTGCACCCACAGCAGATATTTTCCAAATCTTTTCATGCTTTTAATTGAGGTGCTCATGTGATTTGATGTGTTTCACGATGTGAGACCCGATCACAATAGAGATCTTGATTATTGATCAGATAGTCCTGACTGGGAGCCGCCATTTTGTTTTAAGCAAATGCATGTGATACGAGAGGTGGAATGGGATTGGTAAATAGGAGAGGTTTAGAAGGTACATAACTGGTAATAGCCACTGGTGGTGCTACGATCGAGCCCAGCAATTCCAGCCGAGTTTGGCAAGGGTGGAAACTGGACTTTTATAATCAGTTAATGCCCTTGCCTCGGGAAGATGAACTAAACTTTGCTAGGCTTGCTTCATTTTCTAAAGGGTACCCATTTCATGTTGGCCTCAGTAGCTGTGCATCAGGCTTGCAATGCCCATCATATGTGGGAGAAAACTGCACCATAATTTGTTTAAAGGTTATCATGGCTTCCTAATTTCATATAAAAACCCACTGTAAACTTTGGACACAGCATATGCCACTTCACTCAATACTTTTGCCAACACCCAAGAGTTCGCGTTTTGTTTTGCTCGGTTCTAAATTTAGATAAGAGGTATCTAATAGACAGTAAGACTACCTCATACTTCTAAACACAGTAGGTATATCTCCTATCTTTCTATTTGTGTGTGGCCGCCTCCGTGGTCTAGTGGTAGAGCGTCCGCCCGGAGAGCAGAAGGTCCGGGGTTCGATCCCCGACCGCGTCATACCAAAAGACGTTAAAAGATGGTACTTGTTGTTACCCTGTCTGGCACTCAGCATTAAGGGGATAAAACAAGGACTGGTCGGCTCGGAGTCAGTATACTGTGTCTGAGTGGGGTATTCATGTTAAACTGCGGCATGGTATCTCAGTGAGCTAGCACTATAAATCGGCATCAGTCCGGACTAGTGCAAGCAGCCACACACACACACATACACACACACACACACACACACACACGTGCATGCACGTCGCTATATAAGTGCAATAATCTTTGACGCGACGTTAAACTCCTTAAACTCACCTCTATTTGTGTGTATCAGGTGAAAAAGATTGAGACGCGGACACTAGATGGAGTGATCTCGAGATGGGGACCTGATGGACAGAAGAAGAGTATCACTTCCAGGTGTGCCGAACTGGACAAGGAGGTACGTCACGCCTAATTGATTCTTTCAGGGCAGAATAGGTCCCCAGTTCCCCATCATGTCACCCCTCCATGGTCTAGTGGTACAGTGTTCACCCGGAGAGTGAAAGGTTCGAACCCTGGCTGGGTCACACCAAAGTGAAATTAAAAGATGGTACTTGATGATATCCTGCCTGGCATTCGGCATTTAGAGGCTAAAGTGAGACCTGCATCACGTCTGACTTTGCTCCTCCTGACTGCTCCCTGGGCCCCGTTCCACAAAGCAATCTGAGGGGTAAGTTGATTGTAACTCACTAAGTATGAGATCTTAAATTTTTGTTACAATCAGCCGCCCGTTCCACAAAGCAATCTTAACTTAGAGAGTTGTAAGTTAAGATCAAAATGCTAAGTTCCTCCGGACCAACTTAGGATTGCTAAAATCGATCTTAAATATTGTACCATAACAACAAAGATGGCGACTTTTATTATGGCGTGCAAGGAAATGCGTCGTCTGCTAAACATGACCCAAGGGAAAATGGGAAAATTTTGTATCTTTATGGCTGAAGATTCCGATCTTTGTTAAGATCAGCTACTTAAGAACTTGTAAAGTTACAATCGCCCTAAGATCGCTTTGTGGAACGGTTGTAAACTTTAGCTAAGACAATTTTAGAATCGACGTAAGTCTCTAAGATTGATTGTAGTTACGATCGCTTTGTGGAACGGGGCCCAGGTCTAGTGGTAGAGCGTCCGCCCGGAGAGCGGAAGGTCAGGAGTCGATCCTCAGCCACTTTATACCAAAAGATGTTAAAAGATGGTACTCGTTGTAACCCTGTATTGCACTCGGCATTAAGGGGCTAAAACAAGGACTGGTTGGCTCGGAACCATAAACTGTGTCTGAGTGGGGTATTCATGTTAAACTGCAGCATGGTATCTCAAAGTGCAATAATCTTGAACGCAATGTAGAAATAACTTTGATATGAGAAAAATGTAGGTGTTAGGTGTATGATAGACCAACACTTGCAAGTGAAAAGGTGAGGTGTTGAGTCCAATACACCTATAGGTAAAACAAAACACACCATGGAAAGGTGGTGGACATGGCTGTATATATTCATCTGTGACTGCTGCAGATGGTGACAGCACTGGGTGTGTCCAAGGCCGTGCTGGACAACGTCATCTTCTGCCACCAAGAGGAGTCCAACTGGTAAGCTTGTTTGTGTACGCTGGTAGTCATGACAACTGCAATTATGACCAGCTTCAGCCTTGGGTCTGCAGCAAATTTCAGGAAACATTCCAAAATTGGAAACATTTCCTAATTCAGACATCCTCAATTATCTGCTACGCCAAAGATCTGAGGACTTCGCATTACAGGTTACGTCAGAACAACCTTACACAAACTTTGACCAACCAATCAACAGGAAGTCAACATTGGCCAATCAGAAAGCAGCTTTCTCGAGATTTATCGGCACTAGCTTCAAATGGCGACGACTTCCATTCCAGACTTGTCACAAAATTCTTGATTCAAAATTTGAAATCTGGTATGTCAAACCATGCTAACAGGTAGCCAAGATGGTGTGGCAGTACTTCCCACAGCAGTGACGTAGTTAGCCGGGGGGGGGCAGGGGGGGGGGAGTTGCCCCCCCCCCCCTGAATTTTTATAGAAAACAGTTTTATTTGAATCATGAAAATACAAGTTGGGGACAAGTGATACTTTACAAATATTTGCCCCCCCTGTCAAAAAAAGTTAACTACGGCCTTGCACAGGCTATGATAGGTCTCTCCCGTTTCAAATACACTGTTTAACCCATTGAAGCGCGAGATGTCCAGCATTCAGTCTTACAGCCTGTAGCAGTCGTTCAGAATGCCCCATGTTAACCCTTTGGATGGTGAATGATAAGAAAACACATTCAGACTTTCACGTTCTATATCTCGTAATCTCTGCTCTGGACAGATGAAAGGTCGTTCTGATGTTATGTCCTCTGACCTTGTGTAGATGTAGTGAACACTCAGATCTGATTTTAATGAGATTGTTTCAGTCATGAAAGAAGATGGTATTTTCATTGAACAGATATTATTTAGCATCCTGTCATTTGAACTGGACGTCAATATTTTTACACCGTATGTGCTTTTGCCCTGTGAATACTGCTCAAGACAACTCAAAAGATGAATAATATGTTTCTTGACTTGACTTGTCTGAACTGTTAAGTAATTAAGAGTTGCAACGTGGACAAGAATGCATCTTCCTGAGGTAAGGGCATTAACTTATTATGAAAGTCAAGCTTCCACCCTTGCCGAAACAAGGCTGGAATTTCCAGGCTCAATCGTAGCACCAAAAGTGGCAATTACGAGTAATGTCCCTTCTGTGTCCCTCCTATTGACCAATCAGATTCCATCTCTCATATCACTTGCATATGCTTCAAATAAAATTGTGGCGCCAAGTCAAGATGATCTCATCAATAATCAAGATCTATATTGAAATAAAAACGGGTTTTACCTCAAGAAGTGCATCGAATCATTTGAGCATCTCAATTAAATCATGAAATGATTTGCAAAATATCTGTTGACCCAGTTGGCGGTACACATGCTTTGCAAATCCTACAGTTGAAATCTGCTCGTTGAAATCCATGTTGTTTACAAACCGGATGCCACGTTCGTTACGCAAATTTGATTGGACTTGGGAAGATGACAAGAATGTTGTCGTGCAGTAGAGATACAGTAGATAATGTTGTCATGGAGTCTGCTTCTGTCCAGGCCACTGTGTGAGGGTAAGGCCTTGAAGGAAAAGTTTGACGCCATCTTCGCCTCGACCAGATACACCAAGGTGCTCGAGACTATTCGGAAACTCAAACAGGAACAGGTTAGTTGTACATGGTATTCCTTGACCCCAGAACCCCATGCTTGTCTCCCTGTTGGATTTCGGGGCAGAATCACTCAATCACTCTCCCACTCACTCAATCATATTCCCACTCACTCAATCACTCTCCACTCACTTAATCACTCTCCCACTCACTCACTCACTCTCCCACTCACTCAATCACATTCCAACTCACTCAATCACTTTCCCACTCACTCAATCACTCTCCCACTCACTCACTCTCCCACTCACTCAGTCTCCTACTCACTCACTCACTCTCCCAATCACTCACTCACTCTCCCACTCACTCAATCACTTTCCCACTCACTCAATCACTCTCCCACTCACTCACTCACTCTCCCATCCAACCTCTCACTCTCCCACTCACTCACTCTCCCACTCACCCACTCACTCAGTCTCCCACTCACTCACTCACTCTCCCAATCACTCACTCACTCTCCCACTCACTCAATCACTCTCCCACTTACTCACTCACTCTCCCACTCACTCAATCACTCTCCCACTCACTCAATCACTTTCCCACTCACTCAATCACTCTCCCACTCACTCACTCACTCTCCCATCCAACCTCTCACTCTCCCACTCACTCACTCTCCCACTCACTCACTCACTCTCCCTCTCACTCACTCACTCTCCCACTCACTCATTCAATAACTCCCCCACTCACTCAATCACTCTCCCACTCACTCACTCACTCTCCCTCTCACTCACTCACTCTCCCACTCACTCATTCAATAACTCCCCCACTCACTCAATCACTCTCCCACCCACTCACTCACTCTCCCTCTCACTCACTCACTCTCCCACTCACTCATTCAATAACTCCCCCACTCACTCACTCACTCTCCCACTCACTCACTCACTCTCCCTCTCACTCACTCACTCTCCCACTCACTCATTCAATAACTCCCCCACTCACTCACTCACTCTCCCACCCACTCACTCACTCTCCCTCTCACTCACTCACTCTCCCACTCACTCATTCAATAACTCCCCCACTCACTCACTCACTCTCCCACTCACTTACTCACTCTCCCACTCACTCACTCACTCACTCACTCTCACTCACTCTCCCTCTCACTCACTCACTCTCCCTCTCACTCACTCACTCTCCTACTCACTTACTCACTCTCCCACTCTCACTCTCCCACTCACTCACTCACTCACTCTCACTCACTCACTCACTCTCCCACTCACTCACTCACTCTCCTACTCACTTACTCACTCTCCCACTCACTCACTCACTCTCCCACTCACTTACTCACTCTCCTACTCACTCAATCACTCTCCCACTCACTCAATCACTCTCCCACTTACTCAATCACTCATTTACTCTCCCACTCACTCAATCACTCTCCCACTTACTCACTCACTCATTTACTCTCCTACTCACTCAATCACTCTCCCACTCACTCAATCACTCTCCCACTCACTCATTCACCTGCTCTGTGTTGACAGGACGGTAGCATCAAGCTGTACAAGCAGGACCTCAAGTACCTGAAGGATCACAAGGACAAGGCAGCTCAGGTAGGACAGTGGGGAGGGCAAGGGGATGTGGGGGGAGGGGCCGGTGTAACATGCCCCAGGGTGAAACATACCCCTGGTTACTTCTTCCCTATGGAAATAATAGCCTAGGGCAGTTCTTGGCCAACCATGGCCACAAGGGAAAACAGCTGCCCCCATCCTTGCCCAACCCCTCCTCCCGTGTGTTACAGCTGTGGTGAAAACAGGTGCCCCAACCCTCACCCAACCCCTCTCCACCCATGTGTTACAGCTGAGGTGAAAACAGCTGCACCCACCCTCACAGAACCCCTCTCCACCCATGTGTTACAGCTGTGGTGATAACAACTGCACCCACCCTCGCCCAAACCCTCCTCCCATATGTTACAGCTATGGTGATAACAACTGAGGTGAAAACAGGTGCCCCCACCCTTGCCCAAACCCTCCACCCATGTGTTACAGCTGAGGTGAAAACAGCTGCCCCCACCCTCGCCTAAACCCTCCACCCATGTGTTACAGCTGAGGTGAAAACAGCTGCCCCCACCCTCGCCTAAACCCTCCTCCCATGTGTTACAGCTGTGGTGAAAACAGGTGCCCCCACCCTTGCCCAAACCCTCCACCCATGTGTTACAGCTGTGGTGAAAACAGCTGCCCTTCCATGTGTTGCAGCTGCAGTCCGACCTGGAGGAACTCAACGGCAAGGCGGCAGCATCCAAAGAGTCAGTGGCCAAGATAACCGTGCAACTCGGCCCGATAGAGGTCAGTACAGCCTAGTGTTCAGTACACATCACATCTTGTAAGGACGCTCCAGGGTGTTGAACTTTTGGGACTTGGGTCCCCATCACTCTACTGCTGGTCATCCTAAGGTGACTTAGTTGGATGGAGTGGTCAGGCTGAGGGACTTGTTGATTGCCTGTCACCACCCTGATGGTGTGGCTCTTTGCTCATTGGTTGCCTGGTCAAGACCAGTGTTTAAAATACACACCTGCCCAGCAGTCCGAGACAGCCTGATTTGCTGGCGGACGGTCAGTTTTGAAAAGTTGCATGCCCGATGGTCAGGGGTTACAGTTACTAGGCTGACAATCCCCCAGTTTTATTGCTCTTTTCTGAGAACTTACATTCAACAGTACTATTCTTATGTTTACTCTTTTGTTTCTGACTTATTTGTTAGCCTGGAAAAGTCTGGACTGGCAACATTTTATCTTGTCTGGTACATTTGCAAAATTGCAAGTCCGGTTTGTCTGCCTAAAATTTTGGGGAATTTTATACTCTTTTAAGACTTGATTCTTTACAAGCCACTCACTCACTCACTATTCCAGTTTATGATGGAAACATTTTTACTACTAAAAAAAAGTTACAAAAATCCCACAACTGTAAGGCTGTGTGTTTCAATACCCACCAGTCATGTTAGATTAATTATAGTCATATGAAAAAAAATTGTTTGTTGTTTAACGTCTTTTGAGTAGTATATGTTGTTTGTGGCTCGGTTACCATGGTTACATTGCTGTGTTCTTGTTCTTGTTTTGTAATTGATATTTTTGTTTATAACAGCTACAATATTTCATCAAGGAACCTAATCTGTTTATCAACAGAACTGGCTGAGAACTTGGCTCCATATTGAAAATCAGTTTATATGTTTTGGGTAAAGATCTTTCCCAGATATTGCTGGACCTGAACCAGGTCAAAATTGTAGGTCAGTCATCATCCAAATGTTGTCAGAGCCAGACAAGACATTGATGATGGCTGTTACCATGGTTACAAACATTTCCAGATGAGCAGAAACCGGAAACAATTTCTGTTGTGAATTTAAGATTCCAATCAGATGTAATTTATGCATTTTCAGATTTATTCTCTCATTTCAGGAGCGTCTTGATCAAATACAACAGAATGCTAATGAGATCTACAAAGTGAAGACTAAAATTGGTATGTTCAGATTTGCGAATGATATAAGCAAGTGGAATAATCTTGAGTTAATGTTAATGAAGTATTATCAGAATCTGATGTTCAGTGTGATGTGTTGCAGAGAAACTGGAGAGTGAAAAGGGACAACTGGAGAAAAACATTCAGGAACTCCAGGACAACATTGAACATGTGTTTCAGGGTAAGTAGTATCTGTAGTGTCACATTGGACATGTGTTTCAGGGTAAGTAGTGTCTGTAGTGTCACATTGGACATGTGTTTCAGTGTAAGGAGTGTCTGTAGTGTCACATTGGACATGTGTTTCAGGGTAAGTAGTATCTGTAGTGTCTCATTAGACATGTGTTTCAGGGTAAGTAGTATCTGTAGTGTCTCATTAGCCTAGTGTTTCAGGGTAAGTAGTATCTGTAGTGTCACATTAGACATGAGTTTCAGGGTAAGTAGTATCTGTAGTGTCACATTGGACATGTGTTTCAGGGTAAGTAGTATCTGTAGTGTCTCATTAGACATGTGTTTCAGGGTAAGTAGTATCTGTAGTGTCACATTAGACATGTGTTTCAGGGTAAGTAGTATCTGTAGTGTCTCATTAGACATGTGTTTCAGGGTAAGTAGTATCTGTAGTGTCACATTAGACATGTGTTTCAGGGTAAGTAGTATCTGTAGTGTCTCATTAGACATGTGTTTCAGGGTAAGTAGTATCTGTAGTGTCACACTGGACATGTGTTTCAGGGTAAGTAGTATCTGTAGTGTCACATTGGACATGTGTTTCAGGGTAAGTAGTATCTGTAGTGTCTGATTGGACATGAGTTTCAGGGTAAGTAGTATCTGTAGTGTCTGATTGGACATGAGTTTCGGGGTAAGTAGTATCTGTAATGTCACATTGAGCATTAGTTTTGTGATAAGTATCATCTGTAGTGTCACATTGAACGTGAGTTGTAGGGAAAGTAGTATCTGTCTCAGCACAATGGACTTAAGTTACACGGGGGCACGGGTGGCCCAGTTGTCTAAGGCGCCGCGATTCACTGTGCAGAGTTGCATCCCTTGGTCATGCCAGAAACCTATGATTGTGGGTTCAAATCCCGATTATATTTCTAGGTTTGTCAGCACCATACCAGTGCTTTTGGGTTTCACCGAAGTGGTAAACGTCAGAGACCTGCAACACTTCGGGCTTTCCTCCCACGTTAAGCTGTCACGCCGTGATATAACTGGAATACTGTTAAAAGCGGCATTAAACCCAATTCACTCACTTACTCACTCATAAGTTACAGGGAATGTAGTATCTCAACACAATGAACATGAGTTACAGGATTGTATTAGCTGTCTCAATGGTATGTGGTATCTATATCGGCCAATTAAATAAGTTTTAGTGTCAGTGGTATCTGTCACTGTGTGAATCAGACAACTGAAATTGGTAAAAGTTACAGTGTGAGTTGTGTGCTGCAGGGAAAGTAGTATCTGTCTCAGCACAATGGACATAAGTTACAGGGAAAGTGGTATCTGCCTCAACACAGTAGACATAAATAACAGGGAAAGTAGTATCTGTCTCAACACAGTAGACATAAGTTACAGGGAAAGTAGTAACTGTCTCAACACAATGGACATAAGTTACAGGGAAAGTAGTATCTGTCTCAACACAGTAGACATAAGTTACAGGGAAAGTAGTATCTGTCTCAACACAGTAGACATAAATTACAGGGAAAGTAGTATCTGTCCCAACACAGTAGACATAAGTTACAGGGAAAGTAGTATCTGTCTCAACACAGTAGACATAAGTTACAGGGAAAGTAGTATCTGTCTCAACACAATGGACATAAGTTACAGGGAAAGTAGTATCTGTCTCAACACAATGGACATAAGTTACAGGGAAAGTAGTATCTGTCTCAACACAGTAGACATAAGTTACAGGGAAAGTAGTATCTGTCTCAACACAATGGACATAAGTTACAGGGAAAGTAGTATCTGTCTCAACACAAAGGACGGAAGTTACATGGAAAGTAGTATCTGTCTCTACACAATGGACATAAGTTACAGGGAAAGTAGTATCTGTTTCAACACAATGGACATAAGTTACAGGGAAAGTAGTATCTGTCTCAACACAATGGACATGAGTTACAGGGAAAGTAGTATCTGTCCCAACACAATGGACATAAGTTACAGGGAAAGTAGTATCAACAAAATGAACACTAGTTTAATAACTAGTTTGTATAAGCTGTCTCCATGGTAAGTAGTATCTGTGTTGGCTAAATAGATAAGTTTTAGGGTCAGTAGTATCTGTCTCTATATGTGAATCAGACAACTGAAATTTGTAAAAGATCCCCTATCACACCTGGGCCCACTTGCACAAAGCGATCTTAGCACTACAACTAATGTAAGCCTATGTTAAAGTGTGGGAGTTACGATCATCTTAGCGCTAAGATCGCTTTGTGCAAGTGGGCCCTGGTTAGGGCCAGGCTACAGTGTGTGTTGTGTGGCACAGGGTCCACAGAGGAGCTGAAGGGGGTCCTGGAGGACTTTGAGGACAAGCTTCAGGAGAGGAAGGACACCGTGCAGCAGGTGAGGACAGGAGGACGACACGTTGGAAGGGATGGTCTGTTCCACATGTCTGTCCCTTGAGTCTTCATCAGAGCTTCCCTAAGTAGTATCTTTGCTATTCTTGCCATAGGAGATCTATTCTGAAGTGGGAGAGCTGTGCAGAGTTGTGTCCCTTAGGGACGCCAGAAACCAATGATTGTGGGTTCGAATCCTGGTTCACCCTGATTATGTTTCTAGGTTTGTCAGCATCATGTACTTGCTCGTGGGTTTTGCCAAAGTGGTACCCATCTAAGGCTTGTATCACTTCAGGCTGTCCTCCCACTAATCTGACATGCCATGATATGACTAGACTACTGTTAAAAGTGGCGTTAATCCCAACTCACTCACAAAATTCAGAGACTTTTACAAGAAGATTCTTTCCATTGAAATTATCATTCATAAAATGCCAGGATTATTTATACTACAATCATGGCATGGTCATTTAAGAATTGACTTCAGTATGTTTTTGTATTTAGGGAGTTATAACATCAAAACCTTTGTACTTCCTGTGTAAATCTCCTATGTGGATTTACGATAAACTGTGCACAGTTTTTTACGTTTATAACTCCCTAAATGGAAAAATGATTGAAGTAAATTCTTATAAGTAAATAACTTCACATACTGCTTATTTAAGCATTAACACACAATAAGCTAGAAACAACAATACCAAATCAGCGACATTGTTCAGCTCACAAAACCCACCCATTCTATTATCAGCCAATCAGGAAACATTAGGCCATTAGTAGTGGAGGCTAAATTGTATTTTGGTTTATGAAAACATTCACACATGAAGTGTATGTTTGGTTTATGGAAACATTAACACATGAAGTGTATGTTTGGTTTATGGAAACATTAACACATGAAGTGTATGTTTGGTTTATGGAAACATTAACACATGAAGTGTATGTTTGGTTTATGGAAACATTAACACATGGAGTGTATGTTTGGTTGATGGAAACATTAACACATGAAGTGTATGTTTGGTTGATGGAAACATTAACACATGAAGTGTACGTTTGGTTTTTGGAAACATTTACACTTGGAGTGTACGTTTGGTTTATGGAAACATTAACACATGAAGTGTACATTTGGTTTATGGAAACATTAACACATGAAGTGTATGTTTGGTTTATGGAAACATTAGCACATGAAGTGTATGTTTGGTTTATGGAAACATTAGCACATGAAGTGTATGTTTGGTTTATGGAAACATTAACACATGAAGTGTATGTTTGGTTTATGGAAACATTAGCACATGAAGTGTATGTTTGGTTTATGGAAACATTAGCACATGAAGTGTATGTTTGGTTTATGGAAACATTAGCACATGAAGTGTATGTTTGGTTTATGGAAACATTAACACATGAAGTGTATGTTTGGTTTATGGAAACATTAACACATGAAGTGTATGTTTGGTTGATGGAAACATTAGCACATGAAGTGTATGTTTGGTTGATGGAAACATTAGCACATGAAGTGTATGTTTGGTTTATGGAAACATTAACACATGAAGTGTATGTTTGGTTGATGGAAACATTAACACATGAAGTGTATGTTTGGTTGATGGAAACATTAACACATGAAGTGTATGTTTGGTTGATGGAAACATTAACACATGAAGTGTATGTTTGGTTGATGGAAACATTAACACATGAAGTGTATGTTTGGTTTATGGAAACATTAACACATGAAGTGTATGTTTGGTTGATGGAAACATTAACACATGGAGTGTATGTTTGGTTGATGGAAACATTAACACATGAAGTGTATGTTTGGTTGATGGAAACATTAACACATGAAGTGTACGTTTGGTTTATGGAAACATTAACACTTGGAGTGTAAGTTTGGTTTATGGAAACATTAACACATGAAGTGTACATTTGGTTTATGGAAACATTAACACATGGAGTGTATGTTTGGTATATGGAAACATTAACACATGAAGTGTATGTTTGGTTTATGGAAACATTAACACATGGAGTGTATGTTTGGTTACCCAATCAAATGCCACAGAATCATATGCTTTATATGTATAATGGTGTACGTTGTGATGGTGAAGATGGAGCGGCGGAAGGAGGAGCTGTCAATATCGGTGGAAAAGCTGGGCAGGGAGAAGTCACAGCTGCAGCTGGAGGTGGGCAAGCTGCAGCAGGAGGCCCAGGTGAGTCAGTGTATTGCGAGGAGGAAGCCGGGTGAGTCAGTGTCTTGAGGGGGAGGAAGCCAGGTGAGTGAGTGTATTGCGGGAAGGAAGCCAGGTGAGTGCGTGTATTGCGGGGAGGAAGCCAGGTGAGTGCGTGTATTGCGGGGAGGAAGCCAGGTGAGTGCGTGTATTGCGGGGAGGAAGCCAGGTGAGTCAGTGTATTGCGGGAAGGAAGCCAGGTGAGTGCGTGTATTGCGGGGAGGAAGCCAGGTGAGTGCGTGTATTGCGGGGAGGAAGCCAGGTGAGTGAGTGTATTGCGGGGAGGAAGCCAGGTGAGTGCGTGTATTGCAGGGAGGAAGCCAGGTGAGTGCGTGTATTGCGGGGAGGAAGCCAGGTGAGTCAGTGTATTGCGGGGAGGAAGCCAGGTGAGTGCGTGTATTGCGGGGAGGAAGCCAGGTGAGTGCGTGTATTGCGGGGAGGAAGCCAGGTGAGTCAGTGTATTGCAGGGAGGAAGCCAGGTGAGTGCGTGTATTGCGGGGAGGAAGCCAGGTGAGTGCGTGTATTGCAGGGAGGAAGCCAGGTGAGTGCGTGTATTGCGGGGAGGAAGCCAGGTGAGTCAGTGTATTGCGGGGAGGAAGCCAGGTGAGTGCGTGTATTGCGGGGAGGAAGCCAGGTGAGTGCGTGTATTGCGGGGAGGAAGCCAGGTGAGTGCGTGTATTGCGGGGAGGAAGCCAGGTGAGTCAGTGTATTGCGGGAAGGAAGCCAGATGAGTGAGTGTATTGCGGGGAGAAAGCCAGGTGAGTGCGTGTATTGCGGGGAGGAAGCCAGGTGAGTGCGTGTATTGCGGGGAGGAAGCCAGGTGAGTGAGTGTATTGTGGGGAGGAAGCCAGGTGAGTGCGTGTATTGCGGGAAGGAAGCCAGGTGAGTCAGTGTATTGCGGGGAGGAAGCCAGGTGGGTCAGTGTATTGCGGGGAGGAAGCCAGGTGAGTCAGTGTCTTGCGGGGAGGAAGCCAGGTGAGTCAGTGTCTTGTGGGGGAGGAAGCCAGGTGAGTCAGTGTATTGCGGGGAGGAAGCCAGGTGAGTCAGTGTATTGCGGGGAGGAAGCCAGGTGAGTCAGTGTATTGCGGGGAGGAAGCCAGGTGAGTCAGTGTCTTGCGGGGAGGAAGCAAGGTGAGTGAGTGTCTTGTGGGGGAGGAAGCCAGGTGAGTGAGTGTATTGTGGGGAGGAAGCCAGGTGAGTCAGTGTCTTGCAGGGAGAAAGCCAGGTGAGTCAGTGTATTGCAGGGAGGAAGCCAGGTGAGTCAGTGTATTGCGGGGAGAAAGCCAGGTGAATGACTGTGTTGTGGGGAGGAAGCCAGGTGAGTGACTGTATTTTGGGGAGGAAGCCAGGTGAGACAGTGTATTGCAGGGAGAAAGCCAGGTGAGTCAGTGTCTTGTGGGGAGAAAGCCAGGTGAATGACTGTGTTGTGGGGAGGAAGCCAGGTGAGTGACTGTATTGTGGGGAGGAAGCCAGGTGAGTCAGTATGTTGCGGGGAGGAAGCCAGGTGAGTCAGTGTATTGCGGGGAGGAAGCCAGGTGAGTCAGTGTCTTGTGGGGAGGAAGCCAGGTGAGTCAGTGTTTTGCGGGGAGGAAGCCAGGTGAGTCAGTGTCTTGTGGGGAGGAAGCCAGGTGAGTCAGTGTTTTGCGGGGAGGAAGCCAGGTGAGTCAGTGTATTGCGGGGAGGAAGCCAGGTGAGTCAGTGTCTTGTGGGGAGGAAGCCAGGTGAGTCAGTGTTTTGCGGGGAGGAAGCCAGGTGAGTCAGTGTCTTGCGGGGAGGAAGCCAGGTGAGACAGTGTCTTGTGGGGAGGAAGCCAGGTGAGACAGTTAGGTGAGGTAGGGTTTTTAGAGGGGCCCTAAGTAATCCCATATAGAGACAGGTGGTCCAGTAGTCTAAGATTTTCGGTCCATATGACATTTGTCCTTATTTTGATTTTTGGTTTGTCAGGCACCATGCCCATTTTACTTAAGTGGTAATATCCAAGACCTGCATCACTAGGGGCTTTTCCACCCACAATAAGCTGACATACTGTCATTACTGAAATACTTACAAGGATTTTGATCCCTGCTCTGTCAGAAGGTCAAGGTGATCCCTGCTCTCTCTCAGAAGGTCAAGGTGATCCCTGCTCCCTCTCAGAAGGTCAAGGTGATCTCCCTGTCAGGTCAAGGTAATCGTCCTGTCAGAAGGTCAAGGTGATCCCTGCTCTCACTTCCCGACCACTGTGAATTACATATTTATTTTCTCATGTCCTTTGACACTCATGATATTGTCAATTGATTTTAATATGTTGTTTGTCAGACTCACAAAGAGAATGTTGAGAAGCGGGATGGCCTGATCTGCACCCTGGCTGCCCAGTACGAGTTTGAAGGTGAGACTGCACAGCTGGGACAAGTTTATTCGATAAAGTCCAACACACTGCACAAATACTCCCATCAGCATTGTACACACTTTCCCAAATGTATTAGCCCATGAAGACCCGGGTAGAATAGGTCTTCAGCAACCCATGCTTGCCATAAAAGGCGACGGTGCTGGGCGTCAGAGGCAACTAACGGGATCGGGTGGTCAGGCTCGCTGACTTTGTTGATGCATGTCATCGATCCCAATTCTCTGCTAAGAAGACATATTCCAACATGTATTATCTGAGAATCTATTGCTATTCACACTAAATATCTTCGTGTTTTATGATAATTTGCCAGTGTTCAACAATGGTTTATAAGTGTGAATGATTTAATTAGTTTTTCATGTTTACAGGGTTTGAGAGAGGGCAAATCTCGGATGAGAAATATAAATACTTCTTTGAAAATGTCAGAAGCAAACTGGAGGGAATGGTTGCCGACACTCAAAAGTTGAAGGTGGGTGTCCTCCATTGCCATGGGCATGTCGCTCAATAGACATGTTGTCATTAACCCACATGAGCATTATTAATGAAACTTTGTCTTGTCCATGTGTCAAGGAAAAAACCAGAATGTATCATGGTAGTACCGCAATTTGACTTTTTGTGATGATTACATTTCTTTTGTTTGGGGGAATTCCTGATTTGAATCATTCCCAAGCAATCTACCTGGTCATGAGAGGCTACTAGAGGACTTGGTTGGTCAGTAACGGTACTTGGTTGATTGGGTTACATCTTACCTAGTGAAGTTTTCGGGACCATTATTATCCATAGTGTCAATATTTGACCATAGTGATAATATTAGACCAGAGTGCCAATATTAGACCAGAGTGCCAATATTGGACCATAGAATCAACATTAGACCAGAGTGACACTATTAGACCATAGTGTCAATATTAGACCCTTGTGATAATATTAGACCATAGTGTCAATATTAGACCCTTGTGATAATATTAGACCATAGTGTCAATATTAGACCAGTGACACTATTAGACCATAGTGTCAATATTAGACCCTTGTGATAATATTAGACCATAGTGTCAATATTAGACCCTTGTGATAATATTAGACCATAGTGTCAACATTAGACCCTTGTGATAATATTAGACAATAGTGTCAATATTAGACCAGAGTGCCAATATAACACCAGAGTGTCAAAATTACACCAGAGAACCAATATTAGACCATACTGCCAACATTAGACCATAGTGACGCTATTAGACTATGGTGATACTATTAGACCATAGTGCCAACATAAGACCAGAGTGACAATATTAGACTATAGTGACAATATTAGACCATACTGCCAACATTAGACCATAGTGACACTATTAGACCATAGTGACAATATTAGACCATAGTGACAATAATAGACCATAGTGACACTATTAGACTATAGTGCCAACTAAGACCATAGCATCAATATTAGACCATAGTGACACTATTAGACCATAGTGACAATATTAGACCATAGTGACAATAATAGACCATAGTGACACTATTAGACCATAGTGCCAACATAAGACCATAGCGTCAATATTAGACCATAGTGCCAACATAAGACCATAGCGTCAATATTAGACCATAGCGTCAATATTAGACTATAGTGTCAATATTAGACCATAGTGTCAATATTAGACCATGGTGACAATATTAGACCATAGTGACAATATTAGACCATAGTGACAATAAACGACCATAGTGACAATATTATACCATAGCATCAATATTGGACCATAGTCCCAATATTAGATCATGGTGTCAATTTTAGACCATAGTGACACTATTAGACCATAGTGTCAATATTAGACCATTGTGATAATACTATACCATAGTGTCAAAATTACACCAGAGTGCCAACATAAGACCAGAGTGACAATATTAGACCATAGTGACAATATTAGACCATAGACCATAGTGGCACTATTAGACTTTAGTGATACTATTAGACAATAGTGCCAACATAAGACCATAGCGTCAATATTAGACCATAGTGTCAATATTGGATCATAGTGACAATGTTATACCATAGCGTCAATATTAGACCATAGTGCCAATATTAGACCATGATGTCAATATAAGCCCATAGTGACAATAATCGACCATAGGCTATCAGGCTGTAAAGTTACATTTGCAACGTCAAGTTTTTACTCAATTGTGAAAGTGTTGGACTGTTTTAGAACAGTGTGGATGTCGCTGTCGCATCACAGTAGCTAAGCAATGACATGTCCCAGGAAATGTGGTTATTGAGTAGATGCATGTGTGTGTACCTGCAGACACAATATGAGGAGAAGGAAGCCTCCATTCAAAAGAAGATGGACGACCTGCGGGACAGCAAGACCAAGCTGGAGCAGAGTGAGCGCATCAAGAAAGACCTCATGGTAAATATTGTGACAGAGAGTACTCATGGTAAATATTGTGATGGAGAGACCTCATGGTAAATACTGTGACAGAGAGACCTGATGGAGACCTCATGGTAAATATTGTGACAAAGACTCCTCATGGTAAATATTGTGATGGAGAGACCTCATGGTAAGTATTGTGACAGAGAGACCTCATGGTAAATATTGTGACAGAGAGACCTCATGGTAAATATTGTGATGGAGAGACCTCATGGTAAATATTGTGATGGAGAGACCTCATGGTAAATATTGTGACAATGAGACCTCATGGTAAATATTGTGACAGAGAGACCTCATGGTAAATATTGTGATGGAGAGACCTCATGGTAAATATTGTGTCCCGAGACACCTCATGGTAAATACTGTGAGATACACCTCATGGTAAATATTGTGACAATGAGACCTCATGGTAAATATTGTGACAGAATGCATTGCCCAAGAAAGACCTCGGCGTAAATTTGGCCAGAACGTTTTGTAGCAGGTCGTGGAGTCATCCAACAGATGACATCCTCACCTTGTCACCAGACAGGGTTAACCTCTTTGGTCATTTCGACAAGGTGTCAAACCAACCTTGGCTCATACAGTCCATGGTGTGAATCCCATTATGGGTTTCTTATGGCCATTACACATACATGAACTGCCCTAGATAGATATGGTATATAGTGTTACACATGGATACATGAATTTTCACAATCATACGGTACATTGGCAGAATGCACACAGGAAATACTAGACATCACACACTATACATTTGAAGAATTCATATGTAATATCTCATGGAAATGCAGAATCATAAATTGTCAGCCATTAAGAATTTTTACAATAAAATTAGGTATATATATTTTATTTTGACCGAGGAACTAGAGAACAGTGTAGCTGTGTGATATGTCCTCTCTTGTTGTTGTACTTCTCTAGACCAAGAACTCAAACGAGATCCGACAGATTAACCAGAAGTTGAGCCACATGGAGGCCTCGGCCGGGCGACTTGACCAGCTGACCAGGGACTTGAAGGGGGCAGTAAGTAGGTCGTTGAAGGGAGACGAGGCTTGGTCAAGTAACAGTCCTTGCAAATTGATGGAAGACATTACATACCATTAGTTTGTATGCTTACCAGTACTCAAA